>NC_082673.1:51309627-51634627 GCF_025265405.1 Mesoplodon densirostris | reverse complement strand
TTTAGCCTTCTTATATGAGAAGGAAGATATGAATAAGATCAGGGTGGAGAGGGTTTCTGCCAGGTCCAATGGTTAATCGGAAGTGCCTTGCATAGAAAGGAGGGTGGGGGCCCCTCTCTCCTTCAGTCGTGCTGGGAAGTTAATATGAAATGATGCTGGGAGGGGAAACTATGAAGCCATACTAACTTAATTGTCTCTTCCTTGAATTTCTTAATCCATAGAAGATCTCATTCAATCACCCTTTCTAAGTTTAGGTTTTAGGATTGTTAACACAGGAAACTACAGCCTGTGGGCCAGATTTGTCCTCCTGCATGTTTGTGGATAGTACATGAGCTAAAAATGTTATTATATATTTAAATGATTGTAAAATATCAGAAGAAAAATAATGTTTTGTGACACATGAAATTTCTGAAATTCAAATTTCAGCATCCTTAAACTTGTTTTGGAACACAGCCATGCCCATGCATTTACATGTTGTCTCTGGCTGTTGTCCTGTGGATTCTTTCCTATTACAAGGGCAGAGCCGAGTAATTGAGATGGAGACTGTATGGCCTGAAATGCCTAAAATATTTACTGTCTGTCCTTCACAGCAAAAGTTTTTCCGCCCTTGCTCTAAAAGGTGAATTTTTATACTCATATTCACACATTCTTCCTAGACTTTTAAAAGGAATTGTAGGCCCTTAGTAAAAACTTCCTGACATCACAACCTTGTATCTGCTTGTTACTCAGCATGTTTATTTCAAATAATTAATCTTTACTAATAAGAACATTGCAGCTTGGACTAACTTTTCATGGCAGTGCTAACACTTTAGAGTTTTCTGCCTCACTTCTGACTTGTCAGAGCTACATGGTATCACACAATTAGAATCATTCCTTAAGGGAAAAATAACTTTCATTAGTTATTTCATTAAATTGAGAAATAAATCTTAAATATTATGTTAACATAAAAATAATATGATTTTAATGTCTTTGCAGAGCCCCTTTAGAGATCCTAGGTGATGGTGAGAGCTGAATGTGTAGTGGGTAAAGCTACATGCCAGTCAGCTGTTTGTTCAAACACATATTCACACATTGGAAGATAAAATTACCTGGAGATTGTAGCATACTCTCTCTCGGTCTTTCTCTCTCTCACAAACACTCAACAGCTAAGTCTAAACTGGCTACTGTATAGATATCGTGATTGTTGCTCATGCAATACAGTATGTACTTTCACAATATGAGTCAGCTGAATTGTGGCTTAAACATCAGATGTTGCCTTTTTGACTATGTATTATTTATTAAATGTGGGGGGAGCAACAATTTCATGTTTAGCATGTAATATGCACATAATAAAAGTTACCTATTTTTATTATTGTTATTAGCCACTTGATTAACTTGAGTATGTCTCCAGATAATATTTTGGAGGCCAGCTAATAGAATGCTATTGATGTTAGAAGCACAACTGGAGAACATTCCATAGATTAGAATTCATACTGTGATGACGTGTCTCCAAGAATGTTTTGCTGCATGTAAGACCAAAAGTGAAGTGTTTTATGGTCCATTAAGAGCAACAGAGATAGAGAAATAGAATGTGGAGTCTTGACAGAGGTTAGGTGTTTGCAGAGATCACAAACTTGGACCCCCATAGTTGAATATGGCCAGGAATAGCTTTAATTAGCAAAAATAGTACTGGTAAATAATAAATTGGAATATTTTTAGGCAGGGCATGTACTGTCAAGTTTGCCATGGTCTTTACTATTCCCTATTACTGAACATTTTACCTTATCCCTAGAGGCATCTGAATTTGTGACTCTTGACTAGAAATACTGTTGAGAAATCCATTAGAAAGGTGTTTTGTTTGTATATATGCACATATCAGTAAATAATTAGTTTTGCTGCTAGTTCCTGATATCAAAATAATATATCTAAATAAAGCATCCCAACTAAAAAGAACTTAAGGTAAATTCTGTAGTACATTTCTTGTGTTTGGGAGTGAAAAAAAATTCCCTCTTCTCCTTTTTTTGTAACATAGTCTTCTTACTATTTACAATGCTCAAAAATAAAAGTGAGAGGGCCTCAGCTCACAGAAAGATGGCATTTCTCTGAAAATGTGTGCATCTTTGGGTTACATGAGCTTGCTCTTCTGATCTGAGGGTACTGTAATGCCCCTTAGGGAAAGTGCAGAACATTTTCCTGTCCAGAGCAGTTTGAACATGAGCCAGAGTAAATGGATGTCCTCTCGCAGAATGAAGAGGCTCAGATATTATGTAGACACCTGTCCATTAATTACTTGTTAGACACTGTCCTTTTGCTCTCCAATGGTTCTGGGTAAGTCTGATTTCTTTTCCAATCACCTATTGTGGGATATTCTGAGAAAGTGACTTGGTTATCTTGGCGTTCCTAATGGTAAAGGAAGAAAATTTTGGATAGAGCAGGACACTGTAGTAAGGTTGGAAAGAGAATTTTTGAGTTGACTTAATGGTTTTTATAGCCAGAGACCATAGAAGGAAAGCTTACTTGGGAGGAAAAAGAAACTATAAAAATGAAATATGGACTCTGACCATAGTAGGGCAATTCAGGAACACATCTGCCCATTGTGGGGGCTTGACCTCTCTATGACAAGGATGTTCCTCACCAAAAGGTAATTGGTGCCACTTGCCTCCATGTATGCACTTGAACTTTTGATCTTAAACTTGGTTCAGCAACTGCCCACTTGCCTTCAGGTCTCCAAGTGTAGTCAAAACTTGTTAAACACTCGTCTGCCTGTTCCTTTGTCTGCAGCCCTCTCCTTTGCCCAGTCTGGCCTCCTTCCTCTCTGCCCTGTGTTGCAAAGGACCAACTTTAGATCAAATACTGTGACTGTGCAAAGTTTTAAGACAGATAAAAGGATAACAACTCTTACCTTTTCAAGGTTTATAGTGAAAGAGAGAGAGCCACATGTAGGTACTAAAATAGATAAATGCAAAGAGCTATGGGAAAATGAAGGTGGACTTTGTCCCTGATATTTGCATAGCAAAATATATTCTCAAATAGTATCTTGCTTAATCTTCTCATTTTCTTGTGATGCAGGCAGTATTTTCTCTCATTGGAAGGTGAGGAGACGAAGGCTTAGAAGTGAAAGAAGAAACAATGTGTGGAAGATTAAAAAGCCCTAAGTGCACTAAGATTGAAAAAAAGTCCCCCCAAAAAGCAAAAAAGGGAGAACAAATAGTCTCATTACTGGAGGATTTAATGTTAAAATGATAGAGGGAAATAGAAATTACGTGGTCCTATTTGACTTCCATATTCTCTAAAAAGGGATAAAAATCTATCAACTGTTAACATTTACTGAAAAGACACTAAAAGACACATTTGATAAAATGAAGCAGTAAGGAAGACAACTGTTTTACCGGAAAGAGGGCAAAAGTGGGTATTTATGAGGTTTTTAGGCGTCTGAGTTAAGAACAGTTCTTTCAATAGGGGGGCCTGATCAGGATGGGGCAAAATTCATGATGTAATTATTTAGGAATGATGGCCAGGTGGATTTTTTTTTTTTTTTGCGGTACGTGGGCGTCTCACTGTTGTGGCCTCTCCCATTGCAGAGCACAGGCTCCGGACACACAGGCTCAGCGGCCATGGCCCACGGGCCTAGCCGCTCTGTGGCATGTGGGATCTTCCCGGACTGGGGTACGAACCCGTGTCCCCCGCATCGGCAGGCGGACTCTCAACCACTGCGCCACCAGGGAAACCCGGCCAGGTGGATTTTGAAGGATAAACAATCATGTTGTGAATCTGGTTGGGAGGCCTATTTCTGCGGAAGGAGCTATTAACTCTGATGAGGGTAGTAGAGTTGTTCATTGTTTGGAGAACTGGATTTTCAGAATGTTCCTGAAACAAAAAGCAATGCAACAACATTTTATTGGAAAACTTCCTGGCAGAATTTTCAAGGACTATTAAAGCCATATTAATGCAGACAGGTGAATAGTAAAGTCATATTAATTATAAGCAGTGTTGCAGGTGGCTTCCATTCTCGGGGCTAGCAGGAAAAATAAAAGATACTGTTGAGTAAACAGAAGTTCAAGATAAATAAAGAAAATAGAATGAAATTACCTATGTTTAAAAGGAATTCATTTCTTATTAATGCAGAGGAATTATGTAGACAAATGTTTTCTTGTAAACGTGTAAACCTATAGATGTTTAGATATTTTCTCAGATTTGCTATCAGTAGTCCAAGAGAAATTAAAGAAAATGTGAGGGAGATGGCAGAATGCCAGATATGAACAAAAGTTGCCTGGATTTTCAGAAAGACAACATGACCTGGTAAGGCTGATATTGAGCCCATAAAAGATTCTAGATTGCTCAGAGAAGTGCCTGGTTTGGATGGATCACTTACCTATTCCAGGCATTGGGAATTCCATGGTGAGCAAGGAAGACGTGATTTTCCTGAAATCCTGATGGTTCCTTCTTGAAAATAAATTCAGAATCTGAACACTATTTAAAGAAAAACATTTCCACTCTGTTATTTTGGCTCAAGCCAGCATCGCTTGTTTAGATCACAGCACCAGTCCCCGCCCAAACTGGTGTCCCTGCTTTTACCCTTGTCTCCCCTTCTCATTACAGATCTCAAAGTGATCCTTTTAAATATTTTTGGAAAATCCCAAGTCAGGTCCTGTCACTCAACTGTTCAAAATCTTCCAAAGGTGCCATCTCAGAGCAAAATCCAAAATCCTTACATTGACCTGCAAGGTTCTCCAACAGAGCCTACATGATCTGGTTCTCTGATAACTCACTGACCTCATTTCCTGATACTTTCTATCCTGCTGACTCCCTCCAGCCATACTGGTATCTCGGTTCTTCTGTGAATGTGAAGCAATGTCTTGCCTCAGGACCTTTGCACTTGATGTTTTTGTGCCTAGATCTCTTTCCCCTCACTTCCTATTAGCCTGATGCTAATAGGAGGTGTTATTACAGAG
Source organism: Mesoplodon densirostris (assembly GCF_025265405.1). Taxonomy (NCBI): domain Eukaryota; kingdom Metazoa; phylum Chordata; class Mammalia; order Artiodactyla; family Ziphiidae; genus Mesoplodon; species Mesoplodon densirostris. The sequence goes on along the minus strand of NC_082673.1, from coordinate 51,629,696 downwards.
AAAAGAAATGAGGACCAAGGGGAGTGAGGTGGGGAAGGAGTGAGAGATACAATGAAGTATGTTATCAAACTAGTTGCCTAGATGAGACTGACTGCTTGATCTCCTGGCTGTCTTACAAGAAGTTGTATAAAGTACATTTTAGGACAATTTGCTTGGGGGCTGTATTAGTCGGCTTGGCTGCCCTAACAAAATACCATAGACTGGGTGGCATAGACAACAGAAATTTATTTTCTCGTAGTTCTGGATGCTGGAAGTCCAAGATCAGGGTGCCAACATAGATTGGATTCTAGTGAGAGTTCTTTGGCTGCTGTCTTGCTGTGCCCTCACATGGCAGAGGGAAAACTCTGGTGCCTCTTCCTCTTCTTATAATGACACTAGTCCGATGGGATTAGGACTCCACCCTTGTGACCTTATTTAACCTTAATTACCTTCTTACAGGCCCTATCTCCAAACACAGTCACACTGAGGGTTAGAGTGTCAACATGAGTTTTAGGGGGACACAATTCAGTCCATAGCATTCCCTGTGCCACCCCCATCGTGCCCTTCTTGCATGCAAAACATATTTATTTTATCTCAACAGCCCCAAAGTCTTAATTCATTCCAGCATCAACTGTCTAAAGTCCAAAATCTCATCTATATAGCATCCAAATCAGATACAGGTGAGACTCCAGGTGTGATTCATCCTGAGGCAGAATTCCACAGCAGAGACAGAAGGTGGGGAAGGATTTATCCACTGACTCCAATCTCTCTTTGTCCAAAGTTCTACCCCCTAGGCTATAAGCTGTTTTCAGTGCCTGATTGTGCATTCCTGGATGCCAAGTAGGGCCTGCCAGCATCTAGAGGGAAGCCCTGAACATGAGATGAGAGGCCAACAGTGTGGCATGAGGCAAGGCTCTGTCAGGTTGGACCTGCATGAAGTTGTTTGGAGCCTGTGTGGGGCTGGTTGGTGCAGTACTGGCAGGAACAGGGGACTGTAAGCCAAAGGGATCTGAAATGGCATGTAATAAGGCAGGATTAGTTAAGAGAGAGACTTTCCGCATTGTCTCCCCCATCGCTTATCCAACCTAAAAGGCCTATGTTTAAAACTATTTCTGAATATTTGCTTATGATGCTGAAATTTATTTTAATATGGAAAAAGCATTTTATTATACAATTAGAAATAAAATTTTGAATTGTAAATTGATATCTAAGGAAATACATTGACCAAAAATCATCACACTGAAGAGTAATCAAGCAATTATGGTACAATTATCTAACAGCAGATCCTTTCCTTATCTGACGGAAAGATAGGGAAGTTAAAAGACATGGACACTGGAAAGGGGGAAGCAACTTCACTAAAGAAGTAGAAAGGAGATGGAATTTGATCAGCAAATGTTTATTGCCATGAATTTGCCAGGCACCCTTCTAGGCACGGGTGTACAGCAGGTTACAAAACAGACTAAGTCCCTGTCTCGAAGGTCAGGGTTGGAGGAAGGAACAGACATTAAGCAAACAGTTAAATGAAAAACATGTCAGTGAGGATAAACCTTACAAATAAATATAAAACAGGATAGAAATAAAGAAAGGGAAGGGTATTATTTAAATAATTGAACAGGAAATCTTCTAAAATAAGATGAGGTTTTAGTAGAGATATAAACAATTGAGAGAGGATGTCAAAGAAGCTTCTACACAGAAAGAATAGCTTGTGTAAAAGCCCTGAGTCAGGAGCATGCTTATTATATTAAAGTAACAAAAAGAAGAGCAATTTATTTGGAATGGATTGAGGAAGGAAGAAAATGGAGGTGATGAATCAGAAGATTGTCTTGTGATGGAGTGAAAAAGGACAGATTTGTTTTTTGGAGGCTGATTAATTTTCTGAGAGTAAGTCCTTTTTACTTCACTTGGATATAGACACACAGAAGGTACAAGGTTTTGTACCCTCCAAGTTTAATGGAACACCACCCTGAAGCACCACGTGCACCTTTGCTTATAGTATTTTCTGAACTCCTGCCTCATGCTTTTCATACTGTGCAGGTGGCAGAAATTTCTACTTCAGACAGAAAAGAGTTGAACACGCCTGCCACCCAGCACCAATAGCTCAACAATATCTGCTCTAATGAATCCTCCTTCCTTGATTCTTCAGGTCAAACTTTGTCCTTCCTCCTCTTAATATGGGCTCTGGGTCACATCCTCTGAATATCCTTGTTTACAAATCACTGCCCTCTCTCTTTCCTCACTGTGAACTTCTCCTCTTCTGCTGGTACTTCGTCTTCATCTTTTAGAAATGCTCGAGTCTTGCCCATCTTAAAAAAACTCCCCCTACACCTGATGACAAACTCTAGCTATCATCAATGTCTTTCGTCTCATCCATAGCCCAGCCTTAGAGTTATCTCTACTCATGTTTTATCTTTTTCTATCACTTTTATCCTTCATCCCCCTCTAGTCTTGATTCTCCACCTCCTCTCCACAAAATCCCTTTCTCTCAGTTCATCACTGACTTACTCTTTGCCAAAACTGGCTCATACTTCTCAGTTTTCATTTTATGCAACCTCTCTGAAGTTCCTTTTAACAACTCTTCCCTCTCCCGGCCTCCATGGTGGCAATTGTTCCAATTTCCTTCCTTCTTCAGTTTCCTTTGTCCTTTTCCAGTTACCTAAATGTATTTATTCTGTAGGGCTGAGCTTCCCTATCATCATGGATAGTGATCCCCTCAGTCCTTGCAGTGGCTAGAGCCTACAGGCTGGTTGCCTGCAGACTTGATCTGCCTTGTCTTTTTAACCTAGTGAGCTGCACAAATGTCTATGTGTCTTGACATGAAAAAAAGGCTGGAAAGCATTGCCCTGGGATTCCATCCTCAGCCCTCCCCATTTTATATTCTAGATACCCTTAGTGATCTCATTCACTCAACTACTCCCTATTCAGAGATGTATTCTAAATCCTTATCTCTAGCTATCATTCCTCTGTTGAGTTCTAGATCAATACATTCTAACCAAACACCTCTTCCTGAATGATCCTCAAATTTAACATGTTAAATATTAATCCTTTTATCTCCAATCCAGTTCTTCTCAGTGAATGATATCACCAATGATCTACAACTGTGGAAATGATTCTCACTTCTTTTAACTTCATTACTCTTACATCCAATCAACCACCAAATCTTCTTGATTTTGCTTTTGTTTTATCATATCTAGTCTTTTCTTGTCATCACTCTGTTGCCACTTTAGTTCAAGTCTTTATAATTCGTTACCTGAAATACTGTAGTAGATCCTTCCTTCTTGTGGAAGGACCATACATCCTTGCCTCAATGAATTCAGACAACGTGGTCTAGGATTTGCTCTGGCTGAAGAAATGTGAATGGAAGTTACTCAGAGTTAGCCAAACTGAAAGTTTGAGGGCACAGTCCTCCAGGCTGCCAATTCTGCTTAAAAATTCTGGTACCAACTACAAGGTTAGAGGGAGAGTCCCCATAAGACCATCCTCACTTCTGACACCTAGTGCAAGTTCAGAGGTTCCCCACACCACTCTCAGTTTTCATATTTGCTATAAAGACTCACAGAACTCCAGGAAAGCTATTGTTTTCATGGTTTCAGTTTGTTATAGGAAACATATATAGATGAAAAGTCAGCCAAAGGAAGCCATGCATAGAGCAAAGTCTGGAAGGGTTCCACTGTGCTCAGGATGTGTTACCCTCCCAGCATCAATGTGAAACCATATACATAGTGTATTGCCAATCAGGGAAGTTTCACCTGAGTTTTGACTTCAGAGTTTTTATTGGGGCTCCATTACATAGGCATGATTTATTGATTAATTGCCAAGGTGGTGGACTGCAAGCATCTCTCCTAAGTCCCATGGTTGGTTTTTCTGGCATGGCCACCCCCCACCTTAAGACCATCAGGTGTTGCTGGCCCCCTTAAGGTTCATATAACCAGCGCTTGGCCTTAATGAAGACATTCCTATGAGGCAGGACATAGATTATCTCCTAGAAGCTGGGAGCAAAGTTGAGATGGCTGTTTGGGCAAAGCCAGATTCTTTACTATTAATACATAGAAGTGTAGTGGATCACTTCTGAGCAGCAGCTTTAAACACCAAGATGGGATTTTCTATATGCCTTTCCCCTCTGCCAACTGGCTGGCAATGCCCCAGATGAATTAATTTGGTCCTAGAATTAAGATGGTGTGGAGCCAAGGTGCACATGGACGTGTAACATACACGAGCAAGAAATAATCCTTGGTGTCTGTAAGCCCCTGAGACTTTGAGACTTTTTGTTTCTACAGTAGAACTTCTAGGACAGGATCAGCTAATGGATGAAGTATTTAGCATTTGCTTCTCTTTTTTTTTTGATCTTCTCAACCTGCTGGAGCCCCGTCATCATGGAAGACTGTGTCTCCACTCTCCAGTGGTAAACAGACCAAGAAGTACACATTCCTACCAGGCCTGACCAGATCTCTGCTTGCTTGGCTTCAACTTCTCCCCTGGCCACAGGCTGCTTGAGTCAGGGGCAGTTAGGACCCAATTTTCAGGAGGGAGGACAGAAGCCTTGCCACATTCTCCAATCCAGCTTTCAAAACAATAAATCAGGGATTCTGATTCCTCTCTGGCTGCTCATGTCTGCTCTCAAATGGTTAAGAACCCAGAAAGGAGGCCTCCCTGGTGGTGCAGTGGTTGAGACTCCGCCTGCCGATGCAGGGGATATGGGTTCGTGCCCCGGTCTGGGAGGATCCCATATGCCGCGGAGCGGCTGGGCCTGTGAGCCATGGCCGCTGAGCCTGCACATCCAGAGCCTGTGCTCCACAATGGGAGAGGCCACAACAGTGAGAGGCCCACGTACCGCAAAAAAAAAAAAAAAAAAAAAAAAGAACCCAGAAAGGGAAAGATGATTGCTTACCAATCCCAAACCCCAACACTGGGCACCAGAGAAGACTAAATCTGCTGACTTTAGTACTTGCTGGTGGGCAGAACTGGGGCAGGTAGGAACTGATAGTTCAAGTAGTTCTCATTGTGAATCCATTTTGAATATGGAAGACTATTTTAAGAACAGAAGAAGGACAGCAATCTGCTTGCTATTAAGGCCAAAAAGAAGGAGCTAGTGGGGTGTTCTGGGAAAGAATAAACATTTTGATTTAATCAGTTTGGGTCTTCTTCTGGGATGGAGTCAGTTAATGGATGAGGCAGTTGGCATTTTCAAGGAGTCTGAGGCTGTCACGTGCACAGGCAGGAAAGCCAGAAAGCGGCTGATGGGCTGGCCACAGCGCAGCTTGTCAAGAGGGCAAGAGAGCCTCTGAGAGGGAGCTGAAGTGTTGGGTGGCTCTGAAGAGGAAGCCAAGAGTCTATATTTGATCTAGGAGGTAAAAGGACAAAGCGGTTGAAGCGGTTCACAGAAGAATTAATTTCCAGGGAAACAGGATACTTAGCAAATTGTCTCTTTTCCTGAATTGACAGATATGACAGGAACTATAGTAATACATCTCAAAGGATGAGCGGTTTGTTCCCAGGGGTACTTTATTTACTGAAAAGTAAATCTCACTGAGAACCTGGCTGGAAATATCTTTTCATTTACTATGCTCTCTGCCTGCTTTGCCTTTAATAGAAAACAAGCCAAGAATGTTCTCAAGTAAAACTAAAGACCATACGGCCAGTAGTGAGTTCCAGAGGAACACTTATAACAATAATCGTAGACAGAAGATCATTCTTTCAGGGATTTTGGTTCCCAGGCCTCCTTGCTGAAGTGGAATAGAATAACACTGGGCAACACTGGGGTTGATGCTTCCTGTAAAGTTCAAAGATAGTCGTTGGGTACTCAAGGGGAGAGGAAATGTGGACAGAGGGAAAATATCCAGGAGGAGGATCTTTTTTAAAGGATAGGAGGACCTTACAGGCAGTATGTGGAGCAATTTATTAACTCATGAATAGCTACACTTTTCTCCTCTACTTTTTCTTCTTTTCTTCCATCTTTGACACCAAACTTTCTCCTGCTTCTGTCTCTACAATCCCAGCATTCCCAGTAACTATCCCTGGGCAGAGATCAAAACAGAACTGCCTTTAGGAACATGTGAGAATGTTTTTCAAAACCAGAAGAGGAGTGACAGTGACGAAAGCAGGACAGTCATAATGAAATAACCACATATGTAGAGGAACTTTCTTCCCTCCATGTGATGAGCTTCATTGACATGTACTTGGCTTGGTGCAGAAGGTAGACTTTCCTTCCTTTTCTACTGACAGGCAAAGAGAGCAGCTCTTGAGATGATTGTGGTGGGTTTGAAGCCATCGAATGGCTCACATGTTTCAAAATATCCCCTTTCCAGACCTGGGAATCTGCAAGATGCTTTTCTTGCTGTTAAAATTGTTTATTGGGTGCCTGCTGAAGACATGCAACTTTGACTAAGCCAAGCTGTGGGACCATGGCGTTATCTAGCAGGAGTGAATACAAGTGTCTACACGACACTTGAACGATGTGGTTGGAATACTTTCTTTTCCCCTTTGGCATAATTTCTGTGAGGACAGCAGCCCTGTCCTCACAGTGGAGCATAGTGTGGGTATGTTTTTATGGGCAAGTCAAGGTCTGGAATATGGATGGACTCCTGTCAGGAGGATGGTGGAAGGCTCTGGTCATGCATAGGGCAGCATGAGGACACTGTGTGTGTGCATGTGTGTGTTGGGAATACAGAAAGGGGACGGAGAGTGAGAAATGAAAAGGGCCAGTTTGTGAGACAGATATTTTTAATTTCTCACCTGGCAGTACCACTTATTTCTTGACTGTACCATCTTAATTTATGAGCTTTTTCTTTAGTGGTTCCTCTAGGAGGAATTATTACTGTGAAGGAGACTATGTTTTAGAGCAGTTTTAAATTTTTCAGAAAAACTTGAGTATGTAGTAGTGAATGAATCTCTATTCACACCCACCCCCACAGAATCCTCCAATTATTATCTTCTATTTGTGAAGCACATATGTTAGAATTAGTGAACTGATATCAACCCATTATTGACTAAAGTCCATAATTTACATTGTTTCATGCTTTGTTTTGTATAGTTCCATGGGTTTTGGCAAATGTATAATGTCATGTATCCACCATTACAGTATCATACAGAACACTTTCACTGCCTGAAAAATCCCTGTGCTTCACCTAGTCTTCCCTCCCCCAAGGTTCATCCTTTAATTGAATATGGTGACTAATGTAATAGTCAATTAAAGGTATGTGCATGTGATATATGAATATGAAAGTATATGTGTGTGTTATATACACAAACACACAAACTTGCTTCTAAGTGATGCAATTTCCTTCTGGCTGCTTTTAAACTATCTCTAATAAAACCAGAAGCTGCATATCTGTATATATGCTCTACGTTGAGTCTGAGATGTTTTCTTTGATGGGACAGTATTATTATCTATCATTAAATCCATGGAAGGTCACACTTATCACCTTGACACCATCATTGTGATCCTTAAGATGTCCTTGTAAATGCTGGATGCCATGGCAACCGGTGTTATATATCAGGATCCAGTGCTGCTGAACTTCTCTTAATAAATCAGGCATAATTGGCATATATGCATTATAATGAATTAAAAGTTGTTCAAGTGGAATGATTCTATATTGTGCAATATTAAGTCATTAAATTTGCTTCTCCTGATCTTCCTTCAATGTTGGTATTTTTGCTTAGCTTAAAAAAAAACCTTACATTTTACTACCAATTGCTTTAAGAGTAGATAGTTAAAATAACATATTGTGAAATAGCTTCATGCATTGTTTATGTATTTATATATATATATATATATATATATATATATATATGTTGCTTTTGACAGTTAAATTTAAATTCTGATGGGTTTAGGTCAGAGGGGAATGAGTTACAAGACTGTCTTTTTTCTTCTTCAGTGGACTGAGGATGCTTGCAGGGCACATCAAGGCACCTGACCACTGTCTGGTCAGTCATGGTGCTAGTTAGTCAGGTGGATAAATAACTCATGGACTGAGTGCATGTGCCAGAAATGATTAACCCACCCACTATGCTCTCATCTTATCTTCTTGGTTGGTTCCAAATCTGGAGAGACACCAAGAAGAACTAGCTGTTCAAAGTCTAAAGGCATGGCAGAAATTAGGAAGTGTGAATGGCACAGAGTCTTGCTACTGAAAGAGTAATCAGAGGGTGAGCACATCCATCTTCTGGAAGCTTGTGAGAAATGCGGAATCTCAGGCCCCTCCCCAGATTGACTAAATCAAGATCTGCTTGTAATCATGATCCCCAGACCATTTGTGTGCACAGTAAAGTCTGAGAAGCACTGGCTTAGGGGTTAGGGTTAATGCATTCCAGAATAGGAAGGCTATGGACTTGAATTGCAGCTCCACTACTCATTAGTGGTAGAAATCAGGCAAATTTCTCAGTTTTTTTTCTTAATCCTTTAACATGGGTATCACAGTGTACTTGACTGTTAGGGGCAAAATGACATCATGAATGTAACGTGTTGAGCAGAGCGCCTCGTGCATAGTGGCGCTTGTTTCAGCTGTGATTACAGCTGGTGGGAGGGTCCATATGACTGGGGAATCCTAACATACATGAGAGAGAATAAGCCCCAGCTGGAAAGTGTGAAAATTAGTAAAAAATGATGAACAACCTTAGAATTTAGGAGATGACAAGAGAGAGGAGGAACTCTAACCAAGTTCCCTAGTGATTTATAGGGCCAGGGTCCACCTCCCTAGTACATTTTGGCTTCTCTAGTATGTGCAAAACATCTTAGGTATTCAGGAATTCAGTATCGTTGAAGGTTCTTGGGTTCTCAGAAAGTAGAAAGAGGGTGAACAGGTAGATGAAAAAGGACGAATTCCCTTAGAATCAGAGAAGGCCATTTCTGGAAGGACCTGAAATGTTATCTGGCCCATACATCCATTTCATGTTTCAGTTCTCACTGAGGTGTTGCCCAGTCTATGACTGAATATCGTCTGTGACTGAAAACGCACCACTTCTACTGAATTCACTGAGATGTGGCTGCTGTCTGTGGGCAGAGGAGTGTTTTAGAAGTTGGCTGACTCAGATATGTAATATCCAACACAGAGACAAAACAATCAGAAAATTTCAAACAAGTTATCGATTTTCACAATCACACTTATTGAAGCATCTACTTGTTCCAGGCATTAGGTTAGGTGCTGGGGACAAAAATCTGAATATGACATAGAGATCACACTTCTGTTGAGTTCTTGGTCTAGATGAGGGGTAGACATATAAATAATAATTACAATGCAATAAAAGCAATAATAGAAGAATGAATAAGTGGGCAGGGTAATAGAGAAAAGGGTCATTCATTTTGTTGAGGCATGTTGGGGATTTTTTGATCAGATGATTTTTGAATTGGGTCTTAATTATAGGCCGCTAGTACTTGCTGAATGAATAGATGGACATGTGAATTGTGTGCATGTGTGTGTGTGCATGTGTGTGTGTCTGAAATTGTGCATGTGCTCTTGAAGGGAACATAGCAGATGTCTAGTATCTTGTGGTCCTGAGATGGGCTGCTACTCCATCCCTCCTTCTCATCTATGAATGTCAAAACAAGGACAATTTTTACTGTTTTCTAATAAGTAATACTGCTTTGCAAATCCCACTTTAACACACTCAATGTGTGATAATAGAGATTTGTAAAACATAAATAAGAGTGTGATTAGACACAGAAAATCATTCTTCACTTTATAGAAGGATTTATTTTCAGAATGTCAAATGTAATTTGACTTTTACTCTCCAATATTTTTTACTTAAAATTTTTTTTTCTCTTTTTTTACTCTCCAATATTTTGAATCCCTGTACATTATCTTGTGATATGCTAACTCCTTTCAATGCAAATATTTTGTTTTTCATTTGACACATTTCACCATGTTCACCTAAGAAAAACTAAATATCTGAATACTTATAAGGTTGTCTTTGGCTTTTTGGACATCAGCTTAATATAAGACAGTGCTTTGTTACAAAAGGTGTAAATGACTTAGAAACAGATGAATTATGTTTCTGTGAATAAATACAATTAAATGTTTAAAAGCTTGGATAAAAGTAAGTGCTCAAAACCAATGGCTGAACAGATAAGCTGGAGGTGTGAGTAACCTCAAACAGGTTAGTGTTCCCTTCCAAGTCCATCTCAAAGTGTATTTTTGACTACTCATGTCTGTTTATCTACATATGTTTAATGTTGGTTAGTGTTTGTAATGGATTTGGAACTGTCAAACAGAGTTAGACTACTTGGCACACACATGAAAGGAACCGTGCCTTAAACCACTTCATCATACCATAGACCTACCAGGTATGGCAGTCAGTAATCCCTTATCATTTCTAGTTCTTGGCTCTCTTGTCAATGTACGCTTGTTGCATCCAGAAATTGATTCTGGATTCTATTGCATCTCTGGAGTGGGCATTATTGAACCAGGTCCAGAGTTTGCTCAATTAGATGGGACCAGTAAGCTGAATTCCCAAGCAGATCTGATGTTTGATATCCAGAAGAGGGCAGTAGGACACAGAGATTAAATTCCAGTCAACCAACCACTGCAACAAACAATGGCTGCCAGCACCTTCTCAGTGTTAGACCAAATGCTTACCTTCCCTTTGATGCACATGGGCAACATGGTGTCACTAAGAGAAGACACTAACACTTTCTGCAACCCTACTATGTGTCAAGCACTAACTAGGTATTTTTCACATGTGTTAAATCAAAACAATCCCGAGATGTAGGTGATATACTATTTCCCTTTATACTATTAATGAGAAAATCAATGCCCAGAGAACTCAAGCAACTTGCCTGAGGTCACACAGCAAGTGGTAGAACAAAAATTAAAATCCAGATCTGACTCCATAGACTCTGTTCAACCATATCAGAATTTGACTACTGATCCCACCACTCATAAACTTACTGGCCTTGGGCAAGTAATTTAACCATTCGGAGCTCCAGTTTCTTAATCTTCAAGGTAAGACTAACAATATCCTCTTATTTTTAAGAATTAGTGTCTGGATCAATTTTTTCATGATAGTCTCTGTCCAACCAAGAAGGTTTTGTTCATTGATAACATTTTAAATTAGAATTATAGAAAATTAAATCTAGAAGGGACACAGGAGAGTTATCTAACACTTTCATCTTAGAGATGATAAAAATAAGACTGGAGTGTTTATATGACTTGCATATGATCAGAAAACTTGAGAGTGACAGACATTGGAACTCAGGACTGTCAACTCTTAGCCAGCTTTCTTCTCTCATCTCTCTGCATCATTTGTTAGGGATGCAGACACATGGAGATGTTGATGACAGTAATGTTGTTGATGGGGGGTGAAGAAAACAATAAATGTACCTGAGGAAATTATAGAAGAGTTACTTCATTTTAGAAGGAAATTATTATATTAGTAAATCCTACTTCCCTTGCTCTGTTCATGAGGGAGGCCAGTATACGTCTAAGACTATAAGATTTGTCCAAGACTGTTGATTGACAGGAGGATGGGAAAAGTCAGGGTATGTATATTTATGATATTCTCCAAATAAGAAATGCTAAAATTCAGACTCCAATCAATGCTAATCTTAGGTTTACATGATTCTCTATCAGTCAGTGTTACTGGCTTTCCCAAGGATCTGTGATGGAGAAGTTGGCTATTTGGAAACAATGTGGGAGATTGATCCAATGTAGCAGTGACTCTTTTGAGAGATTTTTAGGTAACCCACCATATTTTATTCCATTTCTTATAGCCTCTTCCGTTTTAAATTTGGTATAGTCTTTCTAGTTCTCCAAGTCTTACACTCATAAAAAATTGGATAAGAGAAAGACAAAGGGAAAAAAGAAAGAATGGGAAGGAGGAAGAAATGGTCTACTTTTCATCTTCAAGAGGCTGAGAGGCCAAAGCATCTTGCATAAGTGTTTGCAGAATTCCCCAGGTTCAACTGGCTTCTGGATTTACTGACTAGAACTAGGAAAGATGATAGTCAATTAAATGAATGCAGAGAGCTTTCTATGTAAAGTACCGGCAATCAGAATGACTGGTTTCCTTAATTCACCCAAAGATGGCTTTTTGTGTTAAAATTGTTTGAAAATAGAGATTTATAATTGTTTAAGTGATCTATCCCATTGCTCAACCTGGGGATAGTTTCCCATATCTTATACATTTCTTTTATTTCATCAGATCCTTAGAACTCTCCCTTCCCCTTGCAGTGCTGGGAAAAGAACTTCTCAGGAGTCTGGAGAAAGGCAACTAGGGTCGTGAAACATGAACATACGTTCTTGGAGCTATAATATGGCTGTCCTGGAGGTCAAGGGACAGGACAGTTGGAGACCAGTGATGTTATTGCTTCCAAATTCACACTTGAGCATCTGCATTGCTCATTGACTATTAGTCATACAATGCCTGTTCCAGTTTTCTGTTATCACTTTCCAAATCTCATACAGGCATACCTCAAAGATGTTGTGAGTTTGGTTCCAGACAACTGCAATAAGTTGAATAATGCAATAAAGTGAGTCACACAAATTTTTTGTCTTCCCAGTGCATAAAAAAGTTATGTTTACACTATACTGTGTCTATTAATTGTGCAATAGTATTATGTCTAAAAAATGTACATACCTTAATTAAATAATACTTTATTGGTAAAAATTGCTAACCGTCATCTGAGTCTTCAGCAAGTCCTAATCTTTTTGCTGGTAGAGAGTCTTGCCTCGATGTTGGTGACTGCTAACTAATCAGGGAGGTGGTTGTTGAAGGCTTGGATGGCTGTGGGAATTTCTTAAAACAACAGTGAAGTTTGCTGCACTGATTGACTTTTCATGAATGACTTCTCTGTAGCTTGCAATACTATTTGGTAACATTTTATCCACAGATCTTCTTTCAAATTTGGAGTCAATTCTTTCAAACTTGCTGCTGCTTTATCAACTGAGTTTATGAAATATTCTAAATTCTTTGTTGCTATTTCAATAATATTCAAGGCATCTTCACCAGGGGTACATTCCATCTCAAGAAGTCACTTTCTTTGCTCATCTATAAGAAGCAACTCCTCATTCATTAAAGTTTTATTATGAGATTACAGTAATTCAGTACCATTTTCAGGCTCCACTTCTAATTCTAATTCTCTTGCTATTTCTACCATATCTGTAGTTACTTCCTCCATTCAAGTCTTGAACCCCTCAAGGTCATCCATGAAGTTTGGAATCAACTTCTTCCAAACTCTTGTTAAGGTTGATATTTTGATCTCTTCTCATGAATCACAAATGTTCCTAATGGCATGTAGAATGGTGAATACTTTCTAGAAGGTTTTCAATTTACTTTGCCCAGATTCACCAGAGGAATCACAATCTATGGCAGCTATAGCGTTATGACATGTTATTTCTTAAATAATATTACTTGAAAGTCAATATGATTCCTTGATCCATGGGCTGCAGAATGGATGCTGTGTTAGCAGGCATGGAAACAACATTAATCTCACTTTACTTCTCCATCAGAGCTTTTGATGACCAGGTGCATGAGCAGTAATATTCTGAAAGAAACATATCTATTTTTTTCTGAGCAGTAGGTCTCAACAGTGGGCTTAAAGTATTCAGTAAACCATATCATAAACAGATGTGCTGTCATCCAGGCTTTGTTGTTCCATTTACAGAGCACAGGTGGAGTAGATTTAGCATGATTCTTAAGAGCCCTAGGATTTTTCCAATGGTAAATGAGCTTTGGCTTCAACTTCAAGTAACCAGCTGTGTTTGTCCCTAAGAAAAGATTCAGCCCATCCTTGAAACTTTGAAGCCAGGAATTGACTTCTCCTCTCTATCTATGAGATTCATAGATGGAGTCTCCTTCCAATGTCAGATGGTTTCGTCTACATTGAAAAATCTGTTGGTTTCGTGTAGCCACCTTCATTAATTACCTTAGTTAGATCTTCTGGATAACTTGCTGCAGCTTCTACATCAGCATTTGCTGCTTCACTTTGCACATTTATATTTTGGGAATGGCTTCTTTCCTTAAACCTCATGAACCAAGCTCTGCTAGATTCAGACTTTTCTTCTGCAGCTTCCTCCCGTCTCTCAGCCTTCATAGAATTGAAGAGAGTTAGGGCCTTGCTCTGGATTAAACTTCGGTTTAAAGGAATGTTGTGGCTATTGGATCTTCTATACAGATCACTAAAACTTTCTCCGTGTCAGCAATAAGACTGTTTTGCTTTCTTATCATTTGTGTGTTCACTGGAGTAGCACTTTTAATTTCCTTCAAGAACGTTTCCTTTGTACTCACAACTTAGCTAACTGTTTGGTGCAAGAGGCCTAGCTTTCAGTGTATCTTGGCTTTCAACATGCCTTCCTCACTAAGCTTAATCATTTCTAGCTTTTGATTTAAAGTGAGAGACATGTGACTCTTCTTTTCACTTGTACACTTAGAGGCCACTGTAAGGCTATTAATTGGTCTAATTTCAGTATTGTTGTATCTCAGGGAGTAGGGAGGACCAGGGAAAGGGAGAGAGACGGGGAATAGCCTGTTGGTGTATCAGTCAGAACTTACACAATATTTCTTAATTAAGTTCACCGTCTTATATGGGCATGGTTTGTGGTGCCCTAGAACAATTGAAACAGTAACATCAAAGTTCACTGATCACAGATCATCATAACACATATAATAATAATGAAAAAGTTTGAAATATTGTGAGAATTACCAAAATATGACACAGAGATGGGAAGTGAGCAAAAGCTCTTGGCAAAACAGTGCCAGTAGATTTGCTCAACCCAGAGTTGCCACAAATATTTAATTTGAAAAAAAAGAGCAATATCTGCGAAGAACAATAAAATGACGTCTGCCTGTATTTTATTTGTGTTTTATAATTCAGTATCATGTCTCCATATAGACATGCCCAACCTCAACTCATACCCAGCACCTAGAATAGTGCCCTAAACACAGGTTATGATAATGCTTATTAATAGTTTTGAATGACCCTCTGAACAGTATAAAACTTCTGACTTCTATCCAATCTGTATGAACTGATTGGGAAGATGGATTTTGGGATGTGAAATATAAAGAAATAGGAAAAAAACACCAGCAGATTGGTAAGGTAATCTGGTACCTTTGAATGCAGAGTTTAGTATATTAACAAATGACAATATTGCCTGTGCATTGCTGAAATAACTCCTCATATGCTGCCTGCCGAATGGCAGCAAATTGTAATACAGCACGGCTAATGGTGTGGGCTGTGAGAGATGATAGGTCCTGGAGGATGGAGCCTGCCCAAGCTTCATTGTGTAGAGGGCCGGTTGCTTCAGGACAGTATTATTTTAGCATGGTAGATATTTTATGGAAGTTATAATAATTTTATCTTCCATAGCATTCCTGTAAGGAAGTTGATAAAATACATACACACTCATAAATGTGTGTGTATAATTTTTCGCTAGACAGCCTTTACCTATAGATGTGTTGAAATTTTAGATATTAGAATGACCATAGAAAATAGGAGATAATAAAATATGAGAGTGAAATGATCACAATAAATATTGAATATTTGTATTGTCTATGATAATAAATAAGGCACTGTTTCTCCTTGAAATGTGGTCAGTCATATAAAAGGTTAACATGGTCAATGGTGCTTAATACAGATTAGTGGTGTGTTGAGTTATGAGAAGAACAAAGGTCTGACTTTGCCATTTGTATAGTAGGTCCAATGATGGATATTCAGAATATCTTATATCTCATCATTCTGTAACACCACTATCACTTTTATCATAAAAGAATTATGTTACTCCATACATGAAAAATGCATTCTTGAACCACTGTGAATTAGTTTTTAATGTACTGTGACCTTGGATTGCCCTGGGATATTAATGCTAAATGATTACTTCTGAATGCTTTTTGAATAGCTGCATAGTACAATTAAATATGCAATACATCATGGATGACATCGTTAAATGCCTCTTCTGATCAAGGAACCCAAAGAGGTCTTTGGAATGATGGTAATTCTGCACTGCTGAGGATGGGAGAGAAAAGAATCTCTTGTTAGTACTGAAATAAGTACAGGCAGAAGTAGATGATAACCTTTTCTTGGGGTTTGTCAATGGGAAATAAATTTTTGATTACGAACCATAAAGGAAGATGATTTTTGATCACTGCCAAAATAGTGTCCCATTTTATCTGCCAAATGCTCAAGGTGAATAATTGTCATTAGTCTTTCTGAGTGACAAGTTGACAAACAGTATGTATGGATATTTATATGGGCGTGTGTGTATGCATGTGTTTGTAAAGGTAAAGATAAAAGAGTAAAGAATTTTGTTCATATTCTAGCCCTTTTTCAAGAATGGGCTTATATCGAATTACAATTTGTCTCAGTGTGGAACATCATAAATCTTACACTTAATCAAATCTCTTTTCATCCAATTATTGGGCCTGGGGCAACAATGACAGATGAAAGTGTGGTGTAGAAGAGCCAAGATGCAGTAAAGGATCTTTTACCTATTGGTCAGTGGTTTAAATCCAAGCTCGTTGGGCAGTGGCTGAAAGTGATTTGTTGTCCTGCTGGCTGCGAGCTGGTGGCGAGACCTAGTTGTTAGCTGACTCTATCGTCTACAGAAAAACGCTGAATCCAGTCTGCCCCACCCAACCCCCAACAGAACTGGGTTTACCTGTCTAGCAGATGATCTTTATCTTGAGGAGATATAGAGTTCCTCTGTGAAAAGGCTGCTTCAAAATGGCCCACCGCTAATGCTGTTTGGTGAGTGATTTGTGGATTTCAATCTCTGAGCTAGCAATAAGGGGAAATTACAACTAATGAGGGACTCAATTTTTCTTTAACTGGAGCTATTTTAAAAAGAAAGCATTAAAAAGGATTTTGGTTCTGTTTCATGAAAATGAGCTGCAATTGTGCAAGTCAGTCCAACTTCAGAACTCAGCCCTAAGTGCACCAAACTTACCAGGTCCAGCCTCACCATGACCTCATGCAAGACCTACTAGAGGCATTGAATCAATACTGAAATGCTCCAGTGAGTGTCTCCCAGAGATGCCCTGAGCATTACAACCGCAGTGAGCCCAGAGATGGAAGCCATATTTCCCAAACCCCCACTCCCTGCCCCTGCAATTGTGGGCCTTGCTAGTTAGGAAAATGTGACCTTGTATTTTAAATGTTAGTATTTTGGGGTAATAGCACCAGCTTAGATGTACCAATCCTTCTTTTCTAAAATGATACTGATGTAAATTAAATGTAAACATATTAGTGCTCCCATCTCAACTGATTGACTTCTTGGGTGAGCCTTTTAGGACATTGCTATGAGTACACGTGCATACCTGCCATTCTAGCGTTCAGTATTCTGCTGCTGTTTATTCATAGGGATTTGCATTTTATAATTATTTATTTGTTTTTATATTTATCATGTGTTTCTCCAGTAGGCTGACACTTCCAGGAGGCAAGGACTTTGTTTTGTGTTGTTTTAGGTACACTGCACCTAGCAAGTGCCTGCTACATAATGGGTACTCAATAAACAGTTGTGGGATAAATGAATGAATGAATGAATGAACACACTTGTTAGGAACATATTTACATGCCTGTGTGAATGGAGGAGGGCGTCTAGGAAGAGGAAAAGTGTGGGAGAGTAATTTTATAACTAATCAATTTGTGAGCATGGAACTTAATTACAAAAGAGACAATATAAATGCAAAAAATTCAGAGCTCTTCATTGAGGCAGAGTGGAATCAGAAAAACTTTGGTGCTTCCTTGCTGGCTTTGCAGTTCACTAACTATGAGCTAATTTTCTTCTTAAATGTGTTTGAGAAGCTTTATTTCTTTCATATTTCAGAGTAGAAAACAGGCTCTATGTCAGTTCAGATTCTCACAATTTCCCACTTGGGTTTATGGCAAGAGTTTTCTAATTAACTTCTCTGATCCAAAATCTTCCAGCCCCATCTCGGATTCCATCCTTCCTGGAGCTGACAAGGAAATCTTTCTAAAATGCAAATCTGATCATGCCATGCTGCAGCTTGAAAGCTTTCAATTGCATCAGATTGCCTTTAGGATAAAATCCAAACTTTTAGTGTGGCTTATAAGGCCTTTCTTGATCTTACCCTTCTCTGTTCCTCCATTCTCATATCTCGTACCTTCTGTCCAAACATGGCAGCTCTCCCAAGCCTAGCTGCCCCACTGCTCTGTGCTTTTGCAAAGGATAGTTCCTTACTTCCCTTTGTCTGATTAACTCCTTTCCTTCCTTCAACACTGATTCAGGTTTCACTTCCTCCAGGAAGTGTGTCCTGATACCACTTCTCCACTCTCCCAAGGCCAGGTCCCCTCAGACATCTTTCTCTCATGCTCCATTACTCTGTGGTAGCCCAGAGCACCTA
Organism: Mesoplodon densirostris; assembly: GCF_025265405.1. Classification (NCBI taxonomy): domain Eukaryota; kingdom Metazoa; phylum Chordata; class Mammalia; order Artiodactyla; family Ziphiidae; genus Mesoplodon; species Mesoplodon densirostris. Next base: position 51,611,429 of record NC_082673.1, on the reverse strand, counting down.
GATAAGTCTGTTGTGATTGAGTGACTCTTGTCTGAGCTTTCACCAGCTGTTGAGCACCTTCAGGTACTCTTTTCTTCCATCTCTGATTCTCTGGTGCTCATGGAACCTATGCATAATAGATGCTTAATGAGTGTGTGTTGAGGGAATTAGGGGCTCATTCACTGCCTGGTGGCACTTTGGTTGGCTGTTGATGACAGATTTTGAAGTGTGTAGGGACTGAGGGTCAAGTGTAAGGGAGAGAATGAGGGAATGATTGTTGGTCTGCTGAGGTTAGATGATTAGTTAGTTGTCAGGTCTTTGCTTTACTCAGTGTTAAGTCTAAAGCAAAGCCAAGCAAAATAAAACAAAAAGCCACTGGATGAAAGGTGAACATATTTTGGCTGGGCTGCTGCTGATGTGACCTAGAAATAAATTATCTCTTCCTCCTTTGAAATCCCATATTTCTCTTATAGACCTAACCTTATATTGTGGTTACGTATGCTCTCAGTTTGTTGTAGCAGTCAGCTTACATTGTTATACTGTGTAACAAAAAACCTCAACATCTTTCTGGCTTACAACAACAAAGGTTGACAATGTGCTTGTGTTACATTTCTATCATGATTTGTCGTGGCTCTGCTCCTTGTCAGGACCCAGGCTAATGGAGAACAAGCCCTATTTCTGTCTGGGATATTATTGGGCTCATGGTAGAGGAAAAAGGGAAATCATGGCAAAGTACACATCTGGCTTTTTAAACAATTGAAATATAATTGACATATAACATTACATTAGTTTTAGGCAAACAACATAATGATTTGATATATGTATAATATTATGAAATGATCACTACAATTAGTCTAATTAATAACCATCACCACATATTAAAAAATACAGGGCTTCCCTGGTGGCTCAGTGATTGAGAGTCCGCCTGCCGATGCCGGGGACACGGGTTCGTGCCCCGGTCCGGGAGGATCGCACATGCCGTGGAGTGGCTGGGCCCGTGAGCCATGGCCGCTGAGCCTGCGTGTCTGGAGCCTATGCTCCGCAATGGGAGAGGCCACAACAGTGAGAGGCCCGCATACAGCCAAAAAATAAATAAAAATAAAAAAAATAAAAAAATACAAATTTACAAAGTTTTTTCTTGTGATGAGAACTTTTAAGATTTTCTCTATTAGCAACTTTCAAATATACAATACAGTCTTATTATCTACAGTCATCATGTTATACATTACATCACCAGGGCTTATTTATTTTTTAACTGGAATTTTGTACTTTTTACCACCCTCGCCACCCCCTGCCTCTGAAAACCACCAATTTGTTCACTGTATCAATTTGTTTGTTTGTTTGTTGTTAGATTCCACATATAAGTGAGATCACATCTGGCTTGAATTCTTCTGCCTGGAAACACTGCCTCTGCCTGTATTTCCTTAGCCAAAGCAAATACTAAGTGGAGATGTATTATACTCCCATGGGAGGGAGGGCCACCAAAAATTATGAATAGTAATTCAGTTTATCACACTCTCCCACTGGAGTGTAAACTCTTGGAGGGCAGGAGTTTTTGTGTTCTCTGCCTTACAAGCCTCAAACGTTGCCAAAGCACATTACTTGTTTTTTTGAAATAAAGAGCAGAGGTGGTATGCTTCAGAAATAATGAAAATTTATTTGGAATACCACTCTCTTTTATCAGCAGTTATGTTTCAGTTTGTGTGATACTAATTACTTAAAAGCCCTTATTATTTTTTCCATTAAATATTTAATGATTAAGATTAATTTGAATATGTTAATCTGTTGCTTGCAACAGTATTCTACATCATTGACAGAGGTATGTCCCATTTCCCCAACTAGTCTTGACCAACTGCTTGACACTAGTTCTCCATTATTTCCTCCATAGCAAATTCCATAGCTTGTACTTAAGGCCCTCTGCGATCTGGCACCAAGCGACAACATTTCTAGCTTTATTCCTGGCTACCTATGCTGCCCCCCGAGTCCAGTTACAATGAGCTGCTCCCTTTCCCTTTGTGTGTTCCATGCTTTCCCACCTTAGTGTCTTTGCTCTGGTTGTTCACTCTGCCTGGAATGACTTTGTTCCATCAGCATATGTTCAATTCCTTCTCAGTCCTCACAATGAAGATTAAGTACTACTTCTCTCATAAAGTCTTCCCGGATCACCTAGGGGATGTAATCAACACCCACACGTCACACCCTTTATATTCTTCTTTTGGCAATTAATTTGCTTTATCTTGGCAAGGAGGTTAGGACACAGGCTTTGTATAATTAGAACAGAATTTGAGGGTCTACCACTGAACCTCTTCTCAAAACTTGGCTGAATTTCTTATCCCCTGAGTCTTAACTACTTCATTGTAAATAGAGAATAGGAATAATAATGTAACATATTGGATAAATTATGTGAAGTGATCTGTCACCATCCCTGACATATAGGAAGTACTCAATAAATGAAAGTCATTACCTAATATAGTTATGTATTCACTGGATAGGATTTCTCTGCTTCACCATTTTAGTTCCCTTGGTGACATCGCACAGAGTAGGTACAATGTAGATATCTGTTGAGTGAATGAATAAATGAATGAATGTGAAATGATGCTAGAAAAATGACCATGAGGCTCACCTTTCAGTGAAATCAATGATGCTAGACTGAGTGTTCGTTCTTTTCCCTGTGGCTGAGTTTGCCTAGATTTTTAATAACTTAGGTCCAGTGGTGGCTGGCCCATATCCAGTGGTAGGGTGGGGAGAGAGATGGAAACTGTTACAAAAACACTTAGAAGGTGTCCCCTGGTGAAGGATCAAAGAAAGTAGAATGAATATTCTCCCAACATATTTGCAATAGGAAATTACTGTCCAGTGAACCCAGATAAAACTGTTTTTTGTGTCATCCCAATAGTTGATTAGAAGTGTCTTATTTTTTTCTTCCTCTTGTTATGGCAGACTGAATAAATAGTTATATCAAAAACTAGGTCAAGAATTTACATTGTAAATCCTTGATGTACTGCAAACATTTATTGAACGGTAAGTGGCAACTCTAGAGCAATCATTTACCAGGTCAGGAGAATGCTGTTTGGAAAAATCACAAGCTATATATTTTAGAAATCTTGTGATACATTAGTGTTTTCAAAGAAATGCAATATCTCTTTTATAAGCCATAAATAATATCTCAGCTCATTTTAGAGCACTATATTCATTTAACTCTCCCAAAAGGGACTCTTTTAAATCAAGCTAAATATCACTCCTTTCTTAAATTGACAATGTTGTCAAATTTTTGGATCATTGTCCCCCAGAAAGACAACTACAGGAACTGCTTAAGTGGCAACAGAGGAGGCATCTAGGTCATGATTAAACTGGAAGCCTCAACTAAAAGCCAGAGTAGAGCTCAGCCACTGGGTTAGTTCTCAATATGGAGGTAACTTGATCTTCGGACACGCTTTTTAGTAAATCAGGCTCTTTCCCTGGGTTTTAATTTTCTGTTGTCAGTGTAACAACAAATTACCATAAACTTAGTGTTAAAACAACACTAATTTATTCTCCTATCATTCTAGAGATCAGAAGTCTGAAATGAGTCTTACAGGGCTAAAATCAAGGTGTCAGCAAGCTTGGTCCTTCTCAAGGCTCCAAGGCTTCCACTTTGAGAGGCTGTTAACATTCCTTGGCTTGTGACGTCTCTCTAATCTCTGCTCCTGTGGTCACGTTGTCTTCTCTTCTACTGTAGTCAAAACTTCCTCAACCTCCCTCTTATAAAGGCATTGTGATTACATTTAGGGTCCACCCTGATAATCCAGGATATCTCCCTGCTGCAAAACCCTTACATTTAATCACATCTGCCAAGTCCCTCCCTTTGCCATGTAAGGTGGCATTCCCAGGTTCTGGGAGCTAGGACACCAACATCTTTGAAGTACCATTATTCAACCTACCACACGTTGCCTTTCAAAGGTTTTCTGTATCCAGACTATCATGTTGACTTCTTGAAAGCAAAGAATAAAGTACTGGCTTTCCCAGAAGGGAAAAATAAGGCATTTCAAAAGGCTATAGATTGGGGAATATCCTGATTTTGCCTCTAAAGTGTGACTCGTGGTTTGACTACCAGAGCACAGTTTGTTCCTGTCATTGTGTGAGTTTGGATTTGTTTCTACATTCACATTCAAGGGGCACAAATCCACTGATGTGATGTTGAGCTATGAGCACCATCACAGGACTCACTTCATCTGGCACAAAACAGATCTGCTGGCACTTAATAGTCTAATCAGGTATTTATATAGTCCCTCCCCCATACCACCTATGGTCACCGTGTAGTCCCAGGAGACTAGGATCGTGCTGCAAACCTAGTAAATTACTGTTCAAAGTGGAATTGATTCTTAAGCTGCTTGAAATTAGATGTGGAAAAATTCATCTCCACCTTCTTCAATTATTGTATCTTTCCTTATAACTCTGGGTAGAAAATAGTTTAAACTTTAATTCTGATGGTTCTTAATTTTATGAGTTTCATTAAACCCCCTGAGAGTCATTTAATTTTATGGAGTGTAATGCTGATATTCAAATGCATTTCCTCTGAAATAGATTTTTACCTTCTATTATAGAGATTGAGCTCCCATTTTTAACACATATGTTTTTAGTGCTTATGCTAATTTCATTGCTTATCTTTAAAACTGGCATATCATTGTTATTGTTATTATTGTTATTATTATTATTGTGTATTGACCAAGTTGAATGCCTCATTCTCAAGGGATTGCTGCCAGAGTTATATAATACCAGAACAATGGCTGAATGTTGTTCATTTTAAATGTGAAATTATAAATCAATTACAGTGGTGGCTAAAACCCCTTCATGACATGCCACAATTTACTTCCAATGACATTTAAACCTATCTCACATGCTGAACAATCTGTAATAAATTATGATTTTTTTTTTTGCTTCTGAAATGAAGCTATAATTATGACAGTTGAATTCTTGTTCTGGGAAATAAGGTGGCATTTAATTCCTTGAGAACAAATGACACTCACAAAAGAACAGTTAATTATTCTCAGCTGCAAAGGAAAGGAGGAGGGGAGAGAAAAATTATGAAAAAGAACATGGTAGCACTTTATGTGAAGTATCTATTAAGTAATCCTTAACTAAGGCTGAACTACAATTGAACTTCAGGGCTGCCCCTGAGCCCAGGTAACGCTTTTTGTTATTTCATTTCTCAATAAAATCCAAACAGGAGGAATTAGCAACTTGAAACTTTCTCTATTCCTTGCACATGATAATATAAATGTTCTCACAATCAGCCTTGGTTCCAAGAATGCAGACCTACATTCTAATGCAGTTAAATCAGACCCAGTGGGTAGCATGGTATTAGTTTTCAATTACAGCCTTCCTAATTCAGGGCTTTAAATGCTGTAGTTATTCAATCCATATTGCAAATAAAGGGAAAGGAAAGCATTGCACCTCCAGAATTTGTTGTGTTGTTGTTTGTTTCTAGTTTAAACAGCAACTGTGCTTCCATTGGCTTTTCTCTGCTGGCCCTTTCCTGTTCATTCTGGCAAGAAGCCCCAGTGCAATTGAATATGCCAGCAAACAGGAGGCCACTCTTCCTTGCTAGTCCTGACACCATCAGCTGCAATGTTAGCAGCCTGCTATTAGAGACGCCTCTTTCTTTGACTTCCCTTTCTTCCTTGGGAGGAATAGATACTCTAGAGAAGGGCCCTGCTGAGTGGAATTCCCCATTTTGACTGCAATTAGGGATTGTGACTTGATTGATTTGGGGGCTCTCTGAAATGTAGCAGGATCAACACAGTTGCACACAAAACAAGGCATAATCCACTGGGTTAAATTAACGTTAAATCAGAGATGATTGGATTAATTGCTATTACATTTTATCTTCTGTGCACATGTGCTCTTGGCAGGCTTTCAGAGCCTTTTTAAAATTAGCTTAGAACTGGATGGAAATGGTACAGGTGCAAATGATTTGTGCACTGGGTCTTTCAAGTACACAGTGGGCTCATAAGAAGGTGCATTTTTTCCAAATCATATTTTGGATGTGATTTACAGAAATCTGCACTGAGAATAAACTTGGCATCACAATACAGAAGGTATAGATGTGTTAAATGGCAAAAGGACCCTGTTGGCTAGAATATAACTTGGCAAATGGATCTCCTGTGGCCTTGGCACTATACCTCTGTTCAGTTTTCTTCCCTTACATGCTTTTCTGCCCTTGTGGGAGTCTGTAGGGTTCTGGAGACTGATGTAACAGAGCACTTAGTATGGCAGCTGATACCCTGGAATGTATTCTTCAAAACCTACATCTCCTCAACAAATTTTAAGGGTGAAAAGTTGATATGATGGTTGTTAACAGGATGTATCTGTTTAACAGAAAAAGTGTGGAATGATCAGTTCAGGGGCATAAGGCAAAGAGAATCAAAGGCTGGTATCTTTTATGTACCCTTTTGCCCATCAGCCAGTGGCTCAGGCTCACTGCCAGGCTGATGGTCTAGAAACCTGCTAAGCCACTGGGAGGAAAGTTTACGTTTTTATACTTTAGGAAATGGGGTGCATCAACAGCTCCTTTTTAAGACCATTGTGTGCACAGCACTATAAATGGGTACTGTGGAGGAGACAAAGACTTCATTCTTGGGATGGTCATATTTTGGATCAATACAAATAAGTAGGTGAGAGCATGATTTCTTCTTTTTCTTGGCTCGTTTCACTCTGCCGGAAATGTCAGGCTCCTGAGAGCAAGCAGCCAATGTCACAGGCATTTTCCCACCCTGGGAAGTCTCCCTTCTGTAGGCCCTTTGCCTCTCATGCATTTGCTATTGTCTAGTTTCCCTGACCTGAGCATCTTGGCTATTTCTCTGGCCTTGCCTAGCTCATCCCTGCTGCAAGCCCTGTTCAGACAGGGGAACTTCTCCATGTGACCTGGCTTCTCAGACACGTCTCTGCGTGACCCCTGTCTTTCAGCCTCCCTTGTTTCCCCTCATGGACACTTGTTCCCAGCCCCTATTCCATGCTGTGTCAGTTTCCCAAAGAAAGTGCATTTTGATCTATGCAAATATCCAAATGCAACAATAATTGGGAACTGAGCTCTCAAAATTATTTCAGCTTATTAAAAAATATATCTCACCTCTTTATATATTATTTTGAAAGGTAACATATTTGTGATTATGTTCACATGATGCCAACAGGTACAGGAAAAAGAAAGTTTCCTTCCCATCCGTGACCTCTGGTGTTCCAATTCCCCACTTCAAAGACAACCACTGTTATGTGGTTTTATTTTTCACCTGTTCTTCCGGAAACATTATATGCATATAAAACACACATACATGTATCCTCCACCTCAGTTTTACACACAAATGTAATGATAGCATGCTCTGCACATGGTTCTATGTCTCTTGCTTGTTGTTTGCTTAAATCTATATGGAAGATTGTCCCATATCAGTACAATTCTTTTTAAAGTGTCCACAATGTTCCTGGATGTGTTATAACTTACTGAACCTGCCACCTACTGATGGGCAGTTAAGCTGTTTTCAGTTTTCTGCTTTCATAATGTTTGAACCTAATTTTTAATATTCTTATGCATTATATTTGAGAATAAAATTCCTATAAATAAAAACTTAAAGATATTATTACAGAACTTCAACTGCATTCTATCACACTTAAGAAAAGGGCACAGAAACATATGTGCCCCTCAGTGAATCATCACCAGTGGAAAGCCTGTGTAACCACGGTTGGGGTCAAGAAAGACAGTTTGCCATCACCTCAGATAGCCCCTTCCTAGTCCATTCCACTTCTTGCCTATTTCCCTCCTCCACTTCTTGCCTGTTTCCCTCCTCCACTTCTTTAATCTTAATACTATAATTTAGTTTTTCTTGCTTTTGAACTCTATATAGTTGATTTATGTAGCACTATAGATAATGTTTGTGTCCATGTGTCCCCCCAAAATTCATATGTTGAAACTTAATCCCCAAAGAGTGATGGTGTAGGAGGCAAGTCCTATGAGGGGTGATTAGATCGTGAGAGTGGAGCCACTGTGAATGGGATTAGTGCCCTTTTAAAAGAGGCAGACATCTCCTTCACCTCTTCTTCCATTTGAGGACACAGTGAGAAGACAGCCATCTGTGGACCAGGAAGAGGAGCCTCAGACTCTGAATGTGCTAGCAACTAGAAACTTAATCTTGGACTTCCTGGCCTCCAGACTGTAAGAAATAAATGGTTTTTGTTTAAGCCACTCAGTCTAGAGTATTCTGTTATAGTAGCCTAAACAGGCTAAGACACAAAGTGTGCAATTTTTGTGTCTTGCTTCTCTGCTCATTGTATTTGTTAGGGTTGTCCATGTTGTTTCATGTAACTGTAGATAGGCCATTTTTATTGGTGTGTATTATTCCATTGAATGAATGCACCACAAATTATTTATCCATTCTGTTGGTGAACTTTGGGTTCTTTTCAAATTTGGCTAATTTGAATAGTGCTGCTATGCATACACTACTACTGGGTATATGATCTGCGAATGGGGTTGTTGGATGATGGGGTCTATTTAAGTTCAACTTTAGCACATAGTGAGAAACTGTTTTCCAAATTTATATTCATAACAGCATGTATAAGAATTCCCATTGCTCTACATTCTTGCAAATACTCCATAACATCATTCTTTCTTTTAAACATTCTGATAATTGCATAGTGGCATATCACTGGGGTTTTAACTCATATTTTCTCGATTACTAATGAAGTTGAGTATGTTTCCTTACATAGATATTCTCTTTGTGAAGTGCCTGTTATAGTCTCTTGCTCATTTTTCTTTTGGACAGTAAGAGCTCTCAGAGTATTTTATATATTCTTGCCTGTTGTTGGTTTTATGGATATAAAACAAACATTTTCTTCCAATCTATGGTTTGCCTTTTCACTTTCTTAATGTTATCTTTGATGAAAAATGTTCCTAGTTTTAGTGTAGTCCAATTCAAAGACTTTATGGTGATTTTTCTTTCTTTGTGGCATGTGTGTTGCTTAAAAAATATTTCCTTAGTTCAATGTAATGAAGACATTCTCTTATATCCTAAAGTGTTACTGTTTGCCTTTATCTTCTGGGAATTGATATTTTGTTTGGCAGGAGGTAGGAGTCAAGTTTCCTTTTTCCCACAAGGATATCCAACTGACTCAACACCATTTACTTAAAAGGCTATCCTTTTACCTCTGATTGCATTGTTATGTTGTCATAAATCAAGTGACTGTATATTTATGGATCTATTTCTGGACTTTCTTTTTTATTCCATTGGTCTATTTGTCAAACTGTCACCAATATCATATTTCTTAATTATAGTAGCTTTATAATAAATCTTGCTATCTAGTGGAGCGACTTCTCTCATCTTGTCTATCTTGAAGAGAGCTTGCATATTTTTAGCTACTTGCATTTCCATATAATTTTAGAAATGGATTTTCAGTTTCCTCAGAAAAAAATGTTGGGGTTTTAAATATGATTTCTTTGACTCTATAGAAAATCTAATGGAGAACCAATATATTTGTAATACTGAGTCTTGTATTACTGGAATCCTATGCTCATGAATGAGATTGGTCCATAATTCTCCTTTCTTATAATGGTTTTATCAGGTTTTGGCATCAAGATCATGCTAGTCTTATAAAAATGAACTATTTTTATATTCTCTAAGGGGCTTGTATAGCTTTGTAGTTATTTCTTCACCAATAAAACTTGGATCTGGAGTTTTCTTGGTAGAAAGATTTTTATTTACTGATTTAATAAATTTAATAATTATAGGACTATTCTTACTTTCCTATTTCTTCGAATTTTTTTAGGATTTGTGCATTTCACTATATATATTTAAATAATTTATTTTTTAGAGTATTTTTAGTTTCATAATAAAATGTAGAGGAAGGTATAGATATTTTTGATATACCCCCTGCCTCCACATGTGCATAGTCTTTTCCATTATCACTCATCAGAATGGTACATTTATTACCAAGGATGAACCTACATTGACACGTCATAATCATCCAAGTCTATAGTTTACTTTAGGGTTCACTTTTTGTATACTTTGTATGGGTTTGGACAAATGTATAATGATATATATTCATTGTTACAGTATCATAGAGAGTATTTCCACTGCCCTAAAAATATGCTGTACTCTTCCTATTCATTCCTTCCCTGACCCTCACCCCCTGGCAGCCACTGATCTTTTTATAGTCTCTATAGTTTTACCTTTTCCAGAATGTCATATAGTTGGAATCATATGGTATGTAGTCTTTTCAGATTTGCCTCTTTCATTTAGTAATATGAATTTAAGTTTTCCTCATTTCTTTTCATGGCTTAAGAGCTCATTTCTTTTCAGCACTGAATAATATTCCACTGTCTGGATGCACCACAGTTTATCCATTCACCTACCAAAGGACATCTTGGTTGCTTCCAAGTTTTGACAATCATGAATAAAGCTGCTATAAACATCCATGTGTAGGTTTTTTTGTGAGGACATAAGTTTTCCACTCCATTGGGTAAATACCAAGGAGCATGCCTGCTGGATTGTGTGGTAAGAGTATGTTTACTTTTGTAAGAAACTGCTAAACTGTCTTCCAAAGTGGCTGTACCACTTTGTGTTCCTATAAGCAAAAAATGTGTGTTCCTCTTGCTCCAAATTCTTGCCAGCATTTGGTGTTGTCAGTGTTTCAGATTTGGGCCTTTCAAAAAATTTGTAGTAGTATCTAATTTTTGTCTTAATTTGCATTTCCCTGATGGCATATGAAATGGAACATCTTTTCATATATTTATTTGCCATCTACATATCTTTGGTGAGGTGTTTGTTAAGGTCTTTGGCCCATTTTTTAACCTGGTTGTTTTCTTATTGTTGAGTTTTAAGAGTTCTTTGTATATTTTCATTAACAAAATATTCGGTCAACCATCCTTTGTCAGTTCTATTTTTTGCAAATATTTTCTCCCAATCTTTGGCTTGTCTTCCAATTCTTTTGAATTGTCTTTTGCAGAGAAGAAGTTTTTAATTTTAATAAAGCCCAGCATGTCAACTATTTCTTTCATGGATCATGAATTTGGTGTTACATCAAAAAAGGCATCACCATAGTCAAGGTCATCTAGGTTTTCTCTTATGCTATTTTCTAGGAGTTTCATAGTTTGCATTTTACATTTTGACCTATGATACATTTAGAGTTAAGTTTTGGAAAGAGAGGTCTGTGTCTAGATTCTTTTCTTCTTTGTTTGTTTTTTTGCATGTGAATCTCTCGTTGTTCCAACACTATTTATTTCTTAAGCAGATTATTTTTGCTCCATCATATTATCTTTTTTCCTTAGTCAAAGATCAGTTGACTATATTTATGGGGGTCTCTTTCTGGACTCTCTATTCTGTTCCATTGATCTATTTGTGAATTATTTTTGTCAGTACCTCACTGTCTTCACTACTATAGCTTTATAATGTCTTCAATATCATGTTGGTTATTCTTGGTATTTTGCCTCTTCCCATAAACTTTAGAATCAGTTTGTCAATAACCATAAAATAACTTGCTGGGATTTTGAATGAGATTGACTTGAATCTGTAGATTAAGTTGTGAAGAACTGATGTTTTGATACCATTGAATTCTCCTATCAATGAACATGAAATATCTCTCTATTTACTTTGGTTCTTTGATTTTGTTCATTAGAGTTTTGTAGTTTTCCTTGTATAAATCTTGAACATATTTTGTTAGATTTATACCTAAGTATTTCATTTTTGGGGATGTTGATGTAAAGGATATTGTGTTTTTAATTTTAAATTCCACTTGTTCATTGTTGGTTTATAGGAAAGCAATTGACTTTTGTATATTAATGTTGTATCCTGCAACCTTGCTGTAATTGCTTATTAGTTGCAGAAGTTTATTATTTTTTTTGATTCTTTGAGATTTTCTACATAGACAATCATGTCATTTGTGAACAAAGACAGTTTTATGTCTTTCTTCCCAATCTATGTACCTTTCATTTAATTTTCTTGTCTTATTACATTAACAACGATTGCCAGTACCACTTTGAAAAGGACTGGTGAGCATTTTGTTATAGTTTCAACAATATCTTCTTAAGGTCTTTTTCACAATATTGTCCTGTCATTTTTTAAAATATCTTCTGATATTCTCCATTTCTAACTTAAATTGATTATTTGTGACTTTTCTCTTTTTTTCTTGATCTGTGCCTTGGAGAGGTTTCGCAAATGTATTGCTTCTTATAATGAAACGACTTTTGGTCTTGTCAATCCTGTCTATTTTATGTATGTTTTCTGTTATATCAGTTTCTATTTTTATTTATTTATTTTTGGCTGCGTTGGGTCTTCTTTTTTTTTTTTTTTTTTTGCGGTATGCGGGTCTCTCACTGTTGTGGCCTCCCCGTTGCGGAGCACAGGCTCCGGACGCGCAGGCTCCGGACGCGCAGGCTCAGCGGCCATGGCCCACGGGCCCAGCCGCTCCGCGGCATATGGGATCCTCCCAGACCGGGGCACGAACCCGTATCCCCTGCATCGGCAGGCGGACTCTCAACCACTTGCGCCACCAGGGAGGCCCGAGTTTCTATTTTTATCTTTCAGTTTCTTTTATTTTATTTAGGTTTATTTCACTGTTCTATTGCTAACTTCATGAGACAGATGTTTAGCTTTTTGATTTCATCTTTTCTTCTTTTGTAATGAATACCCTGCATTTCCCTCTGAGAATGGGCCTAGCTGCATTCCACAATATTTTGATTATCATAAATTAGTCAAATAATAAGTATACTTATTAGTTCATATATATATGGAGATTTTCTAGGATTTTTTGTTAGTGATTTTAAGTTTAATAGAATTGTAGTTATAGAACATATTTTGATCATTAAAATCCTTTGAAATTTGTTGAGTTTCCTTGATGACTTAGCATATGGTCAATTTTTAACAATGCATAGTGTGTGTGTGAAAAGAATGGGTATTCTGCAGTTTTTGGGTACTGTTTTCTACAAGTCAATTAGTTTAAGTCTATTAAGTAGTTTAAGTCTATTAATCATGCTGTTCAGATCTTCCAAATGTTTACTGATCTTTCCTCTACTTCTATCATTTACTGAGAAAATTGTGATTGTGTTTTCCACTATGATTATTGGCTTTTCTATTTCTCCTTGTAGTTCTATATTTTATTTCTATATTTTGAGATTGTGATATTAGGTAAACACAAATTAAGAAAGGATTAAAATGGTTGACCCTTTCTTATGTTTCCCTCTTTGTCTCTAGTTATGTGCTGAGGCAATCAGATGTTCATGAAGGCAGCATTTTCTGTTTTCTTTTTCATTTACAGCTTTTCTTATTTTGAAATTTTTTTAATGTTGTGGATGAATGCCAACTTTCAGACAGCCTGCTTAGCCTGTTCACATGTATCTTGATGCCAATACTCCATTCTTCGTCCCCAGGTCTTTTTGGGAGTAACAAACATTCTTTCATCCTACTTAGCCTCCCTAGATTTCTCATGACCAGTTAATGTATGTCCATGGTTGGGTGCACCTGTAGTTCTGTTTACTGGTCAGTGGAAATGAAAAAAAAAAAACTGCATTCACCACAGTTCCAGTTTTCTCTTCCATCCGGTGTCACAACTCCAGCACACCACTCATTAGAAAATGGAAAAAAATTAAAAAAACAAAAAAAATATACAACGGATGTATTGAAATTATATGTAATTGTGTAAATGGTGCAACAGTAATAAAGATAAACAATTAAAATAAAAAGATTGTAAGTTGTATCTTTTCCACCCTTTAATTTTCAACCTTTTGTTCCTTATTTTGAGATGTATTACTTATAATCAGCAAATAGTAAATTTTACAAGTTCAATATGACCACTTTTGTCTTTTAATAAGAGCATATAATTACTGATATTTTGGGTTTAAATCTCCTATTTTATATTCATCTTCAATTAACCTAACCTTCTTTATGCTGTTTTCCTTCTTTCTTGCCTTATTTTTTTGGTAGATTTTTCTTAATAGCTTATCTTTGCCCTCCTCCCCCCAATCAACATCAGCTTGGTAGCTATACAATTACTATTCTTTCAGTGGTTATCTTGAATAATACAAGGTGCATCTTTAAATTATCCAAAACTAATATTGCCTGATTCTTTTATCCATTTTCTTGACATTATAATGATCTTGAAATACTTTAACTCCATTTACTACCCTCTCAAGTTTTGTGCTTTTTTTTTTGTCTTGTATCTTAATTCTAAGCACTGCTTCTTTGACTTTCTGTGTTTCATGTTTACTATTTTCTTCTTACCTTACTTTCAAAAACAGAAAAAAATCCTATCTTTACAGAACTTATATTGTTATTGGGGGGACAGTCAAAGTAAAAATAAATAACAAAACATAGTATATCAGATGATGATAAGTATTTCAGAGAAAAACAAAGCAGGGAAGGATGATATGAAATGTTGGGAAGCATGGTTGCAACTTTAAATGAGGGTGATCAGGGAAGACCTTGAGGTTTGAGCAAAGATCCACAGGCGTTAAGAAATCTAGGATGAAATCTATAGACGAGCATTTGTAGACACGGTATTTTCTATTTGTAAATGGAAACGCTCTGAGGTAGAATTGTACCTAACATCTTCCAATATCAGCTAGGAGGCTGGGATGGCTGGAGTTAAATTAGTGTGAGAGTAGAAGTGATGATATCAGAAGGGTAATGAGGTTTTTATGAAGAGGTAACAAGGTGGGAGTCAAGTGATTTAACTAGGGCTTTGGTAGAAGGATTTTTGGCTTTTATTATGATATAAAACCCAATTTAAGAGAAACAATGGTAGTTGAATGCAAAATACAACTTTTTTTAGCTTACATTTTTAGAGGGCTTATTATACACCATGCACTGTTTTAAGTTCCTTATGTGCAGGATTTTATTTCATAGTGTATAAGAAGAATGTAGATTTCACACAGGTTAATTAACTTACCCAAGCTCACAGCTTGTATGCAACAAAGCTAGGAGTCACGTCCATGTGGTCTCTTGATTGTAATTCTACATTTCTCTGAATTGTCATTTAATGACAGAATACTTACCAGTCATCTGGAGAGATCTAACTCTGAACTCTATCGATGAGCTTTTCTGCTTCCTCTTCTTTCAGTGCACATAGCGTCAGCAAATGATCCCAACCCAAGATACTCAGTTGGTTTACCATGTGGATTATTTACTTGTTCTACGTTTTACTGACACATGCTACACACCTAATTCTGGGCCATTTTTTCAGAAATGCCTAACGCCAGTCCACAAGGATGGAGAAAGTTACCATAAATGGATACATCCAAACTAAACATCATTACTGAAAAAAAAAAATTGTGTCTCATAGAGGACATTGGTATATGAGTTATTTTAACCTACTATAAGATCTTTCACCTATATCTGAGTGACCAGTTATGTTCCTTTTACACTTTTTATAATATAAAATACAAATTAAATGAATAGACTATGCAAGAAAAACCTGTACTTGACATAATCCCATGTTACATTTGTAATGTCACCAGTGAGTAGTATATGCATTCTTTAGTCTATCACCTTTATCTTCATACCTGATTAGCCCTCCTCAGAAGGAGGGATGCTGGCTAACCCAACCCCTGTGGTACAATCAGGAGGTTGTGCAATTCATTATGTTTTATACACAATTTGGCTAGAAAGCTGAAGATTTATTGATGCAATGTAAAATATTAGCTGGCAGGTAAAAATAGGCCTGTTAATGAATGTGATTAGAACAGCAGCTGGAATGAATTGTAGTGTTTGCAACATCAATGGAATTAATAGACCTTAAAATATTCAGGGAATCAATTAAAAGTCTTCTTTGGGATTCAAAAAATGTGTGTTCATGTGCTTAACTTTAAAATGAGCACCGGGAGAAGAAATGGCCAAACCTTCTGTCAGAAAAGTGTTTAAAGATTCCACAGGCGTCTGACTGTTTCTGGGTCCAACCAGCTTCTGAAGGAAGCCCTCGTGGGCTGAGCGGCAGGCAGCTCGGAACACAGGCTCCAGACTGTGCTTCCAAAAATTAAACAAGAGAAGCATGTGAGAGCAATTGAAATGGGTGTCCTGGCCACACTCCCTGAGGTTCTGCAACCTCATTAACCTTTGAGAAGAGCACAGCTTCCTACCAGGATGAAAGAATAAAAGAAGATGATAGTTTCTTAAGCATGTTCTTCTCTAATGGTCACCCCAAAGACCTTGAAAAGTTCCAAGACAGAAGTTTTGGGCTGAAGAGTCTTGTATAAAAGTCCTTGGGAGGAATTAATTGGACATGTACAAGCAATGGAACATAGATATTATCTAGCATTCCCAAAACTAGATTAATTAACACCCATTCCCCCATCTAACAAACAAATTAAATAGGCTTTTTAAAGCTATGCCTTTATGCCTTTGCCTCCAGGGAAGAGGCAAAGAAAGCACCCATTGTCCTCGTAATTGTTCTACAATGCAAAGTTGAAAGTTTCTCTTTAAATTAATATAAAGTAGAAGCAAAAGCTAATAAAGCAGGGGAAATTATTTTGTTTAGACTATGATTGTCTAAAACCGTATTTTAATTTTGGGGTTATATTCATGCCTTATTCCATGGCTAAGTTCAAAAGATATCTACTTGTTTGCAGGTTAACTACCTCCTACACGATTTCTTTTTCTTTTAATTCCCCTCATAGACTTTATTTATTAAAATTTTCATTTTTTTGGCTGCGCTGTGGGGCTTGTGGGATCTTAGTTTCCCGACCAGGGATTGAACCCAGGCCCTCAGCCGTGAAACCGTGGTGTCCTGAATACTGGACTGCCTGGAAATTCCATCCTACACAATTTCTATCCTATTTTTTTCTTATTGCATCAGTAGGGAGCCGGGCAGCGTCAGAAATCAAGCTGTCGTAACTTTTGCGAAGATGACTTCAGGATTTCTGAACCTGTAAAACATCCTACTGGTTTCTTAGTGCCCATGGCTCCAAGCTATAATGTTACCCCTAAACCTAAGCAGACAGAGAGAAAGCCATCATGTATAGTGCTAAAGCACAAAACAGAAAACTTGAAAATAGGTAAGAAATAGTTTGGAATTTAATTGAATGTCAGCACTAGAAGCAAATCGATCAAACCAGAGGAACATATGACATTAAGTTAGAGAGAGAAGGCTTTGTGGGTGTTTCAAGGAGCTCAGTGGTTGAGGTGCTGATCCTTTATTATGCCATGTTTTGTGTCTAAATATATGGCTTTCCTTTCCCTTGATTTAGCAATGTCATGGATGCTACACTTATGCTTCACAGTCATGACTATAGTCTTTTTATTTGACACATAAATGGAGCAAAGTAAGAAGAAAAAGAGTATGAAAAATTTCTGAAGTAATAAAGAAAGAGTTGAAGGAAGGGATGGAGAGAGATGAAAGTGTGTGGACACTTCAGAAAGAAGGCCTGACGTACAACCAGTAGATAACTAAGTCTTGGAGATGTAACGCACAGCACAGTGACTGCAGACCACAACACCACATTATAAACATCAAACTTAAGAAGGTACTAGATGTGAATTACTCCCACCACAAAATAGAAATGATAATTATTTCATGATTGGAGGTGTTAACTAATGCTATAAGGGCAATCATATTGCGATACAGAAATGTATCAAATCAACGTGTTGTACACTTTAAACTCACACAATGTTTATACGTTAAATATATTCCCACTAAGAAAAAAGAAGACTTGTTTCAAATTCACCCAGCTGTGAGGGGTGAAAGGCAAGAAACAGGAGAGTGGGGAGAAGAGGCTGGGGAAATGAGAGTATTTATCTCATGGCCACGAAGGAAAAGTTACAGACTGTAGCCAGGGTGGTGGAAAAGAGTGCTGAGTATCGTCATGGTGCTAGTGACAGATTGCAACCTATGATTTATATTTGGGAATCTTTGTAAATCAGATATTGATGTGTTAAAGAGTGCTTATTTTTTGAACATTTGCCTTGGATGTACCAGTGGGTTTTTTTTAATTTTTTAAAAATTAATTGATTAATTAATTAATTTTTGGCTGTGTTAGGTCTTCATTGCTGTGTGCAGGCTTTCTCTAGTTGTGGCAAGAGGGGGCTACTCTTCGTTGCGGTGCGAGGCCTTTTCACTGTGGTGGCTTCTCTTGTTGGGGAGCATGGGCTCTAGGAGCAAGGGCTTCAGTAGTTGCGGCACATGGGCTCAGTAGTTGTGGCTTGTGGGCTCTAGAGCACAGACTCAGTAGTTGTGGTACATGGGCTTTGTTGCTCTGCAGCATGTGGGATCTTCCTGGACCAGGGCTCAAACCCGTGTCCCCTACACTGGTAGGTGGATTCTTAACCACTGTGCCACCAGGGAAGTCCCTGTACCAGTGTTTTTAGCCACACTGCATTTTCTTTTAAGACAAGCTTAATGCTCTTCTTTGTCATTCAGCACATCTACTGTCAGAAGTGGATGATTTGCTGACGTTTTAGCACCAATCAATCTATTTCCTCACTAAATGCTGAATTAGAGACTTTTTGCATGAAATATGGATTTCAAGAAATCTCCCTGCAGAGGTTAATGTGCTTGAAGGTCAATGAAGTAAGGTGTGTTTTGGAAGAACATAATATAAATCATTTAAAAAATATGGATTTGAGAGATCTTTTGCAAGCCTTATTGTCTAAAATGTAATGCTTAGTTTCTGTGAAATTAATATACCCACAAAAGAAATCATTACTTGTACTTTGAGTTGTTCCTGAAGCTACTGTAACACCCAATCTCTACTGAATACAATATACCGGGGCAGCAGTGAAACTATAACTTGGCCTGTTGGGATTATGTTGTTTAAGTAGAAAGCTAGATTCAGGCAAGGTGTTTTGCAACAATGTGTCCTCCAAATAACAGAGTATTTACTGATTCACCAAGAAAACGCCAGTGTTCAAAAGGGCTGTGGATGTCACAAGCAATTAGTGTGTCTATGAAAGATCTTTTGCAATTCCCAGAGAAGACAGGAAAATGTTATATAGAATGTGAAATATAGGGGTCATTTCAAAAGGATTGGATGCTGACACAGAGCTACAAACAATTTTAAGGTTTACACACCACTCAAAGAAATTGGATTAGAGCCAGAGAAAAAGATGTTTTATATTACAGTTTCAAAAAAAATCTTAAGGTCATTTGATACAAGACAGGATAATATCTACCTTCTTTTGAAATGAAATGTACATGAAGGCAAAGTGTTCTATGTCATTTCTGAGGTAAAATGTTACCATTTTGAGCATATTTCTTTCCAAAAGACTTCATACTAAAAATAGCCTATACATATTAAAATAGTTTATAAGTGGCATGTAAATAAAGTACCTAAATCCTAGTGTTCAAAAGTCCTACCTTCTGCTGAAAGAATTGCTCATCAGGTATTTCATAGCCTTTGTCTAAATTGTCAAATAAGAGCAGACTGCCATTTGCTTTTCTTAGAAACACATTAACCAATTTAGTGCTTTGACTCAGACTTGGGATGATATTTGTGGGCACTTGTTGGGAGAATGGTTGATTCTTTGAGGCAGGGCTCTGGCGGCCATCATGAAAGTTACCTCTATCTCTGTGGGCCTTGTAGTGCTTTGAGTGGTGGCCTCCAAAAAGATATGCTCACATCCTAATTCCTGAAATCTATGGATGTTATTTGGAAAAAGCGTCATTGCAAATGTAAGTCAAGGATCTTGAGGTAAAGAGATCATCTTGGATTATGTGACGTGCCCTAAATCCTTATGATGTCCTTATGAGAGAAAGGCAGAGGGAGATTTGAGCAGAAGAATGGACACAGAGGATAAGGCAATGTGAAGACACAGAAGAGATTGGAATGATATAACCACAGCCACAGGAAGTCGGGAAATGCCAGTGGCCACCAGAAGCTGGAAGAGGTAAGGAAGGATTCTCCCCAGAGCCTCCTGAGGGTGTATGGCTTGGTGGATACCTTGATTTTGCACTTTCGGCCTGCAGGACTGTGAGAGAATAATTTTTATTGTTTTAAGCACCAGGTTTGTGGTATAATTTGTTATATATAATGGCCACAGGAAACTAATACAGAAACCTTTAACTCCTATGGTTCCTATATACCAAAATAAAAAGAACAGTGTGCCATGTAGAACATGGTCTAGCTTGCTCATCCTCCATGTCTCATTCTGCACTCACATGAGGTCATAAACACACTGGGAGTTGACAGAAAAGATGGAGCAAATAGTTCTAAATTCCAAACGTGTGAGGAAAGATAGGAACCATTTCTAATGGCATGCTTACCACGATATCTCTCCTTGTTCCTTTTTACTTGCCTCCTGTCCACCATTTTGGCCTTGGGAAGAGGAGGGCAGGTGAGACACAGGAAGAGGAAAGGATTAACAGGAAGCAAGAAATAAGCTGAAGGGCTTCCCTGGTGGCGCAGCGGTTGAGAGTCTGCCTGCCGATGCAGGGGACACGGGTTCGTGCCCTGGTCCTGGAAGATCCCACATGCCACGAAGTGGCTGGGCCTGTGAGCCATGGCCACTAGGCCTGTGCGTCTGGAGCCTGTGCTCCACAACGGGAGGGACCAGAACAGTGAGAGGCCCGCGTATCGCAAAAAAATAAATTAAAAAAAAAAAAAAGAAAGAAGCTGAAAATAGTAAAGACTCTTCTCTGACAAGAAAGTACAATTATGGTAAATAGATGAAGAAACTGAAAAATAAATACACAAACACACAAACAAAGAAAACAGACACAAATCTAGGACAGGTGTAAATTAACAATGAGAAAGTCATGTGACTTTTTTTCACAACCTTAACATCTGATGATGTAGGTAGATTATACAATCAAATTAGGAGTCAAAATATTTCTATATCTTGACAAAGCTGCTGAAAAAAAGAAACACAACAGTGTGCATAACATCATTTAATTTTAAACAGTTTTTTTTTTTGGTCTTGAACAGCCTAGAGTATATTGTTTTGGTCCTTATTGAAGTCAGAGACTTTGTTCTTGGTCCCTAGTTTCTGTTCTCTCTCTCTCTCTCTCTCTCTCTCTCTCTCTCTCTCTCTCTCTCTCTCTCTCTTTTGCCATAATTTTGAGGTGGGGTTCCTCAAGTTTCCCTTAAAGGGGATAAGTATTCTTGATCTTATTTCTAGATCTCCTCAGTCAATTCAATTTAGGATGTTAGTTCAACAAATTAACTTGTCTCATCTGTCCTGATTCACAGCTGATGCTCTTTCTGACTCTCTCCTACTAAACTGTGACGTCCTGGGGACTTGGGACTTACTCGTCTTTGTATAACTCACAGTTACTGACAGGGGACTTTTTCTCTTGTATGTGTTCAATAAATATTATTTAATGAATTTAAAAATTCATAAGGAGCTTCTAGAGAAAAATGTGATTTGGACAGTTATAAATAATTTTAATCTCTCAGAGTTGCTGGAGAGCCCTGAAGGAACAATTGCCTGGAATACCCAGAAATCAAGTAAATGTTTGAAAATTAAGAAAGCAATTCATTGTCCATAAGTATATAGACAAAAATGTTGGAATTAGCTCAGAATTTGCCTTGTGCAATTTACTGTAGATGGGAAAACCAAAGATCATTGTTGCCAAACTCAGTCGTTTAGAGTGTCTTGCTTGGGTTGTGGCAACAGTCTCTTAGCTGGTCTCCAACTTGCATGGTGTCTCCTTCAAACCACAGTCTTCACACAGGAATATTCAGAAAATAAAAAGGTGACCCTGCCTTGATCCTGCTGTCGAGATGATGTCCAGATGCTGTGGCCTGGCATGTAAGGTCTCTATGATCCTCCCTTGCTTGCCTTTCCAGTGATGTCTCTGTAGATTGTTCACACTCTCCTTTCAGATTCATTGCTTCTTTTCTGATTCCATGTTCTCTCAGGCCTCTGTTTCTTGGGGGATTTTTTTTTCCCCTGAATTTTCTCCTTCTTCTCATCTTCAAAATAATTCCTTCTTATCCTTTCAACTCAGTTGAAGCAAATTTTTCAGACTGAGTGTGCTCCATGTGCAAATGCTATCATAGCACCTTCGAGGACAGCACTCTGTCCTACACTCTGTCCTAGTAATTGATGTCTTTTGTTTTTTTCCCTATAGAGGGCCAGGATTGCGTCTTATAAGTCTGGAGCTTTGGGAATCCTTAGTGCAGAGGAGCTGTTTTAGGCAATGATACAGATAAGTTTCCCCAGAAAGAACACGTAGACTAAAGGGCATCAGGCTGAGACAGGAGACCCAAGGAAGACCAGCTTTCACAGGGTCAGCAGAAGAAAAGTACCCACCAAAAGAGACTAAAAAGGAAGAGGAGAGTCAGAAAAGAACCAGGTTTGGAATCCAAGGGATGAAAAAGTTTCACATTGAAAAAAGGTTCAGCTGTGTGAAATATTGTAAAGAGATCAAGTTAAGTAAACACTGAAAGGTACTCATTGCATTTAGTGCTTAGGAGCTCATTGGTGGCCTTCACAGTAGACCACAAGGTCTTTTTCAAGGAATTACAATGCACACAAACACTCTCGCACACCCAGATACATAACATGTGATTTGGTTTGAGCCTTTGGGATGCCTAGGTTGGCATATTTACTATACTTTTGTCATTAGGGACATAGTCCAGGCTCGAAACACAAAGGGATATTTGGTAAAAGTTGAAAGAGGATATATTTCTGTGCTTTGGATATGATTTTAATCCCAACTCCTGTTGTATAGTATAATCTTATATACTTCATCAGATTCTCCAAACCTCACCGGCTTTCCAGGCCCTCAGCTGCTAATGAGACTGATTGGTTCTGTGTGGGCCTGTCCAGTTTTGCCACCTGAGTCTGGCCAGCTGTACCTCTGGGGTCTCTGGCTCCTCAGCCGAATCCAGGCTTGGATGCAGCAGGTCCCTGCATCACTGGGATGGGCTTTTTCAGCAGCCATTGAGGGAGTTGTGTGACCTGACTTGGAATTTGGGGAAGGAACTCCCTGTGTGGTGAAGCTGGGAGACTGAAGATGGGAAGGAGCTGAACAGAAAGATTTCCTCTCCTTCCTCCTTGAAGGGACTGCTTTGAGTAGCTTCTCTGCACAGCCCATCTGGAGACATCCCAGGTGGCTGAGTAGTTGCACCTGCTGAGCCACCAGCTGTGTGTATTTGTTGCTTTGGTAAAGCGGTGGTCAGTGCAGTGACACGCTGTGACTTCCCAAACCTGCCCTGTCACATTCCCCTTTCATTAACTCTCACTGCCTCTGGACTTCACTTTTCAAATAAAGCACCCTTGTCCAGGTTCTGTTTCCAGGCTGAGACATTTATCTCCCATGTCACTAAGGATGCTGGTGATTGTGGCAATACCAACAGCAAAGCCCAGACTTTTCTAGTCAAGAACTGACCTGTCCTTTTCTTCCCAACCTCATGGCAATTGATAGAGCAAGGATGTCATGTGATTTGAGTGACGTGAATAATTGGTAGGATTCATTTTGACTGATATCCTGCCTATTTTGCAAAAGTTAGAAAATTGGATTGAATAAAGAAATTATTGTTTATTTGGGGGACGAGAATGCAAGATCCATGTGCCAGCTCATCACTACAGCACCAGGCTCTGACTTACTCTTCTTGGCTGCATATAGCAGGAGAATAGGACAATTCAAACACCAGGAAGAAGATGATTTTATCAGAACTCCACCAATCTACTGAGTCTTGCATCAGTTGGGCTCCATCTGCACAGATGTGAAATTGTATTCTGTTGAAACAAGAGTCCTTTAGGTTAAAAGTAATAAATATTATTTTACTTAATTGAGAGGTTTTTAGGACTGTTTCTTAGGATTTTGGCAACCCACCCTCTCCTCCCAAGAGGAGAAGTGAACACAGATATCCTGGAAGAGAAGGAATAAATTAAGTGCTGGAATCTGGAGTGGATCCCTTAGCAGCTGGACAAGAGCTGAGAGAGTGGGTGGGGATTCTGAAGAGGAATTGAGGGGAGAAAATAAAACCAGTAAGTGCCAAATTTTATTTCTAGGAGTTTGGTTATGAAAGTTAGGATACATAGGATGGTTGCTTGAGGGAGAAGCTTTCATCCTTTTGTATTTTACTTTTTCAATATTGGGTTGAATTTGTCTATTTACATACTGAAGGGAAGGAGCCATCCGTTGAATTAGAGTGTTGCCACGAAGAGAAAATGTTTCCCTTGTTATCCAGATGACTCTTGGGATCTCACGTGAGTTCTGAAATTTTATGGTCATTTTGCCTGGGCCTCGGTGTCCCTGATTTGTGAAATGAGGACACTACACTAGGTGGTCTCCATGGTTGTTGGGACAGATGGAAGTTTCACGTGCATTCATTTTCTGTGTAAGGCTGTGTTATGGGACCTGTATTGACTTGTTTTCAAGTCCCCCACTCTTTCTTCCGTCTCTGAATCTCACAGCAGAAATATGTAGTATATCACTGACCACCCTTATTCTAACGGCCAGGTTACCATTCTGAACACTGTATGCGAGGGAAACATTAGGGTGGGATAGTAACAAAAAGTTAAAGGTAACAAAATAATATTTTGAGAGATTGATTGTACATATTCTAAAGTACTGATGTACCCAAGGAAGATGATGGAAGTACAGATAAGTAGAGATTAGGCCAGCTGTAGAACAGATGGGAGAGAGGGAGAGAAAACTAATGACTTTACCATTGAAATAAACATCAGGAGCCCCAGGTTCTCTTCCTGGTTAGGCAAAGCTTTACTTACTCTCAGCCCTACCAGCCCTCTCTAAAATTATATGTAGCACATCTCCCTTTTGTCTCTCAGCAACTTGGTAGGAAAGATATGCACAGTCAGTCTTGCAACTTTTTCTTGGTTCTTGTTGTTCATTGTCCCAAAGAGTTTCTGTGACTGTTAGCTGATTGATGGTGGAATGCCTGGGGACACAAGTGAGATAGCCTCTTAAATAGGAGAAAAGCACATATAATTTGGGTGAGTGGGGGTGGTAGGCCTACTAACTTGATTCTACTTTCTGAGAACCTACAATCTATCAAGGACTGTGCCCTGAGCTGGTGCACAGCAGTGAACAAGACCACTGGGGTCCATGGAGCCTCCATCCTGGATCAGGCTTTCTTATGGGGACATGATCATGTATTCTGTATAATGTTATATAATTATTTCTCATTTTTTCATAGATGATTTAGAAGAATGATGAAGATTTTATTCATTCAATGAACAAACTTTTGTTGAACACCTACTGTGCATCAATGAACTTTCAAGATGTTGGGGATAAAATATAGAACAAGGCAGACTCTGTTCTGCCTCTTTGGAGTTCGTACTTGAGTGTGGAAAACAGAGATTGAGCATATAATTATATGTGGAATGGTAAGTGTTATGAAGAAATACAGAAGATTGAGAGGCCCACACAGGCATGTATAATTGGAAGGTCAGAGAGCAGTTGGTGAAGAGGTCATATTCAAGAAGCTTAGAGCTCATTCTCAATTATTTGAGTTTGGAAAATATAATGCATGGTAAAATCTTAATCTCTCATTTGACTTCCTACTCTTACCTAGCATGACTATGGGTCATCTCTGTAATCAATTGCTGCTTGTTAGGGAGCTACATCCTCATTTAAAAGTTAATATAAGCAAAACATTATTAGAAAGGTAACTTTGGTACAAATAAATAAAAAAGGGTTCTAAAGACAAATACTATTTAAAAATTAACTGCTGTGTTCAGTTATCTGTGCCACTTTTTCTGAATATGGATAGTTGAGAACTGACTGTAAAATACTATTTCTAACAGTCAATTGATCTCTTCTATAGATCAATTTTAATTTTATTATTTGTGCTTCATTCTTAAAGAGAGTTAATGTTTCCCAATTTACTTTGTTGTCTATCAAATTAATCATATCCTATGACACTCTATGAAATCATTTCTGAAATTCTAGCTTGAGATACTAATGACTTACTTGCTGTGACCATTAGCAGGCTGATGCTGCTAGGGACAGATAGACAATCAGGAAGCCTTTCAAATGGAGGAAAATACCTATGATTTGGGTAAATGGAAGTGGTTGGGCTACTAGCTTCATTAAGGCCTGATGCTTTGGCCTTCCCACTAAAATCTGGAACAAGACAAAGATGCCTACTCTTACCACATCAATTCAACATAGTATTGGAAGTCCTAGCCACAGCAATCAGGCAAGAAAAAGCAATAAAAGATATCCAAATTGGAAGGGGAGAGGTAAAATTGTCACTATATGCAGATCACTAAGGACTCCACACAAAAACTACTAGATCTAATAAATGAATTCAGCAAAGTAGCAGGATACATGATTAACATTCAGAAATTGGTTGCATTTCTTTACAATAAAAATGAAATATCAGAAAGAGAATGTAAAAAAAAAAAAACTTTTAAAAATGCACCAAAAAAAACACCAAAACCAAAAACCTGTGAATAAACCTGACCAAGGAGGTGAAAGACTCATATGCTGAGAAACACTATAAAAGGAAATAAGAGGATTCAAAGAAATGGAAAGATGTCCCATGCTCTTGGATTGGAAGAATTAATACTGTTAAAAAGGCAGTACTACCTAAAGCAATCTACAGATTTAATGTGATCCCTATCAAATTAGCAATGTCATTATTCACAGAACTAGAATAAATAATCCAAAAATTTATATGGAACCATAGAAGACCCAGAATTGCCAAAGCAATCTGAGGAACAAAAACAAAGCAGGAGGTATAACACTCCCAGACTTCAGACAATACGACAAAGCTACAGTAATCAAAACAGTGTTGTATTGGTACAAAAACAGACATATGGATCAATGGAAGAGAACAGAGAGCCCAGAAATAAATCAACAAAGGAGGGAAGAATATAAAATGGGAAAAAGACAGTCCCTTCAACAAGTGCTGCTAGGAAAGGTGGACAGCTGCATGTAAATCAATGAAGTTAGAACACACCCTCACACCATGCACAAAAATAAACTTAAAATGGTAAAGACTAAACATAAGACATGACACCATAAAACTCCTAGAAAAGAGCAAAGCAAAACATTCTCTGGCATAAACCATGAAACCATGCCAATGGTTTCTTAGGTCAGTTTTCCAAGGCAATAGAAATAAAAACAAAAATAAACAAATGGAATCTAATCAAACTTACAAGCTTTCTGACAGCAAAGGAAACCATTAAAAAAAATGAAAACACAAGCTACAGAATGGGAGAAAATATTTGCAGATGATGTGGCCAACAAGAGCTTAATCTCCAAAATATATAAACAGCTTATACAACTCAACAACAACAACAAAACAAATGACCCAATCAAAAAATGGGCAGAAGGCCTTAATAGACATTTCTCAAAAGAAGACATACAGATGGCCAGTATGCACATGAAAAGATGCTCAACATCACTAATTATTAGAGAAATGCAGATCAAAACTACAGTGAGGTACAACTTCACACCAGTCAGAATGGCCATCATCAAAATATCTACAATTGATAAAGTCTGGAGAGGATGTGGAGAAAAGGGAACCCTCCTACACTGTTGGTGGAAATGTAAATTGGTACAGCCACTATGGAAAACAGTATGGAGGTTCCTTAAAAAACTAAAAATAGTGAATGGACCTAGAGTCTGTCATACAGAGTGAAGTAAGTCAGAAAAAGAAAAACAAATACCATATGTTAACACATATATATGGAATCTAAAAAAAAAAAAAAGAGGTTCTGAAGAACCTAGGGGCAGGACAGGAATAAAGACACAGATGTAGAGAATGGACTTGAGGACACCGGGAGGGGGAAGGGTAAGCTGGGACAAAGTGAGAGAGTGGCATGGACATATATACATTACCAAATGTAAAATAGATAGCTAGTGGGAAGCAGCCACATAGCACAGGGATATCAGCTCGGTACTTTATGAGCACCTAGAGGGGTGGGATAGGGAGGGTGGGAGGGAGATGCAAGAGGGAGGAGATATGGGGATATGTGTATATATATAATTGATTCACTTTGTTATAAAGCAGAAACTAACACACCATTGTAAAGCAATTATACTCCAATAAAGATGATAAAAAAACTTAAAATAGAATTGTCTTATAGTTTTCTGAGTACAGGACTTTTACCTCTTTAGGTAGGTTTATTCCTAGGTATTTTATTCTTTTAGTTGTGATAGTAAATGGGATTGTTTCCTTAAATTCTCTTTCTGATTTTTCAATGTTGGGGTATAGGAATGCCAGAGATTTCTGTGCATTAATTTTGAATCCTGCAACCTTACCAAATTCATTGATTAGTTCTGTAGTTTTCTGGTGGCATCTTTAGGATTCTCTATGTATAGTATCATGTCATCTGCAAACTGTGACAGTTTTACTTCTTCTTTTCCAATTTGTATTCCTTTTATTTCTTTTTCTTCTCTGATTGCGGTGGCTAGGACTTCCATAACCAAGTTGAATAAGTGATGAGAGTGTACATCCTTGTGTTTTTCCTGATCTCAGTGGAAATGCTTTCAGTTTCTCACCATTGAGTTTGATGTTTGCTGTGGGTTTGTCGTATATGACCTTTATTATGTTGAGGTAGGTTCCCTCTATGCCCATTTTCTGGAGAGTTTTTATCATAAATGGGTGTTGAATTTTGTCAAAAGTTTTTCTGCATCTACTGAGATGATCATATAGTTTTTATTCCTTAATTTGTTAATATAGTGTATCACATTGATAGATTTGCATATATTGAAGAATCCTTGCATCCCTGGGATAAATCCCACTTGATCATAATTCTTTTAATGTGTTGTTGGCTTCTTTTTGCTAGTATTTTGTTCAGGATTTTTGCATTTGTGTTCATCAGTGATATTGGTCTATAATTTTCTTTTTTGTGATATCTTTTTCTGATTTTGGTATCAGGGTGATGGTGGCTTTGTAGAATGAATTTGGGAGTGTTTCTCCCTCTGCAGTATTTTGGAAGAGTTTGAGAAGGATCGGTGTTAGCTCATCTCTAACTGTTTGATAGAATTTGCCTGTGAAGCTCTCTGGTCCTGGTCTTTTGTTTGTTGGAAGATTTTTAATTATGGTTTCAATTTCATTACTTGTGATAGGTTTGTTTATATTTTCTAATTCTTCCTAGTTCAGTCTTGGAAAATTGGACCTTTCCAACATTTTGTCCATTTCTTCATGGCTGTCCGTTTTATTGACATATAGTTGTTTGTAGTAGTCTCTTATAATCCTTTGTATTTCTGAGGTGTCAGTAGTTGTGGTTACTCCTTTTCCATTTCTAATTTTATTGATTTGCATCCTCTCTTTTTCTTGATGAGTTTGGCTAGTGGTTTTTCAATTTTTTTAATCTACTCAAAGAACCAGCTTTTAGTTTTATTGATGTTTGCTATTATTTCCTTCATTACTTTATCATTTATTTCTGATCTGAACTTTATGATTTCTTTCCTTCTGCTAATTTTTGGGGGTTTTTTGGTTCTTCTTTCTCTAATTGCTTTAGGTGTAACCTTAGATTGCTTATTTGAGATTTTTCTTGTTTCTTGAGGTGAGATTGAATTGCTATAAACTTCCCTTTTAGAACTGTTTTTGCTGCATCCCATAGGATTTGTGTCGTCGTGTTTTCATTGTCATTTGTGTCTGTGTATTTTTTTATTTCTTTGATTTCTTCAGTGATGTCTTGTTTATTTAGTAGTGCAGTGCTTAGCTTGCATGTATTTGTGTTTTTTTATAATTTTTTTTATTTCTGTAATTGATTTCCAATCTTATAGCAATGTGTTCAGAAAAGATGCTTGATATGATTTCAATTTTTTAAATTTTCCAAGGCTTGATTTGTGATCCAAGATATGTTCTATCCTGGAAAATATTCTGTGTGCACTTGAGAAGAAAGTGTATTCTGCCACTTTTGGGTGGAATGTTCTATAAATATAAATTAAATCTATCTGATCTATTGTGTCATTTAAAGCTTGTGTTTCCTTGTTTATTTTCTGTTTGTTATAAGTGGGGTGTTAAAATTCCCTACTATTATTGTGTTACTGTCGATTTCTGCTTTCATGGCTGTTAGCTTTTATCGTATGTATTTTTTTTGTGTGTGTGGCTGCCTCTCACTAGCTGTCCATTTATTTATTTATTTATTTATTTTTACATCTTTATTAGAGTATAATTGCTTTACAATGGTGTGTTAGTTTATGCTTTATAACGAAGTTAATCAGTTATACATATACATATGTCCCCATATCTCTTCCCTCTTATATCTCCCTTCCTCCCACCCTCCTTAGCCCACCCTTCTAGGTGGTCACAAACCACCTAGCTGATCTCCATGTGCTATGTGGCTGCTTCTCACAAGTTATCTATTTTATGTTTGCTAGTGTATATATGTCCATGCCACTCTCTCACTTTGTCACAGCTTACCCTTCCCCATCCCCATATCCTCAAGTCCATGCTCTAGTAGGCCTGTGTCTTTATTCCTGTCTTTCCCTTATGTTTTTCATGACCTTTTTTTTCTTAGATTCCATATATATGTGTTAGCATACATATATTTCTTAGATTCCATATATATCTGTCAGCATACATAGGTGTTTGTTTTTCTCTTTCTGATTACTTCACTCTGTATGACAGTCTCTAGGTCCATCTACCTCACTACAAATAACTCAATTTCATTTCTTTTCATGGCTGAGTAATATTCCATTCTATATATGTGCCACATCTTCTTTATCCATTCATCTGTTGATGGACACTTAGGTTGATTCCATGTCCTGGCTATTGTAAATAGAGCTGCAATGAACATTTTGGTACATGACTTTTTTGAATTATGGTTTTCTCAGGGTATATGCCAAGTAGTGGGATTGCTGGGTCTTATGGTCGTTCTATTTGTAGTTTTTTAAAGGAACCTCCATACTGTTTTACATAGTGGCTGTATAAATTTACATTCCCACCAACAGCGCAAGAGTGTTCCCTTTTCTCCACACCCTCTCTAGCATTTACTGTTTCTAGATTTTTTGATCATGGTCATTCTGATGGGTATGAGATGATATCTCATTGTAGTTTTGATTTGCATTTCTCTAATGATTAACGAACATTCTTTCATGTGTTTGTTGGCAATATGTATATCTTCTTTGGAGAAATGTCTGTTTAGGTCTTCTGCCCATTTTTGGATTGGGTTGTTTGTTTTTTTGTTATTGAGCTGCATGAGCTGCTTGTAAATTTTGGAGATTAATCTTTTGTCAGTTGCTTCTTTTGCAAATATTTTCCCCCATTCTGAGGGTTGCATTTTGGTCTTGTTTATGGTTTCCTTTGCTGTGCAAAAACTTTTAAGTTTCATTAGGTCCCATTTGTTTATTTTTGTTTTTATTTCCATTTCTCTAGGAGATGGGTCCAAAAGGATCTTGCTGTGATTTATGTCATAGACTGTTCTGCCTATGTTTTCCACTAAGAGTTTGATAGTGTCTGGCCTTACAGTTTGGTCTTTAATCTATTTTGAGTTTATTTTTGTGTATGGTGTTAGGCAGTGTTCTAAATTCATACTTTTACATGTACCTGTCCAGTTTTCCCAGCACCACTTATTGAAGAGGCTGTCTTTTCTCCACCCTATATTCTTTCCTCCTTTATCAAAGATTAGGTGACCATATGTGCGTGGGTTTATCTCTGGGCTTTCTATCCTGTTCCATTGATCTATGTTTCTGTTTTTGTGCCAGTACCATAATGTCTTGATTACTGTAGCTTTGTAGTATAGTCTGAAGTCAGGTAGCCTGATTCCTCCAGCTCTATTTTTCATTCTCAAGATTGCTTTGGCTATTCGGGGTCTTTTGTGTTTCCATGCAAATTGTGAAATTTTTTATTCTAATTCTGTAAAAAATGCCAGTGGTAGTTTGATAGAGATTACATTGAATGTGGAAATTGCTTTGGGTAGTAGAGTCATTTTCACAATGGTGATTCTTCCAATCCAAGGACATGGTATATCACTTCATCTATTTGTATCATCTTTAATTACTTTCATCAATGTCTTACAATTTTCTGCATACAGGTCATTTGTCTCCTTAGGTAGGTTTATTCCTAGATACTTTATTCTTTTTGTTGCAATGGTAAATGGGAGTGTTTTCTTGATTTCACTTTCAGATTTTGATCTCTAGTGTATAGGAGTGCAAGAGATTTCTGTGCATTAATTTTGTATCCTGCTACTTTACCAAATTCATTGATTAGCTCTAGTAGTTTTCTGGCATCATCTTTAGGGTTTTCTCTGTATAGTATCATGTCATCTGAAAACAGTGATAGCTTTACTTCTTCTTTTCCAATTTGGATTCCTTTTATTTCCTTTTCTTCTCAGATTGCTGTGGCTAAAACTTCCAAAACTATGTTGAATAAGAGTGGTGAGAGTGGGCAACCTTGTCTTGTTCCTGGTGTTAGTGGAAATGGTTTCAGTTTTTCACCATTGATGATGATGTTCGCTGTGGGTTTGTCATATATGGCCTTTATTATGTTGAGGAAAGATCCCTCTATGCCTACTTTCTGCAGGGTTTTTATCATAAATGGGTGTTGAATTTTGTTGAAAGCTTTCTCTGCATCTATTGAGATGATCATATGGTTTTTCTCCTTCAATTTGTTAATATGGTGTATCACGTTGATTGATTTGCGTATATTGACGAATCCTTGCATTCCTGGAATAAACCCCACTTGATCATGGTGTATGATCCTCTTAATGTGCTGTTGGATTCTGTTTGCTAGTATTTTGTTGAGGATTTTTGCATCTATGTTCATCAGTGATTTTGGCCTTTAGTTTTCTTTCTTTGTGACATCTTTGTCTGGTTTTGGTATCAGGGTGATGGTGGCCTCGTAGAATGAGTTTTGGAGTGTTCCTCCCTCTGCTATATTTTGGAAGAGTTTGAGAAGGATAGGTGTTAGCTCTTCTCTAAATGTTTGATAGAATTCGCCTGTGAAACCACCTGGTCCTGGGCTTTTGTTTCTTGGAAGATTATTAATCACACTTTCAATTTCAGTGCTTGTGTTTGGCCTGTTCATATTTTCTATTTCTTCCTGGTTCAGTCTCAGCACATTGTGCATTTCTAAGAATTCATCCATTTCTTCCAGGTTGTCCATTTTATTGGCATAGAGTTGCTTGTAGTAATCTCTCATGATCCTTTTTATTTCTGCAGTGTCAGTTGTTACTTCTCCTTTTTCATTTCTAATTCTATTGATTTGAGTCTTCTCCCTTTTTTTCTTGATGAGTCTGGCTAATGGTTTATCAATTTTGTTTATCTTCACAAAGAACCAGCTTTTAGTGTTACTGATCTTTGCTATCATTTCCTTCATTTCTTTTTCATGTATTTCTGATCTGATCTTTATGATTTCTTTCCTTCTGCTAACTTTGGGGTTTTTTTGTTCTTCTTTCTCTAATTGCTTTAGGTACAAGGTTAGGTTGTTTCTTTGAGATTTTTCCTGTTACTTAAGGTAGGATTATATTGCTATAAACTTCCCTCTTAGAACTGCTTTTCCTGCATTCCATAGTTTTTGGGTCGTCGTGTCTCCATTGTCATTTGTTTCTAGGTATTTTTTGATTTCCTCTTTGATTTCTTCAGTGATTACGTCGTTATTAAGTAGTGTATTGTTTAGCCTCCATGTGTTTGTATTTTTTACAGCTCTTTTCCTGTAATTGATATCTAGTCTCATAGCATTGTTGTTGGAAAAGATACTTGATACAATTTCAATTTTCTTAAATTTACCAAGGCTTGATTTGTGACCCAAGATATGATCTATCCTGGAGAATGTTCCATGAGCACTGAGCAAAATGTGTATTCTGTTGTTTTTAGAGGGACTGTTCCTATAAATATTAATTAAGTCCATGTTGTTTAATGTATCATTTGAAGCTCGTGTTTCCTTATTTATTTTCATTTTGGATGATCTGTCCATTGGTGAAAGTGGGGTGTTAAACTCCCTTACTCTGATTGTGTTTCTGTCGATTTCCTCTTTTATGGCTGTTAGTATTTGCCTTATGTATTGAGGTGCTCCTATGTTGGGTGCATAAATATTTACAATTGTTATATCTTCTTCTTTGATCGATCCCTTGATCATTATATAGTGTCCTTCTTTGTTTCTTCTAATAGTCTTTATTTTAAAGTCTATTTTGTCTGATATGAGAATTTCTACTGCAGCTTTCTTCTGATTTCCATTTGCATAGAATATCTTTTTCTATCCCCTGAATTTCAGTGTGTATGTATCCGTATGTCTAAAGTAGGTCTCTTGTAGACAGCATATATACCGGTCTTGTTTTCTTATCCATTCAGCCAGTCTGTGTCTTTTGGTGGGAGCATTTAGTCCATTTACATTTAAGGTAATTATCAATATGCATGTTCCTATTACCATTTTCTTAATTGTTTTGGGTTTGTTATTGTAGGTCTTTTCCTTCTCTTGTGTTACCTGCTTAGAGAAGCTCCTTTAGCATTTGTTGTAAAGCTGGTTTGGTGGTGCTGAATTCTCTTAGCTTTTGCTTGTCTGTAAAGTTTTTAATTTCTCCATCAATTCTGAATGATATCTTTGCTGGGTAGAGTAATCTTGGTTGTAGATTTTTCTCTTTCATCACTTTAACTATGTCCTGCCACTCCCTTCTGGCTTGTAGAGTTTCTGCTGAAAGATTAACTGTTAACCTTATGGGGATTCCCTTGTACGTTATTTGTTGTTTTTCCCTTGCTGCTTTTAATATTTATTCTTTGTATTTAATTTTTGTTATTTTGATTAATATGTGTGTGTCTTGGTGTGCTTTTCCTAGGGTTTATCCTGTACGGGACCCTCTGTGCTTCCTGGACTTGGGTGACTACTTCTTTCCCATGTTAGGGAAATTTTCAACTATAATCTCTTCAAATATTTTCACAGTCCCTTTCTTTTTCTCTTCTTCTTCTGGAATCCCTATAATTTGAATGTTGGTGTATTAGTGTTGTCCCAGGGGTCTCTGAGACTGTCCTCAATTCTTTTCATTCTTTTTTCTTTATTCTGCTCTGCTGTAGTTATTTACACTATCTATCTTTCAGGTCACTTATCTGTTCTTCTGCCTCTGCTTTCCTGCTATTGATCCCTTCTAGAGAATATTTAATTTCATTTATTGTGTTGTTCATCACTGTTCGTTTGCTCTTTAGTTCTTCTAGGTCCTTTTAAAACATTTCTTATATTTTCTCCATTCTATTTCCAAGATTTTGGATCATCTTTACTATCATTATTCTGCATTCTTCTTCAGGTAGACTGCCTATTTCCCCTTTATTTTTTATGTCTGGTGGGTTTTTGCCTTGCTCCTTCATCTGCTGTGTGTTTCTCTGTCTTCTCATTTTGCTTAACTTACTGTGTTTGGGGTCTCCTTTTCACAGGCTTCAGTATCATAGTTTCCATTGTTTTTTGTGTTTGTCTCCAGTGGCTAAGGTTGTTTCAGGGGGTTGTGTAGGCTTCCTGGTGGAGGGGACTAATGCCTGTGCTCTGGTGGATGAGGCTGGATCTTGTCTTTCTGGTGGGCAGGTCCATGTCTGGTGGTGTGTTTTGGGGTGTCTTTTGCCTTGTTATGATTTTAGGCAATGGATGGGGTTGTGTACCTATGTTGCTCTTTGTTTGGCATAGGGTGTCCTGCACTGTAGCTTGCTGGTCACTGAGTGGAGTTGGTTCTTGGCGTTGAGATGGAGATCTCTGGGAGGTTTTCGCCATTTGATATTACGTGGTGCTGTGAGGTCTATTGCAGACCAGTGTCCTGAACTTGGCTCTCCCACCTCAGAGGCACAGCCCTGATGCCTGGCTGGAGAACCAAGTGCTTGTCATCTACACAGCTCAGAATAAAAGGGAAAAAAAAGGAAAGAAAGAAAGAAGAAGATAAAATAAAATAAAATAAAGTAAAATAAAATTAAGTTATTAAAATAAAATAATTGTTAAAAAATATTTTTAAGTAATAAAAAAAAGAAAGAAGAGAGCAACCAAACCAAAAAGGAAATTCACCAATGATAACAAGTGCTAAAAAGTATACTAAAAAAAACCACAAAAAACAAACAAACAAAAAAAACCCCACAACAGACAGACAGAACCCTAGGACAAATGGTAAAAGCGGAGCTATACAGACAAAATCACAAATAGAAGCATACACATACACACTCACCAAAAGAGAAAAAGGGAAAAAAAATATATCATTGTTCCCAGTGGCCACCTCCTCAATCTGGGATGATTCGTTGTCTATTCAGGTATTCCACTGATGCAGGGTAAATCAAGTTGATTGTGGAGATATAATCCACTGCTCCTGAGGACGCTGGGAGAAATTTCCCTTTCTCTTCTTTGTTCTCACAGCTCCTGGGGTGCAGCTTTGGATTTGGACCTGTCTCTGTGTGTAGTTAGCCTGAGAGCATCTGTTCTGCACGCAGACATGATGGGGTTAAAGGAGCAGCTGATTCAGGGGCTCTGGCTCACTCAGGCTAGGGGGAGGGAGGGGTACGGAATGTGGAGTGAGCCTGTGGCGGCAGAGGCCGGTGTGACGTTGCACCAGCCTGAGGCACGCCATGTGTTCTCCCAGGGAATTTGTCCCTGGATCACGGGACCCTGGCAGTGGCGGGCTGCACAGCCTCCTGGGACGGGCAGTGTGCATAGTTACCTGTGCTCGCACAGAGGCTTCTTGGTGGCGGCACCAGCAGCATTAGCATCTCATGTCCGTCTCTGGGCTCTGTGCTGATAGCCGCGGCTCACACCTGTCTCTGGAGCTCCTTTAAGCAGCACACTGAACCCCCTCTTCTCCTGCACAAGGAAACAAAGAGGCAAGAAAAAGTCTCTTCGGCAGGTAAAGACTTTTTCCTGGACTCCCTCCGGCCTAGCTGTGTTGCACTAGCCCCTTCAGGCTGTGTTCACACAGTCAACCGCAGTCCTCTTCCAGGGATCTGACCTCTGAAGCCTGAGCCTCAGCTCCCAGCCCCTGCCCTCCCTGGCAGGTGAGCAGACAAGCCTCTCGGACTGGTGAGTGCTGGTCAGCACCGATCCTCTGTGCGGGAATCTCTCTGCTTTGCCCTCCACACCCCTGTTGCTGCACTCTTCTCCATCACTCCGAAGCTTCCCCTCCTCTGCCACCCACTCTCTCCACCCACGAAGGGGCTTCTAGTGTGTGGAAACTTTCCTCATTCACAGCTCCCTCCCACTGGTGCAGGTCCCGTCCCTATCCTTTTGTCTCTGTTTATTCTTTTGCCCTACCCAGGTATGTGGGGAGTTTCTTGCCTTTTGGGGGGTCTGAGGTCTTCTGCCAGCATACAGTAGGTGTTCTGTAGGAGTTGTTCCACTTGTAGCTGTATTTCTGATGTATTTGTGGGGAGGAAGGTGATCTCCACGTCTTACTCTTCTGCCATCTTGAAGCTCCTCTACCTTATGTACTGAGGTGCTCCTGTGTTGGGTGCATAAACATTTACAATTGTTATATCTTCTTCTTGGATTGATCCCTTGATCATTATACAGTGTCCCTCCTTATCTCTTGTAACAGTCTTTATTTTAAAGTCTATTTTATCTGATATGAGTATTGCTACTCCAGCTTTCTTTTGATTTCCATTTGCATGGAATATATTTTTCCATACCTTCACTTTCAGTCTGTATGTGTCCCTAGGTCTGAAGTGAGTCTCTTGTAGACAGCATATATATGGGTTTTGTTTCTGTATCCATTCAGCCAGTCTATGTCTTTTGGTTGGAGCATTTAATCCATTTACATTTGAGGTTATTATCAATATGTATGTTCCTATTACCATTTTCTTAATTGTTTTGTTTTTGTTTTTGTGGGTCTTTTTCCTCTCTTGTGTTTCCCACCTACAGAAGTATCTTTAGTATTTGCTGTAAATCTGGTTTGGTGGTGCTGAATTCTGTTAGCTTTTGCTTGTCTGAAAAGCTTTTGATTTCTCTGTCAAATCTGAATGAGATCCTTGTAGGTAGAGTAATCTTGGTTGTAGGTTTATCTCTTTCATCACTTTAAATGTATCCTGCCACTTCCTTCTGGCCTTCAGAGTTTCTGCTGAAAAATCAGCTGATAACTTTATGGGGATTCCTTTGTATAGTATTTTTTGTTTTTCTCTTGCTGCTTTTAATATTTTTTCTTTGAATTTAATTTTTGTTAGTTTGATTAATATGTGTGTGTCTTGGTGTGCTTTTCCTAGGGTTTATCCTGTATGGGACCCTCTGTGCTTCCTGGACTTGGGTGACTATTTCCTTTCCCATGTTAGGGAAGTTTTCAACTATAATCTCATCAAATATTTTCTCAGACCGTTTCTTTTTCTCTTCTTCTTCTGGGACCCCTGTAATTTGAATGCTGGTGCATTTAGTGTTGTCCCAGAGGTCTCTGAGATTGTCTGAAGTTCTTTTCATTCTTTTTTCTTTATTCTGCTCTTTGGCAGTTATTTCCACCATTTTGCCTTCCAGCTCACTTATTCATTCTTCTGCCTCAGTTACTGTGTTATTGATTACTTCTAGTGTATTTTTCATTTCAGTTATTGTGTTGTTCATCTGTTCTTTAGTTCTTCTAGATCTTTGTTAAACATTTCTTGTGTTTTCTCAATCCGCATCTCCATTCTATTTCTGAGATTCTGGATCATCTTTACTATCATTACTCTGAATTCTATTTCAGGTAGATTGCCTATTTCCTCTTCATTTATTTGGTCTTGTACATTTTTACCTTGCTCTTTCATCTGTGATATATTTTTTGCCATCTCATTATTTATTTATTTACTTATTTATTATTTATTTATTTTTTATCAGTGGGGCTGTGTTCCTGTCTTACTGGTTGTTTGATCTTAGGCTTCCAAGACTGGAGTTTGTAGGCTGTTGGGTAGAGCTGGGTCTTGGTGCTGAGATGAGGAACTCCGTGAGACCTTACTCTGGTGAATATTCCCTGAGTTCTGAGCTTCTCTGTTAGTCCAGTGGTTTGGACATGGAGCTCCCACTGCAGGAGTTTCAGCCTGACCCCCAGCTTGTGAACCAAGATCCCACAAGCTGCATGGGTTGGCACACACACACACACATACACACACACAAATAGAGAGAACAATAACAAAGTAAAAAATAAAATTAGACTAGGAAACTAACAGATATGTTAGAAAGAATATTTGAAAAAAGGGAGGGAAAGGCCTTGGCTGTGGAGGGCTGTGCCTAAGCAAGGGCGAGGTTTGGGTGGTGGGTGGGGCCTATACTTAAGACCCACAAGGCTAGAAAAGGGCCTGGTGCCTGTGGGGGTGGTGAGGCTTAGGCTCAATGGAACAGAAGGGCCCCAGGTGTATCCCCCCATTCTTGATCTCAGAGGGCAGGGAAACTCACCTGAGAGCCCAGCAGGCTTGCTGGGCTTGAGTGGTCAGAGGAAATGCCCTCCTCTCCTCTCCTGCTTCTTTGGTCCTGAAGGGCTCCTCCCACCTGCCTCTCCTGTTTTCTCCTTGGTCTCCTTCCTATGCCCCCAGGACCAATGCAGCCAGGGAGATGGGGGGCCTTGGAGGGCAGGGGAGTGACCTGGGAGCTCAGCAGGCTTCTTGTGCCCAAGTGGGCAGGGCAAATGCCCTCCACTGTTCTTCTGCTCCTCCTGGAGGGTTTCTCCCGCCTGCCTCTCCTGATCTCCCCAGCCTCCCTCTTATGCCCCCAGGACCCACGTGACCTGGATGGGGCTTTGGAAGGGAGGTACCAGCCTGGGAGCTCAGCAGACTCCCTGGCCTGAGGGGGCAGGGCAATTGCCCATGGCTCCTCCTCTGGGAGGACCCCTCCCACCTGCTTCTCCTGATCTCCCCAGCCTCAGGGATGCCGATCCTGTCTGGTCTCCACTTCTCTTCCCCACCTCAGTCCCCCCATGTCCTACCAATTTGCTTGGGGGCTCCTCCCTGCTCCTTGGGCATCAGGGCCCACCAGCAGCTGGCAGACACCCTAGTCGTGGGGAGATGCTAACTCTGTGTCTTCCCAAACCACCATATTGACTCTGCCCCCTGATGGAGTGATGTTTTGGGTTAGCATTACCCTTCAGGCAGCAGCTAATCTCACTGTGGACACTAGAGAGAGGCCAAGGCCTTGGAAGGCCAGTAGTCAGGAACTGAGCATTAGGAAATCAGACCACTTGGGTTACATGCATTTTATGTCAAAACACAGGTTCAAAAACCATGTATGTCACAATTCACGGAAAAGATTCAAAATGTAGTCAGAACAGAGGTAACCTCAGGGAGCCACAAAATTCTTAGAAGATGTAAGTTTCTATAGCCTAGAAAACTATATCCTGAATTTCAAAGCTAATTTCTACCTTCTCCTGATCTAAACCATACATGTCCTGAAAATATGTCAAAAGGGTTTTCTGGAGAATGGTTTAGTCTGTGTCCCATCTCTCAGGTCCTCCTTAAAATAGAATCAGCTATGTACTGACCAATGTTTGTTTCTAGAGGAGAAACAAACCAGATCTAAAGCCGAAGCCTAAGATTATCTTGGGATTCCAAAAGTTCTCTGATTTGGAAATAATTTTAAACTTTATTTGTGACCCTGATAAAAGCTGTGGACTCTCTCTCCAGAAAAAGGCACATGTACATGTGTACATAAAATGTTGCTTGTTCTTTTTAAGGGACCATGGACCTCAGGTTTAGAACTCTTGACTAAGAGGAAGAATGCAGCCCAGTCACTCTTATTTGGCTGGAATATTTTCCCACTGAATCTTCTTTGGTGTTGACATAAGGGGTCATCTCTAGAGAGCTCATGTTTCATTCTATTCACTTTCATTCTATTCACTCTTTCTCATTTCTAAGCACTTTTAGGTGATAGAAGTTCCTATAGTCCCATTCAGTCCCAAAACACAGTATGAAGTAAATTCATAATATATCAATTCTAGTTTTATAATAATAAAAAACTCTGACATTTATTTAACGTTAACATCTTTCCTCCCAAAATGTGGAACTGGAGCCCGGGTCTCTTTCAGACTGGAGGCCCAAAGCTTATGGCAGGCAATAGTTTTGACTGGCTCCTTTTTTCTTTCCTCTGCACACTCATTTATTCTCCCTGATCCTGCCAGCTGTGGTTTCTGAGTCCTTGAGTGTTGGAACCAGGTGAACAAGAAGAGGAAATGCAGCAGGAAAGATCCATTGACAGGTACTGTTGTGATCTGGCTTCAAGTTGATGATACTATTGCTTTTCCACTTCTTATAAGATTTAGTAGACTTCATAAAAGTAAATTGAGGTAATTTCTGGACAGCAGATGCTTCTGGTAAAGTTTTGGTGAATTATTACCACTGTGGTTGAGGATCAATGAGCCTTATGAAGAAAAGTAATCCTTATTGATGTCTCTGGCTTGCTTTGGTACCACTGAGCCTTAGTAATTCTGAACATATATTAATAGTACAATGTTCCTTTGAAAGAATAGGCACATTCAGATTTGACTTTCCTCATCATTAGCTCTGGAGACCCCAATGTCTGGTGGCCTTGACATGCAGTAGCTTGAAGAAGGGTTTTTGTTCCCGGACATAGACTGAGGTCAGGTTGTGGCAGTGAGAGTGCCGAATCCTATCCACTAGACCACCAGGGACTAGTGGCCAGTGACAAGGCCCTGGCCCTTCGGCTTTGCAGAAAAGAATTCCTACAAAGACAGAAAGTAGTGAAACAAGTAAAGAGTACAGTACATGTGGATAGACATATGGGTGGGCAGAGAGAGAGAGAGCCATGCCCTTGTGGTAGTTTGAATCACTTTTATGGGGCATTTCTTCTGGGTTTCCTTTGACCAGTTATCTTGCTTTGCCTGGTTCTGAGTCTGTATTTGGTATATCTCAGGGTCCTCCCAAGTTTGTGTGCACACCTCTTAGCCAAGATGGATTCTAGCGAAGAGGCGTATGGATAGTTGACTTCACTTACTATGGGGTGCTCTCCCCTCCATTTTTGACCTCCAAGGAGCCTTTCAGCACATGTGTAGTCAGGAGGTCTTCTTGATTTGAGAATGAGAAATATGTGGTCTTTTATCTCTTATATGGGCAGGGCCCAGACTCCTCCAAAATCTTGCTTTTATGGAGTTTC
Source organism: Mesoplodon densirostris (assembly GCF_025265405.1). Taxonomy (NCBI): domain Eukaryota; kingdom Metazoa; phylum Chordata; class Mammalia; order Artiodactyla; family Ziphiidae; genus Mesoplodon; species Mesoplodon densirostris. The sequence goes on along the minus strand of NC_082673.1, from coordinate 51,569,623 downwards.
TGCTATTATGGAGTTTCTATCCACAGGAGACGAACTTCAGCTATTCGGCCTGGGGCCCATCTATCTCCTGCCTCAACCCCAGTCAACTTTAGCCAGAAATTCTCTATACATATCTTAGCCTGATATTCTCTCTCTCTCTCTCTCTCTCTCTCTCTCTATATATATATATATATATATATATGTGTGTGTGTGTGTATATATATATATATATAATATATATGTATATATATAAAATATATATACATATATATAATATATATGTGTGTATATATAATATATATGTATGTATACACACACACACACAGATATATATATATATATATATATATATATATATATATATATATATATATATATATACACACACATCCCTCAATGCAACCCCTGGCTATGCTCTGCTTACTTAATGGAGTTGAGCAAACACAGGGAATCAACACTTGTTACTTTTCATCTTTCTAGATGGATTGGGAAGAAAGTGTAATAAGTAGAAGGACTGTAGGCTTTGGAGACAAAAGGAACCACCTCCCAAACTCCATTTTCCCTTTGTCAGTTGTGGAACTTTGATGAGTCATTTTTTATCTCAGTGGTTAGTTTTCTGATTAGAAAAAATGAACACAATAATAACCACATCATGACCATATTGGATAATCAGGACCAATGTCTATAAGGTGTTTGACACTTTGTAGGCACTCAGTGAATGATAGCTCTGAAAGTTATTTTGAAAACATACCTCAAGTCCCTTTGGTGCAGATGTTTACAAGCAAAGCTAATCCACACCCTTTCTCAGTCTGTATCAAATATTCAGTGTGGCCTCCAACACATTTACTGCTTTGAGAAGAAAAATAATACTCAAGCTGAGGTTATTTTTCTCTCACACATGTGGTTTCTCAAAGTTCTACATGTGTGGCTTGGCTCTTGGATTCCACTCAGTTATTATGCAACATCCTGATGTTCCAAAGATGTTGTGTTGGAGAGAAAAGTGCATTTAAAACAGACACAAGTAACAGAGGCAGACTCGGTGGTGGTGGTGGCAGGAGATGAACTTGGTCAGATGTTCCCCAACCTCCCAGAGGCTGTGACTCACAGGTGGCCCCTGATGCTGTGTACAGTGGCTTGGGGGAAATAACCTGCTCTCCCAGCTGAGTTCCCCATCATGGTTAGGTCAGAGCCCAGATTTATGAGCTCCTGGAGAGGTGGAGTACAGATGGAGAAAATGTCAACTTCAGCTTTTTTGAGAGGATCAGGAAAGACCTTTAGGAATTGCCACTGCCATGACTTATTGGAGACTTTATACTGCTGAACGCTTTCTCCTGACTCCCTTCCACTGCTGACTTCCTCCCCTTCTGCCTCTGCACAACCTCTAATTATGCCTATGGACTGAATCCTTATTCTTGACAACCTTCTCTCCTGTTATTTGTTGGAAGCGTCTATCCACCCTTCTGGATGGATCTGAAATTCCACATGGCCACGCATATTCCTGATTGACAGAAGAACTCAGAATATGGCTTACATAATTCAGAAAGCTTGCAGATTGAAGCTGTCTTAGCTTTCTCTCCCTCAGTGATCTTGACCTTGGTCTTGTACCAGGTGAATTGCTCTCTTGGTGTGTCTTTTGATGCTGATGAAATGTCCTGGTATTGAACAATGTGTCTTGCCACACCTGTCTTTACCCTTTGTCTGGGGAAAGAAAGAAAGAGAGACAGAGAAAGAGAGAGAGAGAGACACACACACACACACAAATGAACTTATTTATGAAACAGAAACAGACTTACAAACAAAGAAAACAAGCTTATTGTTACCAAAGTGGAAAGGGGGTGGGGGGGATAAATTAGGAGTTTGGGTTTAGCAGGTACAAACTACTATATATAAAATAAACAACAAGGTCCTACTGTATAGGAACTATATTCAGTAACCTATAATAAAACATAATGGAAAAAATATGAAAAATCACTGAATCACTTTGCTAAACACCAGAAAGTAACCCAACATTGTAAATTAACTATACTTCAATTTAAAAGAAAAAGTAAAAAGAAAACATTTAATGTGAGTTGCTTGTTTTTCAATGGAAAATAAACTAAATATTCTAAATAGTCCATGAAATAAAAAAAAAGGTTCAGTTTGGGAAGTAGAACTCACTTTCCACAGTATTCAGACACATCCTCTAGAAGTGGCTCTGTTCCACTGCTAGACTTTTTAGTGTGTGACTTCCCAGCCTCCATTCTAGCCAACAGCTGCTGGCAATTTTGCAGCGAATCTCCTCTTTAATTAATCAATTGGGGTCCACATGGAGGAGGTCTGTATCTACTGTGTCAAAATTTGACAAAAGCGTGCATGAAAGGAAATCAGGCATGCACAAAAAATCCAATTTCTCTTTGACTGTATTCAAATAGCAATCAGAAAACTGCGCACAAGAAACACGGAACTGCTTTTGCATAGACAATAAATGTAGCATTTTTTTCTAAAAAGGGGGGGCATGATTGGTTACTAGAATACACACAATGGTACTATAAGATCAAGAACAGAATCATATGTTTAGAGAAGAAAAACAAAGGTCATAAATCCAAGAACTGGAATAACTGAGAGTTGTTAGGGAATGAGAATTACAGCAGAGAGGGGGGTTTTCCATTCTACCCCAACATAAGCAGAAACATAAACAGAAAATATGTCTTGAAGTGCTATTAACTTGGGATTGTTTTGCTGACTGAGAGTGAAGGACAGTTGGGGAAAAAGGAGGACACGAAGCCCACTTCCTGGCATACTTTAAGGCATGTGTAATGTAGAAGAATGAACATACCCATCTGAAAACGCAGCAGGGGATGGGGTGGCCTCATGTGAGAACCAGATTTCAATGAAGATGGGCAAGGAGAGGAGTGTTCTGTGAGGAAGTTCAGGATAGAAGGGTGTTTGTTTCCAGAAGGAGCAGCTATACCGTGGAATGCATTTTGCTTTATTATTTCCCACATGCCACATGCCAATATGTGTTACAATATATGTGTGCCAATACGTATGTTGCCAATATGTGTGTATATATGTGTGTATGCATGTGTGTGTGTATATATATGCTCTATAACCTTACAACTTTATCAATTTTATTAAAAAAGTAGTTTCCACAACCTCAGGTCATTTGCAAAGGCTAGAAAATATCTTTAACCAAGATACTTTTTTTAAAACCAAAAAATAGCTGAATTAAAACAAACTGAAAAAAAAAAACCACCGGAATATGATACAAGACACTCTCTGGATAAATGAGTATATATATACACATAGAAAATATGACCATTCTGGACAAAATAAAAGAAGGCAGTCAGGAAGTAGACGGGATTGTGCAGCAGCAACTATCTAGATTCCCAGGGCTCTGCAATGGCATGGTTTCTTCTTTTGCTAACCCTTGGCCTCCAATGTCAGACAGTGCTAATATCAGGGCCCCTCTGGGGTGGTTTCCTGCCACAGGGAGTCAGGAGGAGAGAAAAAGCAAAATATCCCACCAGGATGTTTAGGGTACAGCCGGGGTGGGTGGGTTTTGTCTTTTTTTCCCTGCCTCATATATTGTTTCTCCCTCGTTAGAAATGACCCTGCTGACAGTGTTCTTTCTCGGCAGTTTACATGCCACAGAATGTGCTGAAGTTGTCTGGCAGCTCGCATGATGAGGGTAATCATCCTCGCAGACGCCGGTCCTCGCGCACCTGCACTTGGCTCCAGCGCGTCGTGAAGGAGGCGGCGGGTCTTCACCCTCTGCGGCTCCCCCCTTCTCTCTCTCTGCTCAGCAGCGGGCCGGGCGGCTTGCTTCCCACTCGGGAGTGTGCAGGGAGGGCTTTAGGGTGAAGGGGCGGGAGACCGAATTTCTGCTTACCAGTGTGCGATCACTTCCTGATATACGGGGCTCCTGGGAGTGCATGAAGGCTTCTTCTATGAAGAGTAATGGGCTATCTTAACAGAAAGATGAGAAAACACAGACCACTTAGCTCTCTAGCTGGGTAGAACCAGAGCCGGAGTCAAAACTACATGGTGGGAAGCAGCTGTTATGTGCAGGACTAACTTCTGTTTCTTGTGGAGTGTTCTCAGAAACATCACCAAATATTTATTCCAAATAGGGAGCAAAGTCATTGCTTGAAACACAGAGACAGTCCATTAAACGTAGCAGGTAGTTACTGAGTCTATTGAGTGCTCTCTGCTCCCGGCCACTGCTAGGGAGAAGCCCAGGCCGGCTCCTGGGAGCACTCCAAGGAAAATGTATGAGACAAGCACTTATTTTCTATTGTTACAGAAGACATGTGCTCCAAGAATTAAGAGGAGGGTTTATTAGCTGAGTGACATGGATAGGATGCTAGATAGACAAGGAAAGGTAGGGTGTATATAGAGGTAGAGAAAGGTGGATCATGAGATAGGCATAGATTTTAAATTCTTCCAGCCCATATCGGATTTGTTGGAGTTAAGGACCAGTGTTAAGTCAGGAGCCTCTTTCACCAAAGCAGAGTGGGAAGGGGCCAGATCTGCTCAGGGAGGTGTTACTGTACAGCACAGTTCCCTCCATGCAAAGACGACTCAGAGGGTAGGAACACATATGAAAAGGGAGAGGAGGGAGAGGATGAGATAGAGTTGGAGGGAGGGACTAATTACTCCAAAAAGGAGAAATTAAACCTTGAAATTTAAAGAGTTGAGACACTGTTGTTCTTAGAAGGCTTAAGAAAATGTTACAGCAGTGTTTTAACAGGTGTAATTTCACCTGCTTAACAGCTGGAAAGAAGCCTGACAAGGAATCCCTGTATTGGACTGCAGCTTGAAGGCGAGGAGGTAAGGTAAATATAAGAGAAAATGAGGAAATGACTTCATTGTGAATGGCACCACATACCTTTCCTTTTTGCTTCTGGGACTTTATTTTCAAAGTACCTGTATATTGGTTTGAATTATTTGGAATCTTTTAAAGTGATTTAGCTACTTGATTGTCTTGTTCCAGTAAATAATACCTTTCCCTAATAAAAATGCTAGTGAATAGGCTATATGGTGTGGAGCTACTACTGTTCTGTTTAGGAAGTTAAATCCCTAGGTCTCTGTTAAAGTAACGAGCACCTGAAATCATTTTTGGCATCCTCCCAGCCCCCAGCTGCCATGTTTTACTTTCCCCCTATCCTATTGCCCTGCATCTAATGAGCTGTTCCATCTGAAAGATTCTCTTTCTGTTGTATGCCACAGCTTTCTACTCCTCTCCACGCCCATGGCAGCTACTCACACTAAAATGCCCCTGCCTTTCACCTGGACATCAGCATATCCTCCTTCACCCCAGACAGCACCATGTGAGTATTCAGGTAAGAGCTGGACTTGCAATTATGCACGAGACACAGTCTCTGCTTTTAAGTTACCCTTATTCTAGTTAAGGAACAGGACAAGCAAGCTGACAATGGAAGTATTGTATTATTTTAGAGCAAAGAAGTGGAGAGGTTTTCAGTACACATTGGACGGCCACCCAACCCAAGCAGGGGTTCAGGGGTGATTTTCTGGAGAAGGAAGGGATGCCACGTTAGTTAGAGAAAGCAGGTGAAAAGGAAGTGACCCATGTATCGGTGTGGAGGCGTGAGTGAACATGGCACATTTAGGGAAGTGTGAGGGGTTCCGAATAACATACCCCCAGGAAAGTGGGTAATGGGAAGACAGTAACTGAGCAAGGAGACAGGAGCCAGTTGTGTTGGGTCTGTGTTACATTCATTTGTCATTGTCATTCATCTGTTCATGGTTTTGAGTGTTTACCATGCACAAAGCAAGAGACTAAGCACCATATCTTTAGGGAAAGTGAGAATAATTAAAAAATTTGTTGATGAGAAAGATCACAGGTGAGGTGTTGGCACTTGATGCAGAGAGGAGAAAGGGGTTGATGCCTGTGTACTGACCAGCGTCATCCTCCTGCCTCTGCTGTCCCCAGCCAGACCCCAGCTGCCGAGTGCAGCTTCAGTGACACTGCAACTAAATGTCCGGTAAATTTTCCTTTTCCCTTATGAAAATCTAACTGTGGGAAGGATGATGGGGCATTCAGTAGTTAGGAAATGAGTCAGGAACTAAGTAGAAGCAGGCTAGATGGTTGAGCAATTTTCTTAAATGATATATGAAAGGAGAATCTTGAAAAGGAATAGGGTTTGACTTGACTCCAATATCAGAACTTATAAACATGCTGGGTGATGTGCACTCAGCAGAGCATCAGTGCATTAGGAGCTATAATCTAGTTGAGTTTCTACAAAGTAACTCGAAGAGAAATGAAAAATGAAGGTGTTCGATTTCTACAGAATCAATTTTTGAAAAACAAAAAGTAGTGAATAATGGATGCAATAGAATGGAAATAACTGAATAATACAATGGGAAGGAATTAAGAGCAAAAAATGGAAAAGAGAGTGCTCAGAGATAATGTGATCCATGGCAAAGGCTTATAAACTACCATTTTTAGCAATAAAAGTACTTGTCCGGGGAAAAGAATACAAAAAATAAAAAGTAACAAGATAAAAAAAGAGAGAAACATGAAATATTAAACACTTGGGCCATGCAATATTGAAAAGATGGAGCAAAATTAAAATAATATATAAACTTTGACAGTTTCCACTTTTATAAAAGCCATGTTGCCTCAGCCTGGCTCCCAAACTACTGCCACCTTCCTGGTGGCCTCTGCTCAAAGCCCTTGGCGGAAACACTGAGATCTGCTAGACCCTCCTTTCTCTCTCTCTTTACGCAGCTCAGAATTACCCCTTCTGTCTGCATCCACCACACCAGTCACTCAGCTGGATGAGTTCCTGTTAAACTTCAGGTCCTGCTTCAGTTCTTGGGATTCTGGGATAAGAGAGAGTGCCTGTTTCTGAGACAGACTGGCCAGTGTTCTGGAGATAAAATGATGAAGTGCGTTAAAGGAAAATGAACTCTCAAAAGAGATGTGATCCTCTTCTTCTGGGCTCTGTGTTCTGATGCCATCGAAGTCTCTTTTCCCTTTGATATTTTCTCTCAGAGGATTTCTTTGCCTCAGAGGTCCTCGAACTGTAGCTCCCAGACCAGCAGTATCCGCGTTACCTGGGAACTGATTAGAAATGCAGATTTTCAAGTCCCGCCCCAAACCTACTGAACCAGAAGCTGATGCGGGGTGAGGCCTAGAAATCTGTGTTTGGAGAGCCCCCCAGCTGGTTCTGATGCTCATTCAAGTGTGAGAAGCCCTGCTCTGTCTCTCGGCCCAGGTTTTTCTGACCATTCATCTCCACCAAAGCCTAGGCCAGAGTCAGGGGTTTCACACATGTGCTCTTTCTTAATCCTCAAAACAACCCTATGAAATATTTCTTTTTTACTTGTCATTTCCACAGAAGACAAAAACTGAGGCTCTATTTGGTAGAGGTGCTTCCCCAAGGAATCAATGATAATAAGGAAAGAGTTGAACCTTGAATCTATATCTGGTCGATTCCTAAGTCCATGCTCCTTTCTCTACACGTGGTCATTTTCTCTGAGCATCACAACCTCTTCCAATTCAACTTTTCATTTTTGAATCAACAGTTACTCCTGTATCTACCTCAAAATATGTCTGTACTCATCTGCCCTTCACTGCCTCCTGCTTAGAGAGAGGGAAGGAGGCTCTTTCCAAATGGAAGTCTTCCAATCTGTGCTCTTCAATGAGATTCTTCTTCCTCCCTGATCTCTCTGCCATTTCTCTTTCTCTCTCCTTTATTTTCTCTTCATTAGCCCTTCTGATCCTGTTTATCTCTTCCATAAATTAGTTGTCTTTTTCCTTCTTTCATGTTTAACCATCAAACTCCCTTGGCTTCCCTCCTGGTTTCATATTCTCGCAATGAGTATCTCGCGCATTCCCAGGATTTCTCTTTGGATGAAATCCAAATCTGTTTCTGATCTTGCCTGTTTCCCATGCTCCAGACCTACGTATCAAGCTTCTTCCTGGATATCTTATTCATCCTCAGCCCAATGTGCCTAAAACAGAGCTGAATGTTTTCTCCCCAGATCTGCTCCCTATCTGGTTAGTAGGATTTTCCATCCATTCTGTCAGGAGAGAAAACCTTGTACTCAGCCCTCTCTTTCACACAGTTTATCCAATCAGTCTTCCATAAAATAGTGTTCAGAGCTGGTCCTCTTAGTTACATTCTTCACCTAGATTACAAGCTCTTTGAGGGATGGACAGGATCTTATTCCCCTTATACTGCTAGATCTAGCTCATTGCTTTGCATGTTATAGGTGCTCAAAAATTATTAAGTGAATATATAGAAAAATTAAGGGATTAAAAAAGTAACAATTGTTATTCTCATAGGAGAAGAAGAGAAATAGAGGACACTCTAAAGGTAAGTTAAAATAATTTAGTGACAGCCAAGGTGACTGTTAAAATGCTCACTGAATTATTAGTCCAAGAGGAGCAAGAGGATGGAGACCTGAAAGACTTATCAAATAATGAATCAAAGGATGGTCCCTGTAGCCTTTTGTAAGAGGCAGAGATATTTCAACATCTCAAGAATCAAGTGCTACAATCTTTTATGAGACTAGAAAATCATTGTAGGTCTCATAAATTTCCCTCTTCTTATTATTCCAAAGGCTTAATTTAGGATGAGTCACTCCATAAATCTAGGCAAAGGTGTCTAATGATTATAATAACAATATCATAAATTATATAGTGCTTTTCCTCCAAAGGAAAACTGTATCTAATTTATTCTCACAATATTGCCTATTGGCTGCTGGGGCCAGGGATCATTATTTTGTTTTTCAGCTACCTGGGCATGGAAACCTACCTTCCCATTTTTCCTCATTGCCATGCCATACCCTATGGCTGCATCCTCATGTCTAGCCAAGCTTACTTCCAACTGGGTTCCTACTCTTTGTCACCTTCTTCAGTCACCAAACCTTAGATTGTTTTTCTTTCCCTCTATTTGTCATACCACATTCCCAACCTGATATAAAAACATTTTGTAACTTATTCATTGCCGAACTCATTGCCACAGAAATTCAGAAAACCTAACCAAAGGTGAATAAAAATGGTAAAAGAACTATGCAGAATGAATTGTAGGTCACTTTCTTGATAATTATAATGCACTCCTCTCCTATAACAGATATTTAAAGTTACTGCAGTTGAAGGTTCCCTTTTTGATATATCATTTCAGATAGCCCAACCTACTCTTGTCTATTGGCTGTTAACTCCAGTGAAACAGGAATTATGCACTTTAATCACTGTTTATCAGATTGTACAAGAAGGACATTAAGCACATAGTTATTTACTAAGTGATCGGGTTAAAGTCACAGGTTCAGTAATACTTATCACAGTATTTGAGTCATTAGAACATGAATCCATATCTTTTGATACTAAATTTTATTATTTGGTCCATAAATCTATTATTTTGTAAACATCTAAGCAGAACTTTAGAATATTTTCCTTAGTAAACCCTAGCAATGAGTTAGTTAATCTTGAACAATTATGTTAAGAATCTAATGGCAAAAAATAATGTCTTGGATTTTAAGAATTATTTCTTTATGAATTCAATTTAATTTGTGTGTATTATTTTAAATAACTTCATAAGATGGTAAGGAAACGTGATATTCTTATCTTTCCCTTCATAGGTGACGTTAGTAATACTTCATTCATCCATTCATTTGTTCCACAAATATTTGTTGGTTGCCAGCTATATGCCAGGAGGTCTGCTGGGTGCTGGTATATAGTACTGAACAAACCAAATAGTCCTTTTCCTTGAGGAGCTTAGAGTTTAAAACAAGATACAGACATTAAGTGAAGAAACACATAAAAAATGCATACCTTCAGATTATGATGAGTGTTATGAAGTAAAAGAATTGAGAGGAATCCAAGAAGGCCCCTTTGAGAAAGAGACCTTTGTTATGGGATGAAGGGTAAGAGTTAGGCTGAGTGGCATGCAGATGACTCAACACATGTGGATGACCAGAATGCAGCTGAGAACCTGCAAAGCAGAGAGTGGCCTGATGGTAGTGAGAGGGGGCAGTGTCACAAAATGAAGCAGTGGAAAGAGGCAGGGTGGGCCTCCATCATCTTATTGTCCATGGTAAGGATTTGAGATGTTATTTTAAGTGCAAAGGGAAACCACTGAAGGATTTTAAGCAGAGGAATAGATAGAATCAAATTTTTATTTTAAAGGAGCACTCTAGCTGCTTTGTGGGGGCACAGGTTGGAGAGGTATGAGAGTGAAGGACCAATTAGGAGGCTCTCAAGTCAGTCCAGGTGGGTAAATTTCAGTGTGCTCACCATAGAGGTAGACAGATTTAAAATATATTTTCAAGTCACTTCGGTAGAACTTAGTGATGCATTGGAAAGAGCTGACGTGAGAGATGTGAGAGAATGTGATGCTCTAAGTCCTTGATATGGCTCTGAGATTAGAGCCAGAAGGAACCTTGGATACTACCGATTCAATGACCTGTTTTAGAGAAAACAGAATTGAGGTTCCAAGAGGGGAGGTGGTTTCCCCACACAAATAGTGATTTCACTACAGGTAAAGAAATGAGTGTTGTTCAAGGCCAAAAGGACGAGGCAGGGGAATTAAACATAGTCTGTTTATATTTAATTCTTACAGCTAAGAAAAATACTTGGGATAACTATTATGAGAAACTCACCACTTATTTTATAAATATTTGCAATGAATCTGAGCATGTAGGAAAAAGTTTCCAGTTCCTTTTTCTGTACATTTAAGTGATTCATTGGTTGGGAAAGCCGTCTCCTCATCTGGTCAGTTTTACAGTCTAATGATGCTGAATAAGTCCTTGATATTTCAGCCCAGGTTTTCACTTGTCCAATGTCAGATGCTATATTTTATTTGGAAATGTAATAGAAACCAATATTTCCTGGTGTGCCCCTTAAAAGAAGACAAGGAGCTTTATTCTTTAGTGAATTATGTTCACGAATGCAAATTTTAATTTTTTTGTTTCTTTCTTGCTGATGCAAAAATAATTGAATGCTGCGAAATGAGTCACAGTCCTGAGTCCTGTTTTTGTTGACATGGCTTATTCTTGGAAAGTTTGACTATTTGTTAAAATAAATTATAACTTTTAATGATTCTCTTTGGAGCATGAGGCTCGTATTCAATGATAATAATAACAATGTTTTAATAGTAATAACTAATTCAGACAGAGCTATTTCCTATATACTAGGCACTGTACCAGGACTGTTAACATACACTATTTGCAAAGAGTCATACAGCTAATGTTGACAAAGCTGACATTCAAGCCCAAGTCTTTCTGATTACAGATCCCACGTCCAAAGCCATTCTCCTGGATACTCATTCATCCATTCAATAAATGTCAAGCAGTTGTGTGCTAGGACTGGGAATATTGCTGTGAAAAAAATGGACAAAAATCTCTGTTTTCACGAACTTATATTCTACTTGGGGGCAGAAATGGGTAAAGTAATGAAACAAAAGAAGTAAGTAAAGTATATAGTGTATTAGAAAGTGATGAATGCTATGGAGAGAAATAAATGCAAGTGAAATGAGGTGTTGAAATTTTAAATTGAAGGGTTGGAGAGGGCGTCATTGAGAAGGTAACATTTGAGCAAAGACTTCAAGGACAGGGGGCTGAGCTCCATGGCTGTGGCGAGGAAGAGCATTCTAAGGAGAGGGAATAGCAGTGCAAATGCTCTCCTTCAGGAGCTGCCTGGCCTGTTTGGGGAACAGCAGGGAGGCCAGGGTGGCGGCAGGGGAGGGAGCAAGGGACAAGTAGTAGATGCAGTTAGTGATGGAAGGCCAGATTGTCCTGTAGGGTAATTCAAGCCAGGGTAAGTCTTTTCTAACTGTATAAGAAATACAAAAATCTTGTATAAGAATGCTATTTATCATTCTATTATGAGGTAAGGCTTATTCACGTTGCGTTGGAGGTCTCCGAGAATTGACAAGTGACAGTGGTGCTGCTCTCTGGGCATGTTGGTCACCTGAGGAAGCAGGGCTGACTTAGGAAGTCAGCTGTGTGGCTGACATTTTGGTAGCCAAGAGGTGGATGGGTTTTATTCAATTTTGCAACTAGTCTGTAAATCCAACTTTTATAGTGCATCAGAACAGTGTTTCTCAAACTTGAATGTGCATATCAACTACCTTGATGGTGTGAACAAGCAGATTCTGATTCAGTACGTCCGAGGTCAGGTCCATGGGCCTGCATCGCTAACAAGCTCCCAGGTAAAGTCAGCACTGCTTAGTCTGTGGTCCATACTTTGAGAAGCAGGCCTTCAGAGTTTGCTGAAGACTTTCCTATAAGTCATGTCATTTTAATTTGGCTTTTCATCAAAACCCTGAGTTAATTGGTTCAAGTATTATCATTTTCATTTACAAATGAATAAACTGAAGCTCAGAGGGATGAGATGACCTGGCAGAGGTCATATGGCCAAATGACAGAGATGTGACTTGAATTTAGTTCCCTGGTTCTAGACAACAGCTGCCCTGATGGCTTTTAAGCTCTGATACATAATAGCATGCTAATGAATGTTTTTGGCTGGTGCTTGCACGCACACACACACACACACACACACACACACACACGTGCATGCAGCTGGGGTTGGGCGGTGGGGTAGAGAGGGGGATGATAAAGCCTCACTAAAGCTGCAGCTGCCCAGAGGCCCTCCTTGGCAGTCTCTGGAAATGATCCAGTCATCGCGCTAGGCCCTGGAAATGTCTTGCCATGTGCCTTTCTCACACACAATGCTGGCCCCCATCTCTGATGGGAACATTTTCTTCCCAGGTACTTTGCACATGAGCTAAACTGCATGTACCTCTGAGGTGATCTGGTCCTGTGCTCTTGCCCAAGTCAGAAAGTTATTTACTGCCAAGCTGGAAAATACTGTTCTTCTCACCCAAGGAAAGCACTGTTCTCAGAAATGAAGCACATCACTTCATACTGAGCTCCAGCTTTCTGGGACAGGCAGAAATCTTTGAAGCATTTCCAGCCAAATCCTTAGAGAGGTAAACACATTTTTCAGCCGCAGGATTCCAGGTTAAAGAAGCGTGTCCCCCACTTGTTTACAAAGCAGCGCAGCAGCTGTTCGGAGGCCTCCACCCCCATGGACAAACAGGCATTTGGAAGATGCACTGAGCCCTACCAGACAGTATGCTCAGGCTCCCTCCTTCCCCTCCCCCTGGAGCCCTCATCACCATCAACTACCAGCAGCACTGAACGCTCAGTGCAGGAATGGCACAGGAGACACGCCTGGCTTCTCTGATTCAGTTTTGTTGTGCTCCCTTTATTAATGTTAAAAAAAATCAGGTTGCCACTCAAATTTGTCTGCAGATGATGATTAAAGAAAAACTCCTACCCACACCCTCTGTTGCTTTCTAATACCTAGTGAGAAACGTGGCTTCAGAGACATGGGCATGAGTTTCTTGGGGCTGCTGTGAGAAGAGCTCTCCCACTCTGCCTCTGCCTGTGTGCCTGTGCTTACAAACTCAGCTTCTGTCCTGTGTCTTCAGTCAAATCCTTCTGGGACACACCACTTCACAGCCATTGCTTGCGTTCCTAATTCCTAAAACACAGAAGGTTTTTACGACTATTGGACATTTATCCTATACTGCCTTGGATGGTTATAGTAATCACAGAGATGACAGTAGCTAGCCTGTAGAGTGAATTATTCATTCCACACTGTGCTAAGCACTTTATACGGAATGTCCCATTTATCCTCAAAACGGCCCTGATAAGGTTAGTATTATTATCCCCATTGTAAGATGAGAAAATTGAGGCACAGAGAAGTTAGGACTAGAGTTTGCCCAAGGTCATACAGCTCATAAGTTAGAATTCAGACTAGAACCAGGTGTGTTTGGATACTTTTTATCTTTTAAATATGTGAAGATAATGCCTCTTCCTCTATTATGCTGTAAACTCTCTCGGATGAATAGCAGTCCTTAATAAGCATCCCTGTATTTCAGCAAAGACTACTCTGGAGGCACTTCACCTTAATACCACTACCTAATACTACTGCCATTGTTAGCAATTATAGGGACTCAAATGATTAGGTAGCTGTAGTGGATATGTGTTTTTGTGTGTGTGTGTGTGTGTGTGTGTGTGTTTGTGTGTCTGTGTGTGTGTGTGTTTGCTTGCTAGCTTCAGATACCTTTGGAGAAACCACCCTGTTTCCATTCTTAGTCCATGTGATTGAGGTTAGTGTGACCTTCTCCTTGCCCCCTCACTCCAAAATGGCACTCAGTCTTTGCCAATTAGAATAGTCCATACCACTGGACATAGAGATGGATAAGGAGACTGATACAGGAGGACCAATTTGAGATTGTGGGTACATCTCAAAGAATTACATGAGCCTGAGTCTACATGGGGCCACCATTGTCCTCATATGAGTACAGCCAGCCTAAGAAGAAAGTCAACATAAGAAAGAATAGAGCTGAGAGATACAGAGATATAGTTTTAATGAAAGGTTTCAATCCTTAGATCCAGCTGAGATTTATTACTAGATTTTTTTAGCTATAAAACAAATACATATTCTATTTTTGCTAAAGATTTTTTCAAGTTGGGTATTTTTCCCCTTATAGCTGGAAGAGTCGGGACTAATACAACCCATGAGAAAAGAAACCTAGCATTAAAGTAACACTAATATCAAAGCACATGGCCCCTTTTCCTTTAAATACCAGTCATTGACCAGCAAGGGTTTGCTCTCTTTTTTAATCTAGATTTTAGATTTTAATCTAGATTTTCTGTGATGATTGGGGTGTTCTAGAAATGGTCAAGATCTGCACTGTCCAATACAGTTGTCACTGGCCACATGTGCTACTGAGCACTTGAAAAGTGGCTATTGCAACTGAAGGACTGACTTTTTAATTTTATTTACTTTTAGTTAATTTAAATTAAACAGCCACATGTAGTTTATGGCTATCATATTCGGTAGCAAAGATCTAGACCATCTTTGCACTACATGAATGAATACAGAGATGCCTGATGACTCCACTGCAATAGGTGGAATGACCAAAGAATTATAGCTTCCTCACTCTGTTTCTGGTGGGTTCCCAGGTGTCCTCCCTCTGTTTCTGAATCCAAAGCTCATGCTCTTTCCCCTGTAGGAGGTTTAAAGAGGTGAATTACTTGTCTAAGTCTTCTAATGGCAAATGCCTTATCAGCTCTGCTTGTGCAATGGTAGATGAAGGGAAACTCCTACTTTTTGAACATGGCTATCCTGTTCCAGTCCCTCCACCCTGACACCTGTGTGAGACAGGCCCTGGAATGTCATTATAGTTCCTCATGGTCTAGGTCATGTTAGCCCTTGTGGTAGAAATGAATAAAGAAAAATAGACACAACAATATCCAGATTATTCTTATTTGTTATCTAAGTCTTCATCTAAGTTTGGAGGAAGAGGTGGAGACAAATCTTAAGATATTACTTAACTAGAAATTCATCTATTTATCAGAGTTTTTGGATTTTAAATCCTGACTCCGTCATTTAGCACATGTGAGACCTCTGTGGAGCCATTTATGCTCTTTGAATGATGAGTTTTTGCAATTGAAACAATGGGGACAACAGTATTTGTCTCATAGTGCCTGAGTGAGTACTAAGTGAGACAGTAAATATGGAAGACGGAGCAGAGTGCTCTGTGAGAGTCCACTGTCCTTACTGTTTCATACAATTGTAGACATCCACGGGGTAATGTAAGTAACAATGTCCACAGACATGTTGAGGATTCTCTAACAACTTTCCACATTAGGGCTCTTCACTAGCCTGCAGCATCTTTGATCTGAAATTTAGCTGGAAGTCTGGAGATCCTCTCCACAAATTACTCAGTATTAACTGAAGTAAATTAAATGAAGATCTCTGTTCAGAAAGATAGGTGTCTTCCTGGCACTATCACTACTTTTCACTGCTTGGCACCTTCCTTTTCATCTTTCGGATGTGTCAAGAGTCCTTGCCGGTGGGGTTTAAAAATAGTCGTTTCTCTTCTTTTCCCAAAGGGTGAAGCATTAAACGCTTTGAAATCTGGTAAGGAGGCCACATCCCTTCTCAGAGTGCCAACATAGATGCTGTTCAAAATAATTAGATTGGAATTCAGGAAGCATTTATTCTAAAAATATTTGTTGCACACCTCCCACTGTTTAGACACTATGCTGGCCACCGAGGTTCTAGTAATGAATAAAATAGACACAATCTACAGCTACTCTCATGGAGTTTATAATCTAAAGATGTGGCCTGATGATTAAGCATGGGGGATGGTTTAGGGTCTTGTTTATAGGATACTGGTCATCTCCCCCAAATCATTTTCTCATTAAGACAGCACCACTGATGAAGCCTACAGGTATGTGTACGTGGGTTGAGAGAACATTATTTAATCAGATGCTGAAGCTTCTCTTGAGTTTTTGATTTTCATCATGCAAAGAGAACACTTCTAGATTTATGTAAAATAATTTAATGGTTGGATTCATGTGTAATGACACAATTCCATCCATTAGAAGAAGGGGGAGCCTTGTAAGGTCATATTGTCACATATTTTAGTCCCACAAATTGTCAGCTCATTTTACCCAGATTTCTGTCATACTCACTTCAAAATAGAGAGGAAGCATTTCAGCATGTAAACATTGAGAAGCAGGTTCACTGGCATCAAAAATCTCAATAGCTAGAGTATGCATTTAAAGTATTCCTTCTGCAAACATTAATGCAGTATCCATGTTATGCCAGACACTGGCAAGATTTCGGAAGCGTTGAGTCTGCTCAATTCTCTGGGAGGCATCTGCTTTCAGTAGTTTGAGAGCAATATGTTTCTGTGAATTTATACGATCACAGAAATTCTTTTAATGGGCTCCTTTTCCTCATTCCCAAAAACTGCTGTGTTAGGATTTCAGTAAAAGAATCAAGGGAGCAATGGGTGTACAAAACCAGGATTTCGTGTCTCATGATCTATTCTGACTTAATTCCATCATGGGTGACTGCAGTGTACAAATGTGATAACTCAAAAAGGACAAACATATGGAAGTTTTGATACATTTTAGTTCCTTTTACTTTAGCAGATACATTGAGTCACATGTCCGATTAAGTACCACTGACAACAGTGTGCATTTACATGGATTATCTTACATTCCTCTGACATAGACATTATATTTGTTGCCATTTTACAGATGAGGATATTGGGACTCAAGAGTTAAGATGACATGCCCCAAGATGAGGCTGTAAGGAAATGATAGACCTGGATTGCATGTGGGGTTATTTGACCCCAAATCCAATTCTAGAAGCCTGTATACTTGTGGACATGTTTGCATTTTCAGCTTCTTTATAGTCACTGCAAGATGGACAAACATAGTTAAGATTTCAATAAATACTGGTCAGTTATAAGTTTGAGTCTGTATGGCAGAGTAGGATAGGGGATGGGAGAGCTGAGATTTAATTCAAATTAAAAAATATTTGTTTTCAGTACCTACTTGGTACTGCTGTGACCGGCTACTTCTCTATATGTTTGAAATCAGATAAACTGGATTGGAATCACCAGCTCTACATCCCGGTTAATATCTCTTCCGACCCCATGCTTAATTCTCCTGCCTCCACACAGGTTCTATTTTTGAGCCAACTTGATGCAAAATTTACCCCCTGCAAGTTTCCACAAGACATGTAACCTCACAACAGCATGTTTTTCTATTACTTTTCCTGACCGTTTGGAGGTCACATTGAACAGTTAAAATATTTTGTTAGTATCCCGCTGGCAGCTGGCTCTCAAACTCACTTTCCCCTTTTACTGCTCCCTGGCCCCAGACACCCAGCATCACACACTTCCTGAGTCTTTCAAACATCCACCCTTGAGCCCCCACTGGGGTAGCCTCTTCTTGCAGCTTCCCCACGAAGCAGCGTCCATGCTCCCTCTTTATTTTTCTTTCTTTGGAAAGCTGAAAGGTGAATAAAATCCTCTCCATTTCTACACTTAGCAATTTTATGTACATTCTTATTTAATCCTTACACTCACTCTATGAATTAGGTGTTTTGTCCTCATTTTATGATGAAAAAACAGGCTCAGAAAAGTTGTAATTTGTCCAAGTCCAGTTGTCACCGGGGGAGCTGTGTCAGAAATCTTGGCCCTCGACCCGGATTCCGATGTTTTCTCCACTCTATCATGCCTCCCCAATCTGATGGAGGCGTGCAGTGGAGAGAGGAAGGATTCTTCCTTAGCTAGTATGCTCTGTCAGTGTTTCTCAGTGGAGGACGACTGACATTTTGGGTGGGATGATTTGCTGCAGGGAACTCTCCTGGGCTTTGCAGGATGTCTGGCATCTCTTGTCCCACCATGAAATGCTGGTAGTGTCCTCTGGTCATTGTGGAAACCAATGAAATGTCCCTATACATGTCTGAAGATCACCCTTTGGAAAGAGGATTTCTGCCTCTCCCATGGAGAAGAGCAGATTATCCCTACAGGTCAGTGGACTGGTAAAT
Source organism: Mesoplodon densirostris (assembly GCF_025265405.1). Taxonomy (NCBI): domain Eukaryota; kingdom Metazoa; phylum Chordata; class Mammalia; order Artiodactyla; family Ziphiidae; genus Mesoplodon; species Mesoplodon densirostris. The sequence continues at coordinate 51,551,265 of NC_082673.1, read as the reverse complement.
CACTTCAATGTTAATCAGTTAATTAGAAGGCAGGCATGAATACATCAGCCCCTACTAATGTCAAAGTGACATCATGGTCAGAGAACAGAAGACAGTAGGAAAGCAGCAACCCTCCTCTCCCCCCATTTAATACATAGATCCCCTGGAAGGTCCAGACTACAAGGTCATTCTCATCCCTGGAAGTAGGCTGTGGGTGGAATCCAAGATAGCAGAAAAAGCAAGACACAGGAAATGGTGCTTTAGAAAGCAGCAGGAAGGGAGGAGCCAGCATTTAGTGGTGGAGAAATCACTGGGCAAGGGGAAGGAGGCTGGATCAGAGGGTGGCTATGAGTCCTCTTGGCCATGTTTCTCAATTTAGGGACTTTGGGAGATCAGATATGCTGGTCATTTTGTTTACTGAGAGTTCTTAATACTTTGGTGGTTATGTACACTTTAGCCTGCTAATGATTTCCATGCTTCTCAGCAGCTTCAGCCTGAATCATCTTTATTTCTTAGGAGGAAGGAAAATCCAAGTCCATGATATGATTCTGTTCAGAAACTATAACCCTCAGGCCCAGGCTCAGGACTTGTGCTGCCTATTTATCCCTGCTGGCAAGTCACAAGCTCTGGGCTAGGGAGATACATGATCTTAAATGTTAGCAGAGTCAGATGTGCTCAGTGGAAACAGTCTGGCTAACCCAAAGCAGATTCTCAGCCCTCTCTGTGGTTCTCCAGAAATCATGTCTGGTAGGATTTCTGCAACAGATCTGATAGTTGCTGCTTGGAGAACTTGTAAGCTGTTTGTGAATTCATGGAGAATGACCCTAATTCCAGACACAAATTCCCATTGACACTAAGAGACTGGAAATGTACAGGAAATGCATTGAAAGCTTACTTGTGAAGTGTGTGTGTGTGTGTGTGTGTGTGTGTGTGTGTGTGTGAGAGAGAGACAGAGAGAGAGAGACAGAGAGAGAGAGACAGAGAGAGAAGCAAGGAGAGTGTGTTATATGAAAATAATTTAGGTTGGTAGAGGCTGGACAATCTCTAAATAGAATATTTTACATAGATGGCTACATTGGGAAGGAAGACAGACTGGAATGATAAGTTCTAATGATTTTCCTAACACAGAACATAACTTAACCTCACAAGACATTCTACCAAAACATAGGATTCTCTACTAAAAGGCCAGTGTATAACTTCTGGTAATTGAGAGAAACAGGATAGGAAGACATAAGACATAGGAGAGTTGATAAAACTTACCAGAACTTACAGGTTGGTTTTATTTTGTGTTATAACACATCAGGTAAACTTTTTTGGTAGATGATCAGATTATTTTTTAAGAACTTTTCTTTTTTGAAGCACCAATGACTTCTTGTGTTTTTTATTTACTCAATACATGTTTCTTAGATTCTGACTCTATCCCAGGTACCACACACACTCTACTTTCATGTGTATGAGTATGCCCATGTGTGTGTGTGGTACAGGTGGTCGTTCGTAGAATTAGGAGAATAGATAGGAACTGGCTATTTTAATATCTTTTGCAGGTTTGCTGCTTGTTGGCTAAGCAATGATTCCAAAAGAGCAGAGGAAAAATAATATTTCTGCCTAATAATTGATTGTGTGACTTATCATCTATTGGTCATTTTTCTGCTGTTAGCTTCTCTCTGGAAACACCTTCTTAGGATGGGCAGATGCATGCAAATAATTGTGTGGACAAGTACATCATTGTTTCTTTGTAGACTATATAGTGTTTGAAGAGACATCTTAATTCTTAGAGTGAGTCTAGAGAATTGAAATTGTGAGGGTCAGCTCTTAGATGAGTGATGTTGGTAAGTTAATTTTAGAGAACTAGAACTTGGGTTTACTGGCAAAACATCTCTTCCCATCTTGTGTTACTTGAAGAAGACGTTAGAGGCCTTTAGAAGGGTATTATCTTTTTCAGATGGCAGGTTAGCTGTGAACATATTTATCTAGTATTAACTTAATGACATCTAAATAGAAACTTAAGGACCTGAAGGAGTTAAAGTAACTCCTCCTATCGGTCAATCAACTGACCTGTTACACACAGACCAACTCTGCATCAGTAGAACAAAGTCCAATAAAAAAAGACAAGAACAAGAAATCAGGAAAAAAATCATTTGTTTGTCTTAATACTTGTTCTGGTTGTCTAGTATTATGTACCAACCATCTCTATATGTAGTGATTCAAGATAATTTATTATTCTCTCTCATGGTTCTGTGGTGACAGGGCTCAGTTGGATGCTTGACTTTCTCCTGTCTGAAGGCTTGACCAGTCTGACTCACTCACGTGGCTGGTGTGATGGTGGCTATTGACTGGGAGTTTAGCTTGGATTGTGGACTGAAGCATCTACACATGCACATGTTCTAGTGGCTTCTCCATGTGGTTTAGCCTTCTCACAGTCACAGAAATTGGGCTCCCAAAAGAAGCATCCCAAGAGCTAGAATTCAAGAGACAGTGGCTGCTAGTCTTCTTTTGATAGTGCTTCTTAAGTCCCAGGATGTCATTTTTGCTGCATTGCATTGGTCAAAGGCAAAGCAAGAAAGCCAGCCTAAGTTTAAGGGGAAGGACATTAGATTTCACCCTGTGATGGGGGAGCGGCAAGGTCACACTGCAGAAGAACATGTAGAATGGGTGATGTTGTTATGGTCACCTGTGGAAAATACAATGTCATTACACTTATCACTTGATACTCATATTATTTCATATATATGATCACACTGTCATTGTTAAGACATTTTTGGAAAAAGGATGTTAGTAAGAAGGTAAAATCCAGCGAAACAAAAGCAGAATGGTGGAGTGCTCTGACATCATGCTCACTTGGTTTTGAATCCTGATTTCACTCCTCTAAGACCTGTGGGACATTGGTCAAGACCCACAACATAATTTGTGGGGTCCAGTGCCAAATGAGATATTTTTCAAAACTTAAGAATTTTAAGGTCGTAGCATTAGATCATTAAACCAAGCATGGAGTCCTTTTCAGTGCAAGACCCTGCATGACTGCACAGGTTACACATCTCTGAGGTACCTCTGGTCATGGTACATAATGCCTCTGAGCTTCAATCATATCTTCAAATTGGGAATAATGCTATCTACCTTGCAGGGTGGTTGTAAAGAAAACTTGAGATGATGTTATGTGGCAGTGTTTATTAAGGTTATCAATGTGCTTATCAAGCTTATTAAGCCCGCATTAGGTGCTTAATAAATAATAATATTGAAAGATAATAGCAGTAAATTGAATTAATATATAAATGGGAATTTATTTGGGGAACTTGTTATATTAATAAGTTTTTTTTGGTAAGGGGAACCATTTTGCTAAGTGATCTTACTTTTGGTCTTGATCTTTCAAGTTAATAGGCCACTATTAATTTCCTGTTCAAAGAAATAAAAACTTGGTTGCAGGCCACAAGTGTGCCATGAATATATCCCTGGGTAGAAAACGTATGAATTTTAGAGAAATGCTTGACTCACATGCTTAGCCATTCACCATATAATATTTGCAATTGTAAAAATGTCTGCTGTGATGCTTTCAAACTTGAGTAGAATTTCTTTTTCATGGAATACCATAGACGAGCAAGGTTCCAGGTTCTCAAATTTAGATACTGTAGTTAAACTTCAGTTATTGAAAAGAATGTTTTATACCATAAACATAATTATATATTTCTTTTTAATATTTAACAGGTGAAATGATTTAAGTTCAAATCTCATTTTCAAATCCTAAAGACACCTTTGAGAAGAGACAACAATAAGAACTTTTAAATCCTAAAGGACATGTAAGAAAGTTATGAGTTAATGAAAACAGGACCATTTATTTTCTTAAAAAAAATTCCTTTGACGTATTTTCTTACCTGGAGAATAGAATTGTTGAGGAGTCATGTAGTTTGAAGGTAAGGTATGTTATACCTCCATTTTTCTGGTTAGTTATCAAGATAATGTTTCAGACAAAATGACTGAAAATCTAATGTTTTATTCAAATTTAGTTGTTAGAGATAGAAGGGGATAACCCTATGAAGCAATTATATTTTCTTTCTTTTCATTGCAAAGTTGTTCTCTCTCTCCTCCTCTCTTCCCTACCCACCCCATGCCCCCATAATTTAAAGTTTCTTAATTATCTCCACAGTAACAGTAACAGATGTTTCTGTGGCAATATCATCCTTAATTTGTTATGGTACTGTCAAAATCTGGTCAAGAATCCACATATCAGTCTTCTGTCTTCTGCTCAGGAAGGCCCAAAGGACAAATACCTTCATGAAGTGACTTGTGAGTGTTTTGAAGGAACTTCCTACCCAGTTCATGGAGGATTGGATACTCCTAGTAAAATGCCCAATATCCCATGGGCACTAACCCTGTAGATTCTGGGTAGACAAGGACATGCTGCCCCCATGCAGGGTCAGGGCCTGTATGACCAGCTCTATCCTTTAAAGTGTTGACTAAGATCTGAACCAAGGCAAACCAAAGGGCATAACAATGTTCTGGTCTTTATCAAAAAAGATTTCCTGTGTCCTTCTGTGTCACTTCAGAGCCAGGGTTGTCCACTGATGCTGCCTGGGACCTCACAGTCTGTCTTCCATTTAGTGGTCCCTCATTCTGTTGCCTGCTTTCACTTGAGCTCTGCCAGCGTATTTGCCCTCTCATGCTGGCCCTGCCTGTTTCCTCATACCTGTGCACATCATACCCACATCTGCCCCACATACCCAGGAGTCTTTGCCTCCTGCCAGATCCTACTGACCTGACCTCCCTCCACTGCAGCAACACCTCATCATTTTTCCTCTGACTAATGAGAACTTTCAATTTCCATATATACTGGCCCAGTGGATTCCTCTAGGGGCCTGCTATGTGTTGTATTGTGTTCCCCACAAATTCATGCAGTTAAATCCTAATCCCTGGTGCATTAGAATATGACCTTATTTGGAGAAAAGGTCTTTGTAGAGATAATCAAGTTAGAATGAGGTTATTAGGGTGGGCTGTAATCCAATAAGATTGGTGTCCTTCAGGAAAGGAGAAATTGGAGGTACAATAGATTCAAATATAGGGAGAAAGCTATGTGCACATTGAGATGGCCATCTGTGAGCTGAGGAGAGAGGCCTGGAACAGATCCTTCCCTCAGAAGGACCATCCCTGCCAATACTTTGATTTCAGACCTCTAGCCTGAAATCAAGAACTGAGACAATAAATTTCTGTTGCTAAAGCCAACAGTTTGTGGTAATTTTTTATGGTAGCCCTAGTGAACTAAGAGAGGGCCTTTCAACACAGCTCTCAACCCCTTTTCTTAGCTCCTTCTCAGCATTCAAAGGTTCAAAACCTGTGTTTTGGCAATCACTCTTTTTATGCCCCAGAGCACATTGCCATCCACACGGGAGGTCTACTTCCAGGTACACAAGCACAAAACCTGCTGAGAAGTTTCTGGCTGGTGCCTTGCAGGTCTCCTGGCTTTCTTGAGACTCTTATTTCTGAAGGAGCTCCTGGGCTGATGTCCACATCTCTAGTTGTGTCCAGCCTGGTCTTTCCTTTGAGTAGACAGCATCCAGTCAAAGTCTTCAGACCATCCTTTCCTCCCTTCACTGGCTTCCTCCTAACTGGAGAGAGTGAAAGCAAGTCAGCCCTCAAATGCTCTACAGTGAGGAGTTGCCAGTGTCTGGCTCTGCTGCTTCATCACCAGGGTGACAGTGTGGCCAGTCATGCCATCAGGGCCACAAATCAAATGTTGCAGTCAGAGACAATATTTTTTCCTCTGCCCTACCTATGAACAAGTGCCACCCTGACTCTCCATCAGGAGTCAAGCCATAATGACTTCTGATGGCAGGTGGCAGGACTACATCACATCTTGACATTAGCTTTTAGCTATTTTTGTTTATAGCTGCCAGTGTGCTCATATACCTGTCTGTCATCACAATCAAACAGGTCTTAATGTCCCTGCACTACGGAGGAGGACCTCGGCTCCCTTCCAGCCCGTTTATTATGTTCCCAGCATAGCATTTTATCACACATTCCTCACGCATAGCCTCCTCTCCACCACCACAGAAATCTTCCAAGTTGGCAGCTTTAGTGTCTACTGCCATTAATCTTCACTAGGCTGGGATCACGGGGCAAAGGATGATTTATTGCAATTACCTGTTATAGTGCAGAGCTCAGGTGAGCTGGGCTAACATGCATTTACTGAGCTCCCTATCATTCTCCCACAGCCAAGAAGTAAAACGTGACTGCTTTGTTTCTATGTACATCTTCTTGCATTTAGCTCATCAAATGTTAGTTAATTAACGAAGTGAGGAAATAGATTTAGATAGTAATAAGCTTATATATAGACACAGTGAAGCCTGGCTGATCAAAGGCAGAACTGACACTGACATTTGATAGTCCATTTAATTTCTTTGTTTTTTCTGCATTTTAAGAAACATCCAAAGGAAATTCGAAATTGCACTTACCTGCCACTTTGCACACCATCCGTTCCAGGTGATTAAAACCAATCTGCATATAGTGTGTTTCATTTCCAATTTCTCACTCCCTAGGATGGCAGGGAGTGCATGAAGTGGGGATAATGTGTGCTTAGGTTCTGCTGGTGAGGGAGGAAGAGGGGGTGGGGTGGAATAACAGGGGAGAAGAACGTTCTATGGAAAGCTCTTTGCAGCAGAAAAAAATGTGTTCCTAAAAATGGCCCATTGTTTCCCCATTACCAGCTCTGATGGGAGCTCCTTGTCTGCTCTAAGTAAAAAAACCGAAATACTCTCATGTCCCTGACCTGATGAAGAAGTGACAGTTTTCAGGATAGATTACAAAGCATTTTTTTGCTATTGTATTTGGAATCTGATTCATTCGCAGTTGGATATAATCTGTAGGAGACACTATTTGGTGTCCATATGATGGACAAAACTCATTTGTTTCCTACAGGAGAGGGTTTGAACTAAATGATCCCTCTCCCTCTCTCCCTTCATCCTTTCCCACCCCTCTCCCCCTCTCCCTGATGAAGCCAGCTGCCACGTTGTGAGCTGCCCTATGGAGAGACCCACATGCGAAGGAACTGAGAGTGGCTTTGGCCAGCAGCCAGGGAGGAGCCGAGGCCCTCTGACCAAAATCCTGTGAGAAGTTAAATCTTGCCCACCATGTGAGCTCAGAGGTAAACACTTCTCCAGTTGAGCCTTGAGATGCCTGCAGCCCAGATAGCACATTGATCAAAGCATGGAAAAGAACCTGCACTAGAGCAAACAGCTAAGCCTTCCCCAGATTCCCGACTCTAGGAAACTGTGAGATGATGTGTTGTTTTAAAACATTACATTTTGTTAAATTTATTTTTTAACATCTTTATTGGAGTATAATTGCTTTACAGTGTTGTGGTACTTTCTGCTGTATAACAAAGTGAATCAGCTATATGTATACATATATCCTCATATCCCCTCCCTCTTGCCTCTCCCTCCCACCCTCCCTATCCCCCCCTCTAGGAGGTCAGAAAGCACCGAGCTGATCTCCCCATGCGGTGCAGCTGCTTCCCACTAGCTATTTTACATTTGGTAGTGTATATATGTCCATGTTACTCTCTCACTTTGTCCCAGCTTACACTTCCCCCTCCCCATGTACTCAAGTCCATTCTCTACCTCTGAATCTTTCTTCCTGTCTTGCCCCTATGTTCTTCAGAACTTTTTTTGGATTCCATATATATGTGTTTTAGCATACGGTATTTGTTTTTCTCTTTCTGACTTACTTCACTCTGTATGACAGACTCTAGGTCCATCCACCTCACTACAAACAACTCAGTTTCGTTTCTTTTTATGGCTGAGTAATATTCCATTGTATATATATGCCATACCTTGTTTATCCATTCATCTGTCTATGGACACTTAGGTTGCTTCCATGTCCTGACTATTGTAAATAGTGCTTCAATGAACATTGGGGTACATGTCTGTTTTTTAATTATGGTTTTCTCAGAGTATATGCCCAGTAGTGGGATTGCTGGGTCAATGGTAGTTCTATTTTTAGTTTTTTAAGGAACCTCCATACTGTTCTCCATAGTGGCTCTATCAATTTACATTCCCATCAACAGAGCAAGAGAGTTCCCTTGTCTCCCCCCACCCCCGTCCAGCATTTATTGTTTGCAGATTTTTTGATGATGGCCATTCGGACATACCTCATTGTAGTTTTGATTTGCATTTCTCTAATGATCAGTGATGTTGAGTATCCTTTCATGTGTTTGTTGGCAATCTGTATATCTTCTTTGGAGAAATGTCTGTCTATTTAGGTCTTCTGCCCATTTTTGGAATGGGTTGTTTGTTTTTTTGATATTGAACTGCTTGAGCTGTTTGTATATTTGGAGATTAATCCTTTGTCAGTTGCTTCATCTGCAAATATTTTCTCCCATTCTGAGAGTAGTCTTTTCATCTTGTGTATTGTTTCCTTTGCTGTGCAAAAGCTTTTATGTTTCATTAGGTCCCATTTGTTTATTTTGTTTTTATTTCCATTTCTCTAGGAGGTGGGTCAAAAAGGATCTTGAAGTGATTTATGTCATAGAATGTTCTGCCTGTGTTTTCCTCTAAGAGTTTTACAGTGTCTGACCTTACATTTAGGTCTTTAATCCATTTTGAATTTATTTTTGTTTATGGTATTAAGGAGTGTTCTAATTTCATTCTTTCACATGTAGCTGTCCAGTGTTCCCAGCACCACTTATTGAAGGGGCTGTCTTTTCTCCATTGTATATTCTTGCCTCCTTTATCAAAGATAAGGTGATCATATGTGCGTGGGTATATCTCTGGGCTTTCTATCCTGTTCCATTGATCTATATTTCTGTTTTTCTGCCAGTACCATACTGTCTTGATTACTGTAGCTTTGTAATATAGTCTGAAGCCAGGGAGCCTGATTCCTCCAGCCCTGTTTTTCTTTCTCAAGATTCCTTTGGCTATTTGGGGTCTTTTGTGTTTCCATACAAATTGTGAAATTTTTTGTTCTAGTTCTGTGAAAAATATCATTGGTAGTTTGATAGGGATTCCACTGAATCTGTAGATTGCTTTGGGTCATATAGACATTTCCACAATATTGATTCTTCTAGTCCAAGAACATGGTACACCACTCCATCTGTTTATGTCACCTTTAATTTCTTTCTTCAGTGCCTTATAATTTTCTGCATACAGGTCTTTTGTCTCCTTAGGTAGGTTTATTCCTAGGTATTTTATTCTTTTTGTTGCAATCGTAATTGGGAGTGTTTCCTTAATTTCTCTTTCAGATTTTTCATCTTTAGTGTATAGGCATGCAAGAGATTTCTGTGCATTAATTTTGTATCCTGCAACTTTATCAGATTCATTGATTAGCTCTAGTAGTTTCCTGGTGACATCTTTAGGATTTTCTATGTATAGTATCATGTCATCTGCAAGCAGTGACAGCTTTACCTTTTCTTTTCTGACTTGGATTCCTTTTATTTCTTTTTCTTCTCTGATCGCTCTGGCTAAAACTTCCAAAAGTATGTTGAGTAAGAGTGGTGAGAATGGGCAACCTTGTCTTGTTCCTGATAGTAGAGGAAATGGTTCCAGTTTTCACCACTGAGAATGATATTGGCTGTGGGTTTCTCATATATGGCCTTTATTATGTTGAGGTAAGTTACCTCTATGCCTACTTTCTGCAGGGTTTTTATCATAAATGGGTGTTGAATTTTGTCAAAAGCTTTTTCTGCATCTATTGAGATGATCATACGGTTTTTCTCCTTCAACTTGTTAATATGGTGTATCACATTGGTTGATTTGCATATAATGAAGAATCCTTGTATTCCTGGGGTAAACCCCACTTGATCATGGTGTATGATCCTTTTAACGTGCTGTCAGATTCTCTTGGCTACTACTTTGTTGAGGATTTTTGCATCTATGTTCATCAGTGATATTGGCCTTTAGTTTTCTTTCTTTGTGACATCTTTGTCTGGTTTTGGTATCAGGGTGATGGTGGCCTCATAGAATGAGTTTGGGAGTGCTCCTCCCTCTGCTGTATTTTGGAAGTTTGAGAAGGATAGGTGATAGCTCTTCTGTAGATGTTTGATAGAATTCTCCTGTGAAGCCCTCTGGTCCTAGGCTTTTGCTTGTTGGAAGGTTTTCAATCAGAGTTTCAATTTCATTGCTTGTGATCGGTCTGTTTATAGTTTCTATTTCCTCTGGTTCAGTCTTGGGAGGTTGTGCTTTTCTATGAATGTGTCCATTTCTTCCAGGTTTCCCATTTTATTGGCATATAGTTGCTTGTAGTAATCCCTCATGATTCTTTGTATTTCTACAGTGTCAGTTGTCACTTTTCCTTTTTCATTTCTAGTTTGGTTGATTTGAGTCTTCTCCCTTTTTTTCTTGATGGGTCTGGCTAGTGGTTTATCAATTTTGTTTATCTTCTCAAAGAACCAGCTTTCAGTTTTATTGATGTTTGCAATTGTCCATCATTTCTTTTTCATTTATTTCTGATCAGATCTATATCATTTCTTTCCTTCTGCTAAATTTGGACTTTTTTTTTCCTCTTTCTCTAATTGCTTTAGGTGTAAGGTTAGGTTGTTTATTTGAGATGTTTGTTGTTTCTTGAGGTAGAATTGTATTGCTATAAGCTTTCCTCTTAGAACTACTTTTGCTGCATCCCATAGGTTTTGTGTTGTCATGTTTTCATTGTCACTTGTTTCAAGTTTTTTTTTTTTTTTTTGTGGTACGCGGGCCTCTCACTGTTGTGGCCTCTCCCATTGTGGAGCACATGCTCCAACGTGCAGGCTCAGTGGCCATGGCTCAGGGGCTCAGCTGCTCCACAGCATGTGGGATCTTCCCAGACCGGGGCACGAACCCGTGTCCCCTGCATCGGCAGGTGGACTCTCAACCACTGCGCCACCAGGGAAGCCCTAGGTATTTTTTCTTTTTTCTTTATTTCCTCTTTGACTTCTTCAGTGATCTTTTGGTTATTTAGTAGTACATTGTTTAGCCTCCATGTATTTGTATTTTTTACAGTGTTTTTCCTATAATTGATATCTAGTCTCATAGCATTGTGTCAGAAAAGATACTTGATATGATTTCAATTTTCTTAAATTTACCAAGGCTTGATTTGTGACCTAAGATATGGTTTATTCTGGAGAATGTTCCATGAGCACTTGAGAAGAAAGTGTATTCTGTTATTTTTGGATAGAATGTCCTATAAATATCAATTAAGTCCATCTTGTTTAATGTATCATTTAAAGCTTGTGTTTCCTTATTTATTTTCATTTTGGATGATCTGTCCATTGGTGGAAGTGGGGTTTTAAAGTCCTCTAGTATTATTGTGGTACCGTTGATTTCCCCTTTTATGGCTCTTAGCAGTTGCCTTATGTATTGAGGTGCTCCTATGTTGGGTGCATAAATATTTACAATTGATATATCTTCTTCTTGGATTGATCCATTGATCATTATGTAGTGTCCTCCTTTGTCTCTTGTAATAGTCTTTGTTTTAAAGTCTGTTTTCTCTGATATAAGAATTGTTACTCCAGCTTTCTTTTGATTTCCATTTGCATGGAATATCTTTTTCCATCCCTCCCCTCACTTTCAGTCTGTATGTGTCCCTAGGTCTGAAGTGGCTCTCTTGTATACAGCATATATACAGGTCTTATTTTGGTATCCATTCAGCCAGTCTATGTCTTTTGGTTGGAACATTTAATCCATTTACATTTAAGGTAATTATCAATATGTATGTTCTTTTTACCATTTTCTTAATTGTTTTGGGTTTGTTATTATAGGTCTTTTCCTTCTCTTATGTTTCTTGCCTATAAAATTCCTTTAGCATTGTTGTAAATCTGGTTTGGTGGTGCTGAATTCTCTTAGCTTTTACTTGTCTGTAAAGGTTTTAGTTTCTCTGTCACATCTGAATGAGATCACCGCTGGGTAGAGTAATCTTGGTTGTAGGTTTTTCCCTTTCATCATTTTAAATATGTCTTGCCACTCCCTTCTGGCTTGCAGAATTTCTGCTGAAATATCAGCTGTTAACCTGATGGAGATTCCCTTGTATATTATTTGTTGCTTTTCCCTTGCTGCTTTTAATATTTTTTTTGTATTTAATTTTTGTTAGTTTGATTAATATGTGTCTTGGTGTGTTTCTCCTTGGATTTATCCTGTTTGGGACTCTCTGCACTTCCTGGACGTGATTGACTATTTCCTTTCCCATGTTAGGGAAGTTTACAACTATAGTCTCTTCAAATATTTTCTCAGTCCCTTTCTTTTTCTCTTCTTCTTCTAGGACCCCTATAATTCAAATATTGGTGCATTTAATGTTGTCCCAGAAGTTTCTGAGACTGTCTTCAATTCTTTCATTCTTTTTTCTTTATTCTGCTCTGTGGTATTTATTTCCATTATTTTATGTTCCAGGTCACTTATCCATTCTTCTACCTCAGTTATTCTGCTCTTGATTTTTTTCTAGAGAATTTTTAATTTCACTTATTGTGTTGTTCATCATTGTTTGTTTGCTCTTTTGTTCTTCTATGTCCTTCTTAAATGTTTCTTGTTTTCTCTATTCTATTTCCAGGATTTTGGATATCTTTTCTATTATTACTCTGAATTCTGTTTCAGGTAGACTGCCTATTTCCTCTTCAGTTGTTTGGTCTTCTGGGTTTTTACCTTGCTCCTTCATCTGCTGCATATTTCTCTCTCTTCCCATTTTTCTTAACTTACTGTGTTGGGGTGTCCTTTTCACAAGCTTCACGTTCGTAGTTCTCATAGTTTTTGGTTTCTGCCTGTAGTGGGTTAAGTTAGTTCAGTGACTTGTGTAGGCTTCCTCATGGAGGGGAGTGGTGCCTGTGTTCTGGTGGGTGGGGCTGGATCTTGTCTTTCTGCTGGGCAGGGCTGCATCCAGTGGTGTGTTTTGGGGTGTCTGTGAACTTAGTATGATTTTAGGCAGCCTCTCTGCTAATGGGTTGTGTTGTGTTCCTGTCTTGCTAGTTGCTTGCTATGGGACCTCCAGTACTGGAGCTTGTTTGGAGCTGAGTCTTAGTGTTGAGAAGGAGATCTCTGGGAGAGCTCTTGCTGACTGATATTACATGGGGCCAGGTGGTCTCTGGTGGTCCAATATCCTGAACTCGGCTCTCCAACCTCAGATGCTCAGGCCTGACACCAGGCTGGAGCACTAAGACCCAGTCAGCCACTTGGCTCAGAAGAAAAGGGAGAATAAAGAAAGAAGAAAATATAAATAAAGAAAAAATTATTAGAGTAAAAAAATAAAAATATATTATTAAAATTTAAAAAAAGTAATAAAAAATGAGAGCAACCAAACCAATAGACAAATCTACCAATGATATCAAGCACTAAAATCTATACTAAGATAAGCATAAAGATCAGAAACAAGTCAGTCACAGACAGCAAACCCTAAGTCTACAGTTTCTCCCAAAGTCCACTGCCTCAATTTTGAGTTGATTTGTTGCCTATTCAGGTATTCCACAGATGTAGGGTACCTCAAGTTGATTGTGCAGATTTAATCTGCTGCTCCTGAGGCTACACAGAGAAATTTCCCTTTCTCTTCTTTGCTCGTACAGCTCCTGGGGTTCAGCTTTGGTTTTGACACCCCTTTGAGTTTAGGTTTCCCTTAGGCTTCTGTTCCCACCCAAACAGGATGGGTTTAAAGCAGAAGCTGATAAGGGGTCTCTGGCTCACTAATGCTGGGGTGAGGGTGGGGTATGGTAATTATAATTGGAACGAGAGACTAGCCTGCAGTGTCAGAGGCCTGCGTGATGTTGCAACAGCCTGAGGCATGCTATGTGTTGTCCCAGGGAAGTTGTCCCTGGATCACAGGACCCTTTCAGTGGTGGGCTGCACAGGCTCCCAGGGGGGTGGGGATAGTGACCTGTGCTTGCACACAGGATTCTATGTGGCTGCAGCAGCAGTGTTAGCGTTTCATGCCCATCTCTGTGGTCTGAGCTGATAACCTCAGCTCACGCCTGTCTCTGGAGCTCATTTAGGCAGTGCTCTGCCTTCTGTGGATAGACAGGGAAGGAATCCCCTCTCCTCATGCACCCTGAAACAATGGTCTCTTGTCTCTTAGGCAGGTCCAGAGTTTTTCCCAGACTCCCTCCTGGCTAGCTGTGGAGCACTAGCTCCCTTCAGGCTGTGTTCACACAACCAACCCCAGTTCTCTCCCTGGGATCTGACCTCCGAAGCCAGAGCCTCAGCTCCCAGCACCCCCCTGCCCTGGCCAGTGAGCAGACAAGCCTCTCAGGCTGGTGAGTGCTGGTCGGCACCAATCCTCTGTTGCGGGAATCTCTCTGCTTTGCCCTCTGCACCCCTGTTGCTGTGCTCTCCCCCATGGCTCTGAAGCTTCCCCCTCACCCACCCCCCGTCTCTACCAGTGAAGGGACTTCCTAGTGTGTAGAAACCTTTCCTCCTTCACAGCTCCCTCGCACTGGTGCAAGTCCTGTCCCTATTCTTTTGTCCCTGTTTTTTCTTTTTTCTTTTGCCTTACCCAGGTACGTGGGGAGTTTCTTGCCTTTTGGGAGGTCTGAGGTCTTCTGCCAGTGTTCAGTAGGTGTTCTGTAGGAGTTTTTCCACATGTAGATGTATTTTTGATGTATTTGTTGGGAGGAAGGTGATCTCCATGTCTTAGTTCTCTGTCATCTTGAAGGTCCACCTACTGTGATGATGGGTTGATACGCAGTTTCTCCAATTCCAAGAGAGGAATTACAGTACTATATGGTACTGTAATTCTTTGAAAGTGACAAACAGGCGGTGGCAATGGTGGTTCCTGCAGTCAGTGTGAGCTGTGGGTGGGTCCAAGGGCAGCAAGGGCAGCTCTGGGCACATGGCTCACACGGTGGCAGCCCTTTGGATGCAGCCCAGCTGCTCAGTGACCTAGACCTCGGTGTGGCTGAGGGCTCCTTGCAGCGTGGAGCTAAACCATTACATTTTGGGGAATTTTGTTACACGCCATAGATAACTAATGCAACATGGAAAACTTAAACACACAGGAATATTCCTATAATTCTCTTTGCCATAGAGGGAAATCTGGGAAAAACTACATTTGCCTTGGAATTCTGTAAGGAGTAAAAAAATGAGATTAATAAAGTAATGATAAAAATATTTAACAAATCTGACTGGCACAGACACCAACCAACCAGAAATTAGCCTTGTCACTGAGCAGGGTGCTGAAAGCATGCTGTGGTGCCAGGGCCGTGGTGCCAGGCCCATGGTGCACTCTAGTTGCTGACTTGTGGAGGGTTGCATGTAGTTCTGGCAGAAAGTATCTGTAAGTGGGGCAACTTACAGGTACTTGTGGGGCTCAGAGAAGGGGTTAGATATCTACTGGGATGAGTACATCTATGTTTTAATATTCAGCATGCTCATATTAGTGCCTCTCTCCTGGATATCAGTCCTGGGCCAGTTCACAGAAGCTCATTTCAGATAGTATCATCTGAATCAGAAGGCACAGACCCTGTGGTGGGGGGAGGGGAGGGTGGGAATCCCTTTTTGTTCTTCCCTCTGACTTAACTGAGGAGACACTTATGGGTTCCAAGTTTCCAAAAGGCCAGAATCAGCTGGATTTTCCATTTGCTTATCAGTAAGTCATCTGTTACAAGCCCAAAGGTTTTAGAGAACATACCTTCCCACAGCTGGAAGCCTAGGTTTTGCTCTGACACCCTTTCTCCTGTTTTCATGTATCAGTGAATGTAATTCTACAGTGTGCAGGAGTCTGGGCAAGGAAGGCCTTTTAAATGTTCAGCTGCATGCTTGGACTGGGAAAATCACAGCTGCTCCTCTCTTTTGATAATGCCAGAGAAATTGGTAAATAAATAAATAACTAGGACCCAGGGTTCATATACTAAATACCCCAATATGTGCAAGCAAACCACATCAGGCACATCAAAGGAAAAGAAAAGCTTAATTTAGTAATAACAGGGTCTCCTGCAGCCTCCTGCTTAACTCAAGTGTTAAAAGAAGTAAATCAGGGGTTTTGAAGCACAATTTTATACTTAGTCTTCTTTTCCTTTTTTTGCAAAAAGAACAGGATCTGGGACTACTTCCTATGTTAGCAGGATCTGGCATAGCTTTCCTTCCTGTGAAAGGGGAGACCTTTACAAATAATTGTTACCAATTACTCTTTATTTACCCTTCAACTGGGGAATCTCCCCTCATGGAAGAAGCGTGCCAGTATTGAAAGTGTTTGCATGTACTTGAGGGACTTCATATCCCCTGTGTCAGGGATTGGTTTTCAGTCTGGGTATGGAAGAAACAGTGCAGAGCCCATGCCCTGACTGAGGAGGCTAGTCTGTAAGGCAAAAGGAAAAAGATAGTGTGACAATAAATGCATTGTGTCTTGGGACACCTTCCAAACTGTCTGCCTCCCAGGGACATCCAAACCTTTGGCTGTCCAATATCAGGGAGGAGGCAGCATAGCGATGGCACTAGGAATGCCCATGGTCAGCCTTTGTATTTCCTTATAATCAGCCATGGTTGGTGCAGTCATGTCCCCATCACACTGGACTTCCCACTGCCCTCCAGCATCTCAGCCCCAGCCCCAGAGTTCCCCCTCCCTGGCTAGCCTTCCAGGGTGCACCACCCTCCAGCTCGGTGGCCTGATCCTTCACCTGGTCGCCCTCACTTAAAACTGGCTACACCCCTGGGCGTCAGCCCCAAATTGTCCTGATTTCTCACTACCTGCCCTCCATCTGAGTACTGGGTCTTTTCACTTCCAGCCTACCGCATGGTCTGATATTTAAAACTTCTCCTTTTGCGCCTCCTCCAAACTGAAATGACACTTTCTGTCCACCAAGTCCTTCATTGTATGCACCTGCCTAATGGAGATGCATGGGCTCCAAAGTCAGGCTGTCTGAGTTCAAATGTCAACCCTCCTACTTGTGAGCTGTATAATCAGGCAGATCACTTGACTTCGCTAAGCTTTGTTTTCCCATGATTAAAATGGAAATTTCTCCAAACCTCAACTTTTTCCTTAAGATGAGAATCAGTAATCCCTAACTTGTAGGGTTGTTGTGAGGATTAAATAATATAGCATGTGTAAAATATTTCACATGCTGACTGGTTGCCTAAGGGTGCCCTCAATAATTGACACTTATGCATGTGATTTAATACTCCTCTATGCCACTGATCTTTCTTTGACTATTAGATTGTTTTATCCTCTTAACCTCCCTCTTAGGTAAGTACCCTTGCACAAGAGGTGTTAAATAACCTGCCTGAGCTCATACATGGATAAAGAGAGGTTTGACTGCAGGTCTGAATCCAGAACCTACTTCCAGATTCCCTTAAAATGATGAATGATTTATTCTCTTTTACTCTACATTTTGGCTAGGAGCTAATGAAGTGTTTATGCTTCAAATGGTGTACCCATACAAAGGGATAAATTGAGAGAGTTGAGAAGTCAACACAGGTGTAATTAGGTGGATCATCTGCTGTTGATAGTGACTCACCCAGATGTCAACAAAACAAGTTCCTAAATAGAATGGATGTTGGTAGTAAACTTGAAAGCAAGCCATGCCTTGGAAGATCAAGCATCACTGCTGATGGAAGGGAGCAATAGTGTAATTAATTCAACACATGGATAAATATTGATTTACATTTAGATTTAGAATCTACTTTATACCCATATTGGTTTAGGTGGAAATGTTGAACACATCAACCAATTGGAGAAACCATGCCATAAATATCATATCCATCAGGGGCTGGAAACCTATCCCCACCCCCTCCCAAGTTCTCCTTCTTATCTACGGGCCAAAGGCAATGCTACACTTTCACTTCAGGGAAGTTCCCACTAAGTTTCATGTCCTCCACATGCTTTCTTGGTGATTTGGAGAAAAGAAAGTAAACTCATTGATTTTTTCTTAGGATACAACTGAGTGACTGTTTGAGGCATATGGCGACATCCTTGGCTTGTTCTCATGTGCAGGGTAGTAGATTGGGCATCACGAGGCTCCTCTGGGAAAGTTGCTCTTGACCTCAGTTTTGTGAAAGGAAAAATGAGGAACTCCAAAATTCGAAATCTCTTTCCTTTCTAGATTGTGCTGGGCCACAGAAGAAATGGGCCACCAACAAAGAATGAAGGAATAATAGAAGTGGAGAGTGCCTAAGGTAGAGCCTTTCTAAACAAATGGGTCAACACTCAGAGTTAATAAAAGGTTGCTGCCAGATGAGAAGTTGCCTGGGACTGTTGTCATGTGTGCAAACCAGAAGCATATAGATATTACTTAGTCTTATTTTATTTGGCCTAAAGATAGTTTTAAAAATAATTGAATTTCATTTAGAAATCAGGAGATTTCATATGAGAATCTAGATTTTTTCTTTTGCTTGAAAAATAGGACATTCTGGTGACAGTGGACCTGCATTTCCATGGACAATATTTAGTCAGGGCTGAGTGACAGCTAGCTCCTTAGAGGCTGGTCTCCCCAGTTCCACCCAGTCCTGGGTAGGACACTTATTTTGTCTCTTGGCTCTCAGAATTAGTTCATTTGCCACTCATCTTGGCAGTCACTTTATTGTTTTTCTTACACTTTATTGTTTTTACTTATTCTCTATTATTTTATATTGTTCTTGTACTTGACACATTTGCATTACTGCAAGCTTGTTAATATGCGATCTCTGCTTTAGATAAATACCAAATGCATATCATTCGGCAGTTTAGAGTTGGCATAGCCAATTCGGAAGATCTATTCTATGAGGAGGGTTACCTACTTGGTCAACTCAATCTGGATTCTAGAAAAGTGTTTCTAAATGCCTTTTGGGTTGTGATCCGGTTCAGCTAGCTCTCCTGAACACCTGAAAAGGGTTCTTTTAATTTCGGACTTTATAAGGACAACTGTGTATAGGAGTAGAGGATATGAAACACAATACATGGAGTAGAATGGCCACAAGGTTCACTTGAATATTCACCTACGTGTAATTCCTAGCGTTGCTTCATGCCTGGCGTTACACTAAGCACATCACATCCATCATCTCATTAATTCCTCATAACAGCCCTGTGATAACATTGTGATAACTGATAATATTAATACCATATGACCCAGCAATCCCACTACTGGGCATATACCCTGAGAAAACCATAATTCAAAAAGAGTCATGTACCAAAATCTTCATTGCAGCTCTATTTACAATAGCCCAGAGATGGAAACAACCTAAGTGTCCATCATCAGATGAATGGATAAAGAAGATGTGGCACATATATACAATGGAATATTACTCAGCCATAAAAAGAAATGAAATTGAGCTATTTGTAATGAGGTGGATAGACCTAGAGTCTATCATACAGAGTGAAGTAAGTCAGAAAGAGACAGACAAATACTGTATGCTAACACATATATATGGAATTTAAGAAAAAAAATGTCATGAAGAACCTAGGGGTAAGACAGGAACAAAGACACAGACGTACTAGAGAATGGACTTGAGGATATGGGGAGGGGGAAGGGTAAGCTGTGACAAAGCGAGAGAGAGGCATGGACACATATACACTACCAAACGTAAGGTAGATAGCTAGTGGGAAGCAGCCGCATAGCACAGGGAGATCAGCTCGGTGCTTTGTGACGGCCTGGAGGGGTGGGATAGGGAGGGTGGGAGGGAGGGAGACGCAAGAGGGAAGAGATATGGGAACATATGTATATGTATAACTGATTCACTTTGTTATAAAGCAGAAATTAACACACCATTGTAAAGCATTTATACTCCAATAAAGGTGTTAAAAAATATAAAATAAACACAGTTAATATTAGGTCGGACCCAATATTAGCCAGCATTTTATAGGTGAGGAAACTGAGGAACTGAGAGCACTAGTGGTCACCCACGTTACCAGCTGCCAAGTAGCAGAACCAGGGATTCCAAGCCAGCAGCCTGACTCAAGAGTCCACTTCTTCAATCACCACCTCCCCTGCCTTCCTATCTGCTGGAGAGGAGAGATCAATAGCAGTTCCAAGGCACTTCAGGCGATCTCCTCAGGTGTGGAATTTGTGAGGAGTGAAATGAGGATCAAATGAGTACCTATTAGAGGATCCTATGTTGGAGCAGAAAATAACAGCACACAGACTCTTCTGGTAAATCAGATTGTGCATAAGCCCTACGGACTCTGGTGAAAATAGGTAGCGACATGGGCTGAGTTTCCAGCTGCTTTCAGTCGGACTTGGGAAGACTGAAGCGTAGGTGCAGGGTTCTTGCAGGACACTAATACTGTATTATCTGGTGCTGATGGTGTTTTGTGGAGTGACAGTTTGACCACTTCTGCCGTGAAGTTTGCGGGCAATACTGGTGCTGGCAGCAGCCCTGTCATCAAGGATTAGAGACCAGCTGTGCTGCAGTGGAGGGTTCGCATTCCTCCTGTGCTATAAAGCACTTTGTGTCCAGTGCTGCTCATGCTAATGGATGGCTTGTTAGAAACATAACCACTATGGCCCCGTGTCCTGCCATGAGTGTGGAAGGCCTCAAACTCTGTTGCTAAGCCAGGAACTAGTGTCTTATTGTGATTAAAGACATCCTCTCAGGGCTTGGGTGGACCAGCATTTGAATCCTAGCTTTGTCATTTAAGAGCTGTGTGATTTGGGTCTTGTTAATTAACCTCTCTGAATGTCAGTTTCACTCTTCAGAAAATAAGGACTAATGTAAATACCTACTCTGTAGTATTATTTTGATGATAATTAAATAAGGTGATAAAAATCACTAATATAATATCTGGGTAATAGTAAATACTTAATTGGCGGTAATTTTATTTTAAATATGATTAGGAGCAAATGGAAAACATTTGTGGGTCCCTTTCCTAGCACCATCAGAGGAACCATTAAAACACATTTTTTTGATTCCAAGTCACCCTTGATTGTAACATCATCAAATTCATAACTTTTGGGGAGAAAAAGAAGCACTAACACATTGAACCACTTGCAAGGCCCATCTTGATTTCAGGTGTGAAACTATGAAAAAATTTCTATCTTAGAATCACATAAATGTGATTTATTAAGTCTGAGATGTACCTGATCAAAAAGACTTTGCTTTATTATTCTCCCAGAATAGTATCCAAAGGAATTGAGCCCAACTGAAAACTTGGTCCTTGTCATTTCTCTCACAAAGTGATGTCCATTCTGTTTCACACACTATGCTATAGCAGAAAGAACACCGGGATCTTCCTATTTATGGACACTTTTTTTTGATGAGCCTCAGTTTTTCCATCCGTAAAATGGGTTACAACTCACATCACAGGGTTGTTGTGAGAATTAAATAAGACAACATAGACAAGTCACCCAGCCTAATTTCTTACCCAGAAAAGGAGTCTATATATTCTTGTCTGCTCCTTCCTGCTTTCACAGAGCTGTGTGGTAACATGGATTAGAACTAAGTGAGTTCTGCATGAAGGAAGTGGCATGAGATGATATGGAACATTTCTGAATTTAAAAAAAAATTAGATCACTGAGAATTCTCAGCCTGTGTATTTAGCCAGCTATCATTGTGTAATAAACACTATTGTGATAAGCTGGCAACAAAGCCCCCAAATTAATTTTACTCCCTTCTGGGAGGTAGCCTAGAGAATATGTTTCTAGCTGAGATCAGCCAAAGAGGAGCTCCTCTGATGAACTGGTGTGCGTAGAGGCTCTGAGAGGCCAAAGCAAGCCTGAGAAATGGCACTCTTGCTCTTCCAAAGAGCTGGGCTTTTCATTCATTTGTTCAACTGTTATTTTTTAAAGTGCCACCTTTGCATGAGGTACTGTGCTCGCCTGGGGACAGATTGATGGATAACAGAGCATGTGGCCCTTGCCCTGTGGAGCTTAGAGTCAAAAGGGGGAGACGGGCAATGGATAGGAAGACAAATCAACATAGAATTAGAAGCTGGGATAGTGTTACGAAGGGAAGGAGCAGGCTGCAGGGAATAATAGGAAAGCGTGTGGGACGATCAAGGAAAGCCTCTCAGTGGGGCTGACATCTAAGCTGGAAGACATGCAATGAGAAGCCCAAAGAGAAGAGTGTTCTTGGCTGAGGGAATGGCATATGGGAAGCCTGTGAGTTGAGAAAGAGCTTGGCATGCTTTAGACCTGAAAAAAGTCCATTGGGCAGGAACACAGTGACCAAGAGACCAACCTGTTCTCAAACAACTGATTTGCTTATTACTCCAGTAATATGTTGAGCTGAACCTAAAAGAATAATTATAATCTGAACAAAATACTTCAACTTCCAGGGAGAACGTGCAGGAAATGGGACATGCAAGGAAGATGCAAGGGGGATTGGTCACCTTTTCTTCTCATGGCTCTGCATATCAGTTAACATGTCCTAAACGTGCCACCTACCCTGTGATTCAAGCACACTTTGCTCTCCAGAAGTGAGGTCCCCAAAGTGGAGCAGAGGTGCACAGGTTCGGTTTCTCCTGCTGGTACTTACCTCATCCCAGCTGCATAGAGTCCATTTGCTGCTGGAACTGGATCAGACCACCCTGGAAGCAGTGAGTTAAGAGCCGGCAGAGAATAAGTTTTTCTCCCACTAGAGAGTACTTGAAAATGGTTTCTTTCTCTTTTCGTCTTAGGGAAGTGCATTTCTTAATAGGTGCTGTGTTCTGAATGTTTGTGTCCCTCCAAATTCATGTATGAAATCTTAATGCCTCATGTGGTGGTATTAGGAAGTGGGCCTTGAGGAGCTGCTTAGGTCATGAAGGTGGAGCCCTCATAAATGGGATTAGGGCTCTTATAAAAGAGACCCCCAGAGAGCTTGCTGGTCCCTTCCACCCTGAGAGGACACAGCGAGAAGGCGCTGGCTATGAGCCAGGAAAAGGGCCCTCACTACAATGTCACTATGCTGTCACCTTGGTCTTGGACTTTGCAGCCTCCAGAACTGTGAGAAATAAATTTCTGCTTTTCGCAAGCTATGCAGTGTGTGGTATTTTGTTATAGCATCCTGAATGGACTAAGGGAATAAAATTGGATTAAAAAAAGGTCTATTAAAAAAATAAGTTTGGGAAGCCTTGGAGCATGGGTGGTAAACAATATTGAAAATTACCTTATTTCAAGACTTCCCGGAGACTCTCATTGTCTTAGATTTCCCTCAATAGTGTATTGAATGCTTATATTTCTGTTGGGGTAAAAATCAAGTAAAAGGAAAGTTTAAAAAATGACATTTAAAATTCCTTTAAAATAAGATATTGAGAAAAGACCCAATTTATTCTAATATATGCCAGATTCGAGATCAATAGCAATTAGACAGTTAGACAATTAGAAGTGCAAAGCAGATATATGTCACAATATAAGGATTAATGGAATGGAATTTAAGCTGGGACATTAAAGACAATAGTATTTATACAAGTTTTGAATTCATTCCTTTTGGAAATAAGCTACATAAACCATGATCAGCAAGATACATCCCAGTGAGTATGTGGGTACCAAGGAGACTCTCATCTACCTAGAATCATGGATACATTTGTGAGAATGGGTCATTTGGAGGAGAGTCTACAAACAAATGCCCTCCTTGAAAATCGTCTGAGCTGGACAGGAAGGGAGATGGATTTATTAAGATAGAGGGTGGAGTTGAGCCTCGCCATATGGTCAGTGTCACAGCCCGGCAAGCCTGTCAGGGTTGGAATGCAGGCCTAAAGGGGATTGTCCTGAAAGAACCACATACATTCCGCCACGAGGAAATGAGGACAGAGGGCTGTGGGCAAGAATCTGCTCAGTGACTGACACTTGCACTGATCGGAGCCAACACTGGATGTTGAATCATGTCTACACAAAGTTGATTAGGATGGATGGGAGCCTTCTAATGCCCTAAAAACATTCAGTGGGGGCAAATCATACTCATCCAAAGTGCCATATACAGGATTGGCTTCTGTTTTGCAACACTCGTGACTAAATTTACTCAACTGATTAGAGGCATATGAATGGATCTACCAAGAAAGTCCTCTTTCTCTAATCACTCCCTGTCCCAAAGATCTCCCTATAGCTACAATTTCTCCATTAAAAAATAATATCAGTTATACTAAAACTTCAAGCTTTCTGGATTAGATGTAAGACAATATTAACTTCAAATGACTTTGCCTATGCACACCCTGTGCCTTGTTGCTATGAATACATTAGAATTGCTAACAGAATTGGTGAAAAAACATTGTTTGCCATCTGCTTCCATCCTATCAGCAGGGGTTGAGTGTGGGGTTATTACAAGAGACTTGGTGGTTGATCATCCCTCCATTCTCTATCATGCTGATGGAAATGAAGCCAGATATCTGGAAAACATAACTGCATTTTCCAAATGAAGCCTCTTTCTTGGAGTAATGGATGCATATTGGTTTCTATGCCATCCATTCAGACTAACAAAAGAAGCAGGAAAAAGATTCTAGCTCATTCAAGGTTTGCTTTGCCCCCTATTCCCCACCTGCCCACCCACTGTGCTAGACACACCCTTTCATGACAAATCATAAACTCCCAGATTCTCAAGCTAACCTAATGGGCTTAGCCTCATTTGTGCATTAGTTCCTCTCTCTGACACATACTCACACATAATCACACACATACATTATAATCTTTTAATGTTCTGCTGGAAGGATTACTTGAACTATTTGCACAAAAGAATAACTATCACAGTTATGGTTATGTTATAGTATATACAAATGACCTTAATGTCACATAAAAATATGTATCCCCAGGAAGACTCTTGTTTCAAGTCCTAATAGCAAAATTGATATTATGAAACAAGGTACTTTATGACATAATAATGGGTTAATTTACTCAGAACACCCTATAACAGTTGCTAAAATTAAATCATCCTTTCACTAGTGACAATGGTTTAAAATATCTTGCCTACATATATTTTGTTATATTAGAATGTGTGATGTCTGGCATAGTTTTCTAGAGTCTTGAATTGCTTTCGTTCAAATATAGGTATCTATGAAAATTCTTTTTGTAATAAAATCTAGCTCTCCTCCTTGTACTTAGAATTTTGACACATGTGGTCTTTAGGGGTGGAGCATCTTACTATATTCCAGTTTTCTTCTGTGATGTCTAAAATGTCTTCTTAGAAGGAGACCCAAGGAAGGGAATAGTTTGTTTTGGTATGAAATAAAGAATTCAAAATGGCCTTGGCTGACGCTGTAAACTCTCTGGTTTTAGAATATAATCTGGGACAATAAATTGTGTTCTGGTGTTTGGATTGGTTGCCAGATCACTCTTGGATGGGGAAAATGTGTATCCTCTGCATTACTTGTCTATACATTTTCCTTCTGGCCAAGAAGCTGTCTCTCACTTTCTTTTTTTATTAAGTCCTTCTGGATCTTTGTTGCTTTGGCTTTAGTAGGCTTTACCGAATTTGCCTAACACTAATGCTACTATTCAATTCTATACTTGTGTCAGAATAGAAATATTAAAAACTTGGCAACATAAAACAGGTTCAGGCAAGTATATCACTTAATCAGTACATAGCCACATGTAAGAACCTGGGATTCCCATTTGAGTCTACAAAATTTCCTGACTCTAAAAGAAAAAAAAAACACCCAACTTATTCTGAAACTGGGACCTGATCTCGTATCACTGAACCCATAATTTTTCTACATTATGGTGGGCCTAGTGATTGCAGACTACAATTATACAGCTGATATACAACTGATATAAAGCGCCAGCTATATATCCAGTCCTTGGTGATGTGAGGAGTTCCTAAAGGTGTTCAAAACTTGGTCTCTGTTTGGGGATTCACAGTAAAGTTAGGAGGAAAGACTCGCTTACATTAAACAACCAAGATGGGCTTCCCTGTTGGCGCAGTGGTTGAGAGTCCGCCTGCCGATGCAGGGGACACGGGTTCGTGCCGGGTCTGGGAGGATCCCACATGCCGCGGAGCTGCTGAGCCCGTGAGCCATGGCCGCTGAGCCTGAGCGTCCGGAGCCTGTGCTCTGCAACAGGAGAGGCCACAACAGTGAGAGGCCTGTGCTCCGCAACGGGAGAGGCTACAACAGTGAGAGGCCCGCATATTGCAAACAAACAAACAAACAAAAACAAAACAAAACAACAATAACCAAGAGATGGCCATTGCGATGCGGTGCCAAACATCTGATGCAGTGACCTTAGTCCTCCATGTGTGAAATGTGGACCAGCAGCCACAGCATCATCTGGGAGTTTGCTACGAATGCAATCTGCATTTTAACAAGATCTCCATGTTAAAGTTTAAGAAATTCTCAGGTAAACAGTGAGCACCAGGAAAATTTAGCTCTGAGTGAGGTTGGTGTAGACTGGAGTTGTGGGGAAAGACTTTATAGAGAACAACAAAGGCTCTTGGACTGGGTTTAGGATCTGGGTAATAGGGACCAGTATTAAGTGGTCACCTGCACAAAAGCCACTCCGTGGGGGGTTCTTGTTTAAAATGCCAATTCCTGAAATTCTCTCCCCACCCCTTCCTGAATAAGAATCTTGAGGGTGGGCCCTAGGGAGATGTATTTTTAACAAGCCCCACAGGAAACTTTCTAAACTAAGTTCCGGAAATATAGAAACCAGTGAAAGGGAGCGCATTCAAGGTACATTGAGACCTCGCCAGTTTTTTTATTTTTTTACATCTTTATTGGAGTATAATTGCTTTACAGTGGTGTGTTAACTTCTGCTTTATAACAAAGTGAATCAATTATACATATACATACGTTCCCATATCTCTTCCTTCTTGCGTCTCCCTCCCTCCCACCCTCCCTATCCCACCCCTCTAGGTGGTCACAAAGCACCGAGCTGATCTCCCTGTGCTATGCGGCTGTTTCCCACTAGCTATCTATTTTTCATTTGGTAGTGTATATATGCCCATGCCACTCTCTCACTTTGTCCCAGCTTACCCTTCCCCCTCCCTATATGCTGGAGAGGGTGTGGAGAAAAGGGAACACTCTTGCACTGCTGGTGGGAATGTGAATTGGTACAGCCACTATGGAGAACAGTATGGAGGTTCCTTAAAAAACTACAAATAGAACTACCATACAACCCAGCAATCCCACTGCTGGCCAAACACCCTTTGAAAACCATAATTCAAAAAGAGTCATGTACCAAAATCTTCATTGCAGCTCTATTTACAATAGCCCAGAGATGGAAACAACCTAAGTGTCCATCATCGGATGAGTGGATAAAGAAGACGTGGCACATATATACAATGGAATATTACTCAGCCATAAAAAGAAATGAAATTGAGCTATTTGTAATGAGGTGGATAGACCTAGAGTCTGTCATACAGAGTGAAGTTAAGTCAGAAAGAGAAAGACAAATACCTCACCAGTTTTGTTGTCTGTGTTTCTTCCAAAGACTCTTGCCTGCTTCATGTCTCACCAGTTTCCCTTCTAGTTTATCCTCCTGCTGTTGCTGGAGTGAACTATGTAGAAACAAGTCAGAACACATCTTGCCTATTGCAAAGCTCTGCCCTTGCCTAAAGCTTGATTCTTGCTTAGTGCGGCAAGGCAGCCCGGCCAGTACTGGCCCTGTCTCTCCTTCCCCTTCAGCTCCCAGTTCTTCACCCCTGTGTCCAGGCGAACTTCCCTTCTCACCCACCCAGAACGCTGCACACTTTCACGCCTGAGCAATTCCCTTGTGATGCCCTTCTATTCCTTCTCTGTCTGGAAAACTCCTCATCCCTCACCCTCTATAGTCCTTCTGGCAGAAATAACAATAAGCTGTCTTTTTGCTGAGCTGTTTGCTGTCCACATTCTAAAGCTGGCAACTGGATTCAGTTGAAGAAGGTGGTGCTTCTCTTTGGGGGAAGGGGACAATTGAATAGGCTTTCAATTATGCAAAGGCCTGGCATATTTTGGAGGGAGACTTGGGGCAGTGAACTTAGCTCTTGTTTATAATAAAGCGTGAGTGTCTTAGAGACGCGAGATTGTTGTCATGTTACCTTTTTGTGCATTTGCTTGTTTTCTCTATGCAGCAGGGAAAGCTAATAAAATGGGCCTGGGTGAGGAGATGGGAGAGAGGGAACATTCTGACCTCCCAGTAACACTGTGGCAGATCCAGAGATGGAAACAGAACGGCAGCTGGGATCCCCTGGGAGGGCAGGGGCCCATGTCCCTTGATAGCCTGATAGCCACTTTTCACTCAGTCATTTCCAAGTTGTTATCCTCAGGTCTTAGGTGAAGTTGGTCTGCTGTTACTGCCCACCTTGGTCTTAAGTGAGAACCATGTGGAGATAAAAAGTATCCATATTTTAGAGCTACAGCAATGTGGAGAGAGAGAGGAGTCAGCAGACTTAATTGAGGAAAAACTCTGAGCCTTGGTCTGGAGACAGAAAACTCATGGAGTCACAGAGCAGGTACACGTTTGTCATGAGTCTTCCAAATCATTCATTCACTCATTTGTTCATTCGTTCAGTAAGCATTTGCTGAACTCCTACTGTGTCCATGGAGAAAAGGACACAATTCTTCCAGTAGTTGTCAAACTTGGGATTTGATGCTTAACACATCTTTTACTCATCTCTGAGTGGCTTGAATTTTTAATCCCCTATAATAGTTAAAAAGTATCATTATTCTCATGAAACTGCCTATTCCCTTGATCCTTGCTTTGTCCTTCACTGAAATATAAAGAAAAATTTCTTCTGATTTCTGCCTTTCTGTTCCAGGGTTTTTCTATGTTTTTTCCCATCTTTATTTCTTCCTTCTTAAGGCAAAGGTGGCTTCAGCCTTTGGAGTTAATATAGCTACAATCAATAAGAGAGGACAAACAGCTCAAACAAGAGTGGGTTAAAGCACGAGTGAGCATTTCTCATCTGAGGGAACCTCTCTGGCCCCTCCATACATGAGGTGACCGCAGCTGGCACGTCCACTTTGCCAGAGTCCAACTCTCAGCTCTTTGGAGACTTTGCTCGCATCCTCTGTGGTCTCTGCATTGTCAATATCTCCCACTCCATTGGCTCCTCCTCAAATTTGTACCTCCCCCTAATCAGCAGATTTCTATTCTGTTTCCCCAAATGCTATCAGACTTTCGCTTTGTTACTGCTACCACAGTTCTTGAAAGCCCAAATGCATTGCCTATTTCCTCATGGTGTCTACAATCCCCATCCTCCTGCAACCCAGCTTCTATCCCATCAGTTCCAGAAACTTCTCTGTCTAAGATCACGAATGACTCTCTCACTTCCAAATCCAAAATCCTTTTAAAATACTCATTCTACTTAATACTTAAATCATGATCTCAAAACATTTATAAATGTAGGTCACTGGGTCACAACCTTCTTGAATTTTTCTCCTCTTAGTGTTCTTCCTGCCTCTCTGTTATTTTTCTGTCTCTTTCAGCCCCTCCCTCTGCCCACCTTTCCCACTGCTGTGCCTCAAGATGCATCCTTGGCCCTCTGCTTTTATCTCTCTTTAGCTCTCTGTTGAATACTTTCTCTGAACAAGTATATTCCTCCTCTAGGCTTGGTTTACCACCCATATGCATTTGGTTCTCAAAAGTCCAGCTTTCCAGCTCTTGATACATCTAGGTCATATTTCTAGCTGCAATGAAAATAGTTGTAAATAGCAATAATAAAAATAACTGCAACTTAAAGCTGTTGGGATAAACTAAGATGATGACTAAAGAAAGCTGAGCACAGTGCTGGCATATTGTGAGCCCTCTATAATTGTGAGCTGTTTTATCCTTCACAAAAGCAACAGGATAAAAAAAGTCATCATCACCCATGGTGGCTGCCAAAGAAAGGCACAATACATAAGGCAATAGCAGGTAAATTAAAACTCTAAGTCAGTTATGGGTTTCAAAGCAAACTGTCATGATCCACTGAAATGGTCTTTAGTGATGTGAAAATTAATTCTATTTCCTGAATATATCTAGATT
Organism: Mesoplodon densirostris; assembly: GCF_025265405.1. Lineage (NCBI taxonomy): Eukaryota > Metazoa > Chordata > Mammalia > Artiodactyla > Ziphiidae > Mesoplodon > Mesoplodon densirostris. The sequence goes on along the minus strand of NC_082673.1, from coordinate 51,521,603 downwards.
TCTGCCTCTGGGCACCAATAGAATGGTACTTCTCAGCCTGCTGGTGTTAGTGGGGCTCTGTGACCAGCTGTGGCCAATGAGTTGTGAGCAGATGTGATGTGTGTCATTTCTGGAGCTAACTTTTAATTGCTGGTGCAAGGGTCTCCAGAACACTCTTTTTTCTCTGCCAGAAATGTTCCAGATGATGGTTGCTCTATCAGCCAGGCTTTTTGGCTCTTACGGACAAAATGGCATGTAGGTTCACTGCTTTTCCTTTATGATGTGAATTCTGACCTATTACTAGATTTGGTATACATGAAGTAACATGTGTGCCTCCCCAGGGCTTGGAGGGGCAATTCATTGGTGCACTGTGTGACCTGGCTGCTAGGGACCCTGAAGAGCATCCTCTGTGCAAGTGTACATCCAACTGGTCAGACTGCTCCAAGTTCAGGAAGCATCCCTTGTTGTCAGTGTGACTGAGCTGGCTGTTGATTTCAGTTTTTATTCTAGCTTTATTCTATGTGTTAATGATCAATTATTATTAACTTGGTTTCTTCATATTGTTTTAATTGGCTGTGGCTTATTTAACCATACAGGTGTAAGATGCATATTTATTTCAGCAGTATTTTTGGCTTCTAACTTTCTAAAAACTTGACTTGAAGGCATAGTGGTGTTATTATTCAAAAGTAAATAACCTGTATATTTTTCTTAAAGAAGATTTATTCATTCTCCATCAGAAATTTGCTTGCATCATAACACTTTACTGGTGATATGCTCCTGTTATTTCATGACAATTTTGAAAGACAAGTATTCCTATTTTTCAGAAATGTCTACAGAGACAGAGGCAGGATGAACATTTTATGTGTAAGATGTTATTTTTTTCTATGGGATAAAAAATGAGCAATGATGCTGTTAGCAATGTCTCTTAACTTTAAAAGTTTGATCCTCTGTAATTTTCTTTATTACTAAGTTCTGGAACTGTGGTAGGGGTTGGAGATATGTGTCACAGGATCACTGGCCCTGAGATGGGGGCTGAAATAAAAACATTTGAAAGTCACTGACAGATGCCTCCTTAGTAGCCTGGTGAAGGGCTCAGTGTCTGGTGTAATCTTGTTTAAAACATCTTCAGGTTTTAAGGATATGAATGGGGCACAAAAGGAGAAGGATTAGATTTATTTTATGTGGCCCCAGAGAAAGCTTGCACACTTAAGTGATACCCACAGCCAGTGGGCAGGTAGTGTACGTGATTGGATCATGGACTGGAAGACAAGAGGGAGTCCTGGGGATTATGTTCAGTGTGAGATCCATTGCAAAGCATTAAAAACCAATAGAACTCGGGCTTCCCTGGTGGTGCAGTGGTTGAGAGTCCACCTGCTGATGCAGGGGACGCGGGTTTGTGCCCTGGTCTGGGAGGATCCCACATGCCTCGGAGCGGCTGGGCCCGTGAGCCATGGCCGCTGAGCCTGCGCGTCCGGAGCCTGTGCTCCTCAACGGGAGAGACCACAACAGTTAGAGGCCTGCGTACCGAAACAAAACAAAACAAAACAAAAAAACAACAGAAAAAACAAATGAACCAAAACACAGCAAAGCAAGCCTGCAGGCTGAATTTAATTCATGGACGGAGAGTTAGCACTCTGATCCAGAAGTTCCAGACATAAGTCCATAAAGAGAGAGAACGTTGTAGAAATGCTGACTTTGGTTCAACGTTAGACTCAGTTTCTAGTAGTAACTGCATGAAGTTGAAAAGTGGATACGTGTAATCTTATTGGAAATAGAGACCAAGATCTACTAATCCTTAATCCTAAGTCTCTAGAAACTACATATTTTATTTTTCCTTGAAAGGATAAATTTTGATATATTAACTTAGCTTTTTAAAAAATAATTTCTGCTGTCCTTGCTCATTCTCCCTTTTGGTAGCTCAGCCTGCAGCATTTGATGCTTCTGGGGAGGCAGGACACACTTTGATATACTTATTTGGAATTTTCAGAAAACTAATGCTTGACTTTTGTTTTTATCTACTTTTGATTTCTCTTGGGTTATTAGTAGCAATCCTGCAATTCCATCAGCAAGTTATTGAGGATGAAATACATCTGGGATAGGAGACTTCAGTTTAAAGCAGCTGTAGATTATATTTACCATAAACAACTTAACACTTGCAGTTTTTTTGTTTTGTTTTGTTTTTTTGCGGTACGCGGGCCTCTCACCATTGTGGCCTCTCCTGTTGCGGAACCCAGGCTCTGGACGCACAGGCTCAGTGGCCATGGCTCATGGGCCCAGCCGCTCCATGGCATGTGGATCCTCCCAGACTGGGGCACGAACCCATGTCCCCTGCATCGTCAGGCGGATTCTCAACCATTGCACCACCAGGGAAGCCTAACACTTGCAGTTTGAAGGTTATTTTTCTTGAACGGAAAAAATAAGCAAAATTGGAGATGAATAATTCTGCCTTTTCTTTGTCATCCTCTCAACATTATATCACATATTCCAAGCAATGGGTCAGTCCATTACTTTATATTTTTTGCTCCCATAAAAGTTTAATGACATATTTGTTGTCTTTGGCATGTTCCTCAAGCCTCAGCTAGTTCTGGACCAAACAAACACTAATGGCTCTTATTTGTGCTGCCCCTTCATAATTTGATGACTTAACGCATTTTAATCAAGATCTTTTAGAATCCAACTTTGTTGGAGAAATCCCTTTGGGGCCACACCTACTTCTTTGATTGCTTTGTCTCTCCTGTGTCCCTCTTTGACCATATTATAGCCTCCCATCCAAAGCATTGAAGTTCATGGTGACATATCCATACCCTTCCCAAACACTTTGAAATTTGCTCACCTAAATTCAAATATACGTTTATGATTATTCATTTAGTTCTTCTTTTATAATTCAGACTTACTGTCAACACAGCACTTTCTTTCAATGTTATCACTTCCATACCACCGACGAGTTCTCCGGGATGAGTTCCATGCTCAGCAGGAAGCAGTGTGGTATGGTGGAAATAGCATGGCTCTGTCTCCCATGAGCTGTATGACCTTGGGCAAGCTGGTTAACCTTTCTAAGCCTTAGTGCTGTTTCTGATCTGTAAAATGAGGAAGGTGTCTACTTTTTGTGGTTATTGTGGCAATTAAATGAGAAATGCTTTTAGCAGAGTGCCTGTTATGATATAGGAGTTCTGTAAAAGGCAGCCAATATCTTCTTTTAAGACATAAAACTTTCAGAAGAGTGAATCAAGAATTTATCAGATGCTTTACTTTTAGCAGAAGGAGGATAAAATTCTACCATCTGATGATGAAGTGAACGATGATGATGATGACTCTGGGTACCATTGACTGGAACACTCACTATATGCCATTATTTACCTCTACTAGCAGCCCTAAAAAGCAAGTACTGTTATCATTCTCATCTTACAGTGAAGGAAACTAAGGTCTAAAGAGGTTAAGCAACATGCTTAAAGTGGTAGCATCCAGATCCAAACCAATATGTACCTAACTTTGAAATTTGTGCTCTGGATGCTTGATGACCCCTACCAATAAATTGTCTATGCTAGGTTGCCCATGGCACTTGGCAAGCCCGTCCACATGCTCCATCTGGAAGGCCTGTGTTGCACCCACAGTGACCCTGCTTCCATGCTTCCTTCCATTAGCCTGAGCCACTTTTCTCTGCAGTGTCCTCATCCTCTGCTCTTAGCACATGCACACAACTGGATGCCTCTGAATTCTCAACATGTGTCATTTCTCTAAAACTTTATATTTTCCTGTGTGGTTATCATTCTGTTGTGTTGTATTGTGTTGTGTTGTGTTATATTTTCCTATGTGGTTATCATTCTGTTGTGCTGTGTCTCCCCTTTCCCACTTTGCACTTATCTCAATGACATCTCAGTCCGATAGCACAAATTTCCAGTCCCCTCTAGTGATTAAATGCAGCTTCAGTTTAGTAATTAAGTTTTAGTCATGGTGATTTCTAATCTTCAGGCTTTGATTTGATCCAAAGCTCTCTTCTCTTAGGACAGAGAAGAGTTTCCAGCTTGAGTCCAGAGAAGAGTGGGGATTGTTTTCTCTTTGCTCTTCCTCTGCTCTTTCTGTGCTGTGGCCTTTGGGGTGGGGCTAGGGAGGAATAAGAGGAGAGCAGCCTACCATTTTGTCTGACTGCCTTTGGGCTTCCTCTTTCCTATCTATGGGTCATCATCAAAGCTTAGGTCATAGTAATAGATTGTGATGGTTAATTTTATGTGACAACTTGGCTAGACTATGGTTAGCAGTTGTTTGAAACAGAAGGTGGCAGGATTTCTACTGTCCCTCTCTGGTTACTGACACAACCTTAGATGTAGGGAAAGTCCTGTTCCTGGGTTTTAAATTAGAGTGGAATGTGCCTGACCAAACATGTAAGGGCTTCTGTCCCATTCCCTCTTCCCCCTTACCCTTCATCCCCCGAACAAGTATAAACCCCTGCAAAATCACCTGTTGAGGGTGCTGTCTTGTAGAGTGGGATGACCCTAACGAAGGAGTCGGGAGGTCAGAACCCAAACACCAGGATGTGTTGAGACCAGGTGATTTTCCAAATGTCATCCAGCCCGGAGAGTCCACCATCCTTTGGGTGTCAGAGGGTTGGTTTAGTAGTATGAGGGCACACTTAGATCTGGAGTTTGTGATCCCATGCAGAGGGGACCAGGTACTACATGTTCAAGGGGTTGAATTAGTTGGCATATCCTCCCGAGGTCCTCAGGACCACAACAGTCCAGCCTTAGGGCCAAACTGGGTCTGTGTCCAGGGATGTGACACTAGCACGTTCACCGCAACTAAACGAATTTAGTGATCATTTTTCTTTTCTATAATTTAATTTTAAATTTATAATGGAGTATAGTTGATATACCATCCAATCAGTTGAAGGTCTTAAGAGAAAAGATTGAGGTTCCCCAGAGAAGAAATTCTACCTTCAACCTGCATCATAGGAATTCTGCCTGAGTTTCCAGCCATCAGGACTGCAACATCAACTCTTACCTGAATCTCTCTCTCTCTCTCTCTCTCTCTCTCTCTCTCTCTGTGTGTGTGTGTGTGTGTCTATATCTCTGGGGAGAAAACGCTTATTGCTTCTGTTTTTCTGGAGAATCCTGACTAGTACAGTAATTGTTCCTCAAATGAGCTGTGTAAAATGGGAGGCTTTTATATATCAGGAGAGGTATATATACCATGGGAGGTTCAAGACTCCATTGGGATGTTGCAAGAAAATATTAGAGCTTCTATCTGTAGATTTTTTTAAATCCAAAGAAATAAAAAAAATTTCCACTCATGAATGTTTAATATGCAGATTGACACCAGCACCTTTCCTGGATCCACATATCAGAGGGTCACGTTATATACGAGGCCTGAGTTTCATGGGCAAGAAGGGGCATTCCACAAAGCAAAGAACTTGCTGGTGGTGTCTTCCCACTGTCATTGGCTTTTAGGGTATTCAGGCACCTTGCAATTGCCTAAAATTACACTTATGTTTAAATGTATTTATGGAAAATATTATCTAAGTTTAACTAAATCAACTCTGATACAATGAATGGTTTCAGATGATCTTTACAAAGAATCCACGTACGGGTTGAAGTGAATGCTAGTAATGCCAGCACACACAGCAGAGAGTTTTCATGCCCCCACTGTAAGTGCTTCTTCATCTCTATTTCAGTGTAAAGACTTAAAATTGGACACATTCCCATCAGATATGACAAAATGGTCACCAAAAGTTTTTCTAATTATCAAAGAGACTATTAGAAATATGGATTTATAGTCACATCTTAGCTTAAGTTTGCAATATTATGTAGTTGCTTTCTATATATTCTAAGATAAATTGTTGAAACATAAGTATGTCCTGATCCAATTCTGTTGCCTAATTCCTTTACTCTCTGATATTACATAAATATATGGAAGGAGGGAAGGATTCCAAGATAATTTCAGAGTTTTAATCTGGTGAATGGATGAGGTGTGATGTGGAAAGTTGAGAACTAAAGGGTGGATGATGTGTTTTGAACAAGTTAAGTCTGAGGCAAAAACGTTTAAGAAAAACCTGAATAGTTTATACACACACACACGATAGTACACATAAAGAAAGATACCGTAAAGAAAGAGTTCCATTTTGAAGAACCTGAAAAAATTTGTTAATTCAAATTTTTATACATGGAAGTGTAAAAACACAGTATGCCAAAGCAGTGTATTATTTTTTAAAAAAATACAGATATTAACTGAGTACATTTATAGATAATAACACATTTTGAGGAGAAATAGTTTTAAAGTGGTGGTGCATAAGAAGCTACAGATACCATGCTGTTTTAATGGTCTATTTTGCAAATAAAACATATCATTCTTTTCAAAATGCTATTTGTTGCTGTTTATGAATTTCACAAATCTGATATGTTTCAAGTGCTTCCTCACTATAGGTATGTAGACTGATTAGAGCATAAGGTGATAACACCGCTGTCAGCTCAGCATGGGTAGAAACCAGAGGACACTCAAGCAAATCAGTGTATCTCAGCTAAACTCCATGCATTTTATGACCCTACAAAATCTGAGCCCCCTATAAAGCAACACTCCGAGGCTAAAATTAAGCCTTTATTTTCCTTTGACCTCTCCACACTCCCATCTCTCCCTTGCCAAGACTCCTCTCTTTACCATGCATACGTCTACTGACGAAGTGCTGAACATCATGCAAACAAAGATGAGTTTAATCCATCTGAGTTGAGGGCTTTTGGGCCCATGAGTTCATCTTACTCATCTGCTTGGTCAAATTTCTGCAAATGTCATATAGAAGCAGTGAGAGACCAGTGTCCCATGTAGCTTATGTATATACCCTGAATGCATTAATTGGGCAGATCTAGCTCTTTAAAAAAAAAAAGAAAAGAAAAAAGAAAACATCCTAAATCACACAGTACCATGAGGCAAAATATCTGATTACAAAGTCTAAAACTGCTTTGTGTATGTAATTTTTGAAAAGAAAAAAAAAAATTACAAGCCAGCAGCCATGAAGTGTTTAGTGCAAGATTTCAGTTTTCAACCTTGCAGCTATTACATTTCAATCTCAGCAGCAGGAAGATTCTGCTGATCTTAAGCTAACGAATATCAAGAAGGAAATGGCGTTCTTTCTTCTTTTAGCAGGTGGTTATTGTTTTAAAAGTGAAGAGCCTTAAACCTGGCTGAAATCCAGGGCATGTCACATAATCCTGATCTGGAGATATGCAGTGAGAATCCCCAGCTCCCAATATTTGATTAGAGCATATGTAAATCGTCTTGTGTTCTTGGCATCGGCTGAATCAGGAATGACAACATGGATTATGATGTTCTTATACAATCAAAGGTTTTTATTACTATTCTTTTTCCCCAAAGGAAGTAAAACTTGTTTAGTCGGGAGATCTGATGCTTCCTGGTGTGGCAGATAACTTCTGCTGATATTCAATAAGGAAATAAACAACGAATGTAACAGTTCATGACATTCTGTAAATATAACTTGGGTTTCTTGAAAAGTAAATAAATTAGCTAACACTGAAATATGTAGTCACTCAAAGAACTATGGGCAATTTTCTTTATTGACCCCAATTTCTGAGGGCTCTGGTAACTGACCCTGAACCCAAATCAGAAAATTAGATTTCAGAGCCTCAAATATGTATCAAAATCATTAAGAGACGGTGTAGTAGCCGAAATATGAAAAGAGACACATTTTCTTATATAATTAGTGGACAAGGAGTTTCAACATTTTATCTACTATGTGTATAGAGCAGCATGGGGAGAAGTTAAAATCGCTGTAATCTTAAATGCTTAAATTTGAGAGTTTGCAGAAAACAGCTCCGTCCTCTCACTAATGTCCCTTGGTTTGATCCCATGGATCTGACTACACAGAGTGCATGCCCTCACCCCCATCCAAATACAGTTAAAGTAATTCGAAGCAATGATTTTCTTATCATAGTGATAACGACACACAGGAGACTGAATTCACCAAGAAGATGACTTTGCTGTGGTTTAACACAATGAAAAAATGGAATTATATATTTAATATAAAGTGCCATCTACAGAGAATTATTGTTTGTCTAGAGAGCATTTCATGTGGGCATTTCATGTATATCTCATGCATGATTGGGGAAACAACCAGAAACATGTCTATGCACCAAAGTTGTCAGTTTAAAAAAATGCATGTGAAACCTTTTCGAATTAGCTCCAGAGTAGTTATTATTGGATTAAAAGTGTTTCTAAAAAAAAAAAAAAAAAAAAAAGTGTTTCTTACTCATAAGAATAAGGAGGGGGAAGGGATAGAAACAGAGTGCAGACAGGACCCAGTCTTGCCTGGAGGTAGAGATGGATGCAACGCCTCTGAACAGACAATAGAAAACTAATGAGGTAAAAAGTCTGACATGATTGTGATCTGATTTTCACAGATTAAACTAATGTCAATGAGGAGAAAAGAAGAGTGAATGAGCCTAAATGGCTTCGAGACACCTGCAAATAATTGTATTTCCAGCTATAGATTGTTCGTGCATTGTTTTACATAAAATTTTACAATAGAAGCACTGGAATGGGGATTTGGGTGATGGTATTCTTTCCTCTGTATTCCTCCCCACTCCAAATATGCACCCTCTATAATCCCCCACAGCAACGGTGTCCCAGGAAGGAGCTGCTCACGGAGCCCTCTGCCGGTATTATAGATTATATAATTCGATTGATAAGAAAATCACTGAAGCTGGAAGCTGCACCCCAATCTTTAGGAAAAAAAAGATTGCTAGTATTAATATTTTACGGTACATCTATACAATATATGGGCTTCAATTCTTGGCAGAATTCTAGGGACTATTTTTGATTCATTCATTTTATTCTCTCTTCTTTGGGCCCTTGATTAGATATTTCGGGTTACATATTTTACTCAGAATTCAATTCAAGTGAGCTCCCTTTGTAAGCATCTGAAATTTTTGACTCACAGCCCCATAGGAGGGGACATATTCACATTTCCATGGGCAACCCTTATAAAGCAAAGTTATAAACAATTCTCTAAGGGCTAGATGAGAATGGAGGGGAGGTAAAATCAATATAACTCTGCTTAAGACTTGAAGTCTTCTACTCCCATCTGGGAAACAATACAAATGAAACGGTGATCATTGTAAGACAATCACACTATTTGGTAATTAATCACCAATGTGGTAGATTTGTAGCGAAAACTTTATTTCAAAGTTTAACCATATTCAACTAAGTGACTAATTAGGTTAATATGACTTCATCTGAGCAGAAAACAGTTAGAATTGTTGTGAAAATATAATATGATTTTAAAGGAAGAATCATAATCCAAGTAGGGTAACAAACTCATGTTGACTTTTCCATGATTCTTTCATTTATAGTGTCAGATTTATTTGACCTATAATTTGCATATATGAAAATTCCTTCTTTTGAATGTGAGCTTTGACAAACACACAATCATGTAACCACTGCCACACCAAAACATAGCACAGTTCTGTTACCACAGAAATTTCCTCCTGTCCCTTTGTGGTCAAGTCCCTCCCTTTGACCCCCAGCTCTGGCAATTGCTGATCTGTTTTCCATCCTATAGTTTACATAGTTTCGTCTTTTCTAAAGTGTCATGCAAACGCAATCATACAACATATAGCTTTTTGAGTTTAGCTTCTTTCTTTCATTTAGCATAAATGTATCAATATTTGAGATTCATCTATGTCATTGTGTGAATCAGTAGTTCATTCTTTTTGTCAGTGAATAGTATTCCGTATGGCTGCACTTTTAAAATAGGAATGCATCTGGTGACTAATCCTTCCACTTGGTTTATGATGGAGTTAAGGGCAGAGAGAGACTTATCTGGTGCCAGTGGGGACCTCCTGGCAACTTCTCCAGTGAAGACCCACAGGAAAATACTGTTTAGCCTAGGAGAACCCAAACCAACGAAGCATGATGGTTATGCATATTGACTGTGCTCTCATACAATTTTGGGGACAATTTTGATGATAGAAGAGTGGCTGGAACTGAGGTAGATACCAATCTAAAGTTCCCATGGTACCAGGGATTGATCTTTTAAAAATAAATATCTGCAAATAACTCAACATTTATGGTTTTCTGAAAAAACAACCCTTTATAGAAATCAGCTGGAGAAAGTTAAAAGATGATATTTAAGATATTATTTTTCAAAAGACCAGTGCATGTATTTGTCTGGCACTTTCTAATATTTAAAGAACTTATCACATGTGCTATCTCATTTAATTCTCACAGCAACCCCAGGAGGCCAACAGGGCAGATGTTGTAATTCATAATTTACATATGAAGAAGACAAGTCCAAGGACATTGTGGCTTGCTCAAGGTCAAATAGTGGGTAATCATCAGCACTGGCTCCAAAGCCTAGCTCCCAACCTAGTGGAAACTGACAGGACCAATTCTGAATAATAAATTTAAGCAGAGGTAAACACCATCAGAGTTCAGTATTTAGGGTTGTAGTAGCTAAACGCATAGGAAAATTCAGCCACCAGTCTCTTGTTAATTCATAAAGGATTGAAATAAAAAAAATGCAATCTCACCATGTTATTAGGTTAAGCACTTCTAAAACAAACAAGCAGACAATGATGTATTGTAAGTTAGACCATTTTGGAATTTGTACAATTTAAATGGTTGAGTTATTTTATGTTAGGGAAGTGACTGCACAATATTCATTAGCTAATTTTCTTGATGTTTTGGGGTTTTTTTTTAAAACACATTGGGCCAAATTACACTTTCAGAGATGCCTGTAGAATTTTAATTAATGTAATAGATCTAATTTCAGTCCTTTATATGTTGGCTTCCTTTTGATTCAGGGGGATGTTGAGCATTATTATTCCCCCTTTTGTAAGGGAAGAAAATCAGTTTTTGGAGGCTGAGTTACATTCCCACAGAGGGACAATGTATCATAGAAGAGTTGATCACTGGCATGTATTTTATGAAAGTGAAGTTTCTGCCCTAATAATTTGGCAAAAGATAGTAAAATAGATAACATCCTTATTTGTCCCATTGAGTGGCTATCTTCCCCCTTCCCCTACCCCAGTCCCCTCACCTGTTTTCTTTTTGTTCTGTGGAAGTGTAAGAATCATGGAAAGGACAAAGATCTCAGTGTATTAAATGAATGTGTTAAAATATCCACTAGAAAATATTGTAATAAAAACAAAACTTTTATTGTTTATATCTATATGGTAGTGTCTTCCACAAAGCTTTGCAAAGACTTTAGCATAAACTGTCACCTTTCTCCTGGGAGGTAAGTAATAATATCTATAAGCCAATGAGTTTATTTAAATTTAGTTTTTCATATGCATATGATTTTTACTCAAAGGAGCTTGATGATGAAAGTAACACCATAAAAAATAACCTATCCTGTGTTGTTTTGATGTCTGAGAGTTTCAGGATTTGAATATAAATGTATAGCATCTCATGAACTGCATACTAGCATTAGAAACTCCCAGTAAAATGGAGTCACATTTAGCAGCTTAGAGCTAAGATGGATCTATAGTTTAAAAATATATATATTAGCAGGATCTAGGGAGCACTGAATGCTTAACACAAGCAGCTGTTAATTATAAAACTGCAGTCATTTGTATTTTACTAAAAATGTTGATATGGCTCTCAAAGAATTTTTAGGAAGACATTAAAACCCCTTTCATCTCTGCATCTGATATCTACGTTTGCTAACTTCCTTCCCCTAAAGAACACCTATTCTCCCTTCAGAGCCCTATCAGGGCTCATAAAACCAATAAAATATCTTTTTGGAAGAAGCCAAAATGTATTTGAAGGAATTAGGGTTGATCTGGGAGATGCAGTGCTGGTGTTATAGCAAATTACTTCTGTTAAATATGAGTAGGACGAGTGTTCTGTATATTGTTCTGCAATAAAATCTACGGTCATGGGTGTGCATGTATATGAATGTAGTACATATACAGAGAAGGCTGCTTGCAGGTATCAGTAGGTGTTTAATCACGGTCATGTTGCAAGGAAGTAAAAGATTGACCAAAGATAATAGATTTTTCTGTAGAAGCTATAGACAACAGTACAAGATATATTTCTCCTGTTCAAGCCTGTCTTTTATTTTGTTTACACAACAAAGTTATTATGCTAATTACATGGTAATATGCTGTCCCTGAGGACTTTCTATGTTGATAGCATCTACTTGAGGATGCAGATTTGGAGCCAATATGTGATTATTACTATTTCAGAATAATATGATCAGAATGACAGTTTCGCCTTCTAGGGGAGTCCTCACTAGGCTCTTTGTTGCTGAGTGTGGGGTGTAACAGTGAACAGGAGGAAAAGTCCAGGAGAGTGTGGGGAATTTTTTTCACTCTGTTTTAAAAGAATGTGGGTCTGGACAACATTTTGGGTTAGAGTCAAGCGTGTGCATGTATGTGTGTGTGTGCGCACATGTACACGTGGGAGACTTCACACAGGAGAGATCTCACACTAATATGTGTGCAACCTCACTAGGGGGAGCTCTTGGCTGGCTGTTCAGAGGCTTGACCATTGTCTGTAGGAGACTATTTTTCTTTGTTTGAAAATTTACAAATCATCAATGAAAATGCCACAGATATGGCAGAAACTTTAGGGCTAAGTCACTGGCTCCCAGTTCTGCCTTCAGGTGGGGATGGAGGTGGTGATGTGTTTGCGCCCTCTGCCCAGCAATTATTTTTGTGTTCCTATCATTTAACAGATCTCAGAACTACTGTAAATATTTATTTTCACCCAGAGATAGAGCTTCTCTGCAGCCTATTCTTTTTGAAAGGCTCTCCACTGAAGCTTGGTGATAACAATGAAAAAGTATACATTTACAAAAGGCTTTTCTTTTCAACCTATACTCAGATCAGTTAATTAAATGAGGATAGAAACATGATTGCCATTGTAATGCTCATTTAAAAATTGGAAACTTTGTGATTACAAATGCACCTGATTAAAAGAGTCATTAGGGGAAAAATGATCAGCTGAAGATACAGAACAATTATTTGAAAATCTTTATAATGTAATCACTTTGGGAAGGAAAAGAGAATATGCCAGCGCTAAGATAATGGTGACACTGCCTCAGACAATTTGGGGACGATTTTATTGTTCTTATTCTTCAAAAGTTCTCTTCTTACCCCTCACCAGTTTTTTTTTTTTGTTTTTTTTGTTTTTTTTTTGTCTTTTTAAATTGGAGGAAAAAAAATAAAGCAAAGTGCTTCTTTCCCTACCATGTTCCTTCCCTTTTTTCTCCACTGTAATGACATTTGGCAGGCTCGGCTGTGTAATGCTTGACTGGTTTTATTGTTGTCTGTTCCCAGTGGGGAATAGTTGACACTGCTCTCTGTTTCCAATTGATATCCATTTTCAACAATATTGCTTTCTATTAGATTCCTGCACAGTTTGTGCCAAGCAAACTGAATATTTACTGGGTTGACCGCAAAGCCTTCAAATCAACAAACACTAGAATAAGCAAAATATGCATTTTTAAGATCAAATGTTTTCAAATGCTACTTTCAGAATTATTATTTTTAAATGCACTGTGAACTGCAGATTAAAGGATATTATATTGCCACTTCTGTCAACCTATTTTTATTTATTTATTTTCACACGTTAAATAATGGGATTAAACATTGAAAGAATAGTTGTATACACTACCTAGGCAAGGTTAAAAGCAATTCAATTTTTCCATATTTAGCAATTCCTCCTTCTAAGCAATAAAGCATGTTTGCTCTTTGCTTTTAAATGTAGGCATAGTTAATAGTATCATAGTGAGCAGAGCAATGGAGTCTGACAAACTAGAGGATAGACAACCATTTCGAGTCTTCCTTGGTGTCCAGGGGCTCTGTGTTAGAAGTGAGGGGTAGAAGATTGAATTTTAGACATAAAGAAAGCCAAATAGCCAGTAAATTACATGAAATTTCCCAACACCTTTCTTTCAATTTGCTAGCAACTTTTTCAGAATCTTAATTGTACACCCTACCTACCACATAGTGCATCTAGCATATAGAAAAGAAAGCTGTTTGGGTTTTGGAGATAGTCAAGAAAAGGATTTAAAAATGGAAAATAAATGGTTTATGATGAACACCTCAGAAACTACTGCAATATAGTCAAACCTATTTAGTTACTTTTGAAAATGCTGTAATTCTTTTACAGTAAATTTGAAACAAACCATAATGGATAGAATGTGTTTTTGCATGAAATTTATTAGTTAGGTTGATGTAACTATTGGTAATTCAAGCAAAGAAGCCTGCACAGTGAGGTGGAGTTGACTTATATTAAGGGCAGTCTTAAGAAATGTTTCAGCCAAAATATACATTTTCAAATGATGTTTAGACCACGAAACTCCCATATTACAGAAGATAAAACCATTTTACAGACTCTAATAAGTCACAGGAAAAGGACTGTGAGCTAGATTTTCCATTTAAAAAGTTTTCTTCTACTCTAATTTCTTCCTTTTTTCCTTTCTTCCTTTTATACATATTTATTGAGTATCTACATCAGCAGCCTCATTTCTTTCCAGGCAGAGACTTATTTCCCTGTTACCATTTCTTGGGACTACACTACCTGCCAAGCGCTTTCCATACATATCCTTTACCCCTCACAACAACCTCATGCTCTGAAACATTTATTTTACTACATCTCAAACTATGTGTGCATTGCAATTGAAACACACCAGAGCCTTTAATGATCGTTTGCCATTTTAAGCATCTTAGAAAATGTGGTCAAGTAGAGATTGTGCAGGCCTGGCAAACAGCAGCCTGGGTCTGATATGCTGGGTGGTTCTGGGAAAGTCCCTTACTCAGCTTCATTTTTCACCATCTGTGTCTCAGTTTTTCTATTTGTAAACCAGGCATAATTAAAACTACCCACTGGTCCTTTCACAGGCATGTTGGGAGGATTAGCAAGCTGCTGCAAACTTTCCTTAGCTCTTTGAAAGAGGGGTGCTACAAGAAATTCAAGGCAGGCACCTTTCATGCAAGACACTGGCTGCATTAACACTTAAACCTCCACTTTTTTTTTTTTTTTTCTTTTTGCGGTATGCGGGCCTCTCACTGTTGTGGCCTCTCCCGTTGCGGAGCACAGGCTCCGGATGCGCAGGCCCAGCGGCCATGGCTCACGGGCCCAGCCGCTCCGCGGCATATGGGATCCTCCCAGACCGGGGCACGAACCCGTATCCCCTGCATCAGCAGGCGGACTCTCAACCACTGAGCCACCAGGGAGGCCCAAACCTCCACTTTTTGAAATTAGATATGGCACTCTTTGGCTAGAACACAGAGCACAATTAATCAGCGGGTCTCAATCAAAAATACAGTTTTCATGGATTCCAGGAATGCCTGGAAGCTCCTGGCCAGTACAGAACTAGCATGATAGGTGGATGATGCTGGCTGTTCTGGATGGGTGTTCAACAAACTCAGGGTCCAATACAATACCATCACTAACCAGCTGTGTCAACATTAACAAAAGGCTTTCTCTCTTTCAGCTTCCTCACTTGCAAAAATAATGCACTTTCTGACAGCCTTACAGGGTCATAGATGGAATAAAAGTAAGAAACATATAAAAGTATTTAGAATGATACGAAGCGTTATTTGTGCTAAATATGTGCTATTGGTGGTTTCTGAAAATGGGATGAGATTGTCCCAAACTTTCCCCTTTGACTAATTGAAATTGCATTAAAATGTTGCAATACAGATTATTTAAAGAGTAAAAAATGCCATTCTCCCCATCATTCCTTATTCAGCTTTTCTGTCATTAAATTTTGATTGTCTTTCTGGCTGAGTATAGAGGCAGCTACAGGACAGCTAATTCTTTCAGTGCTTTGTACCTGAAAAGTGCCCTCAGGTTGAAGATGCATTTCACTCTTGTGGAAAATGTACATGACTTTTGATCCCAGAATGTTTTCCATCATGAACCTTGTCCAGGAATCTGCAGATAAAATCTACAGTGTGCTAGCTGCACAAACGATTTTCTTAGTGTCCCTGGCACCATCTTAATATCCTCACACCTATGACCATATTTCCCAGTGGTATCAGAATTCAATTATGCTTTACTTGATTCTTTCCCTTTTCAAATGCAAATGATTGTTTATCAAAACAATGAGCATATAAATGACAGGAGAGATCAATTTAATTGAGATCTGTTACTTTGGTGAATATTTCATTTCAATTGGATTGTAAGATGAAACTTCCATTTTCTCTTCATGAGTTGCAAGCCACCCCTGAGAAGGAGACTTGAAGCAAAGTCACCCGGGTAGGTTGATGGCCCAAGGTGTTGGAATCACCTTGGTGGATACTGTAGGTGCATGGATATTGTTAATTGTACAGAGAGAAGAAAGGTATTAGGCAAAGAAAAAAAGAGTGGAATAAATCACAGTGTGTTCCCTTAATTCCACTTGGGTAAAATCAGGTTAAAATGAATTCCTATACCCTAGAAGGGGAGAAAAGAGAAAAAAGTTTTTTGTTTTTTGTTTTTTTTTTAAGGCAAAGGGGTAATTACATGCAGTTTCTCTCCCTTCCTTCTCATATACTATGAGCCTCTATTATTCCAGTTTGTTAAAGTGTAGGTATTAATCCAAGACATTGGGCTTACTTCCATGTCATGCCTGGGTGGGGTTTAGAATCCCCACAAACCCCTTGAAAGTATTCAGAACCTGGGATGGAACCATGGCTGGAGGAGACTACTAGGTATTGGGAGCTCTGTAGCCTAGAGAGGAGGGAGCATAGGGGTAGAAGTTGCAAGAGATGAGGTAATAGGTGTGGAGATGGCATTTTGGGGGCCCCAAATGAAGAGCTGAACTGTGGTAGTGGCAGAGGTTAGATGGAGGTCAGGTTGAGGAAACTGACACAGGAGGAAGGAGCCTGAAGCTGGCTGGAACCAGTCACTCAGTTGTCATGCTAACTTAGTAACTTAACTGGCAGGAGCTCAGGTAGTAGTGTCCAAAAAGAGTTAAAAGAATGGGGTGATCTTCAGGAAAGTAGGAAGTAACAACTGGAATAGTATGTGTAAAATCACTTTGTCCAAATAATCAAATAATGTGCAAACATAAAGGCCTCTTAGGGCTAAATGTAAAGTTGGCACAACTACAGAAGCAGGAAGGCAGCCTGAAAATGTCTTCTTAGGTGTGCAGTCCCAGCACCCTTCCCTGCCCTACATCTGTGGGTGTCTGCCCTGCCCAGCCTATCCCAGCATTTCCTCAGCACTGCTGACCCTGCACAGAGCCTCCGTTTAGGGGATAGAGGGACTGAGCAACTAACTCATAAAAACAACTGCTTAGGGGTAGAGCTCTGAAGATCTAAGCTCAGAAGCTTAGCCTCAGGAAGCCATCCAGCAGAGCACTCCACCCGTCAAGTGACTTGCAGAGAAAAAGGCCAACTTTAAAACGTCTTCACAAAGGAATAAAATATTATCAGACCAAAAGGATCTTCTCTAGGCAGGAAACACAAGAGAAGTAAAAGACCTACAATAACAAACCCAGAACAATTAAGAAAATGGTAATAGGAACATACATATTGATAACTACCTTAAATGTAAATGGATTAAATGCTCCAAGCAAGGGCATAGACTGGCTGAATGGATACCAAAACAAGACCTGTATATATGCTGTCTACAAGAGAACTACTTCAGACCTAGGGACACATACGGACAGAAAGTGAGGGAATGGAGAATGATACATTTTCTTTTTCTGTTTCAAAAGAAAGCTGGAGTAACAATTCTCATATCAGACAAAATAAAGACTACTAGAAGAGACAAAGGTCACTACATAACGATCAAGGGATCAATCCAAGAAGAAGACATAACAATTGTAAATATTTATGCACCCAACATAGGAGCTCCTCAATACATAAGGCAAATGCTAACAACCATAAAAGGGGAAATCGACAGTAACGCAATCATAGTAGGGGACTTTAACATCCCACTTTCACCAATGGACAGATCATCCAAAATGAAAATAAATAAGGAAACAAGCTTTAAATGATACACTAAACAAGATGGACTTAAATGATATTTATAGGACATTCCATCCAAAAACAACAGAATACACTTTCTTCTCAAATGCTCATGGAACATTTTCAAGGATAAATCATATCTTGGGTCACAAATCAAGCCTTGGTAAATTTAAGAAAACTGAAATCATATCAAATATCTTTTCCGATCACAACGTTATGAGACAAGATATCAATTACAGGAAACAAACTGTAAAAAATACAAAAACATGGAGGCTGTACAATACACTACTAAATAACCAAGAGATCATTGAAGAAATCAAAGAGGGAATCAAAAAATACCTAGAAACAAATGACAATGAAAACACGATGACTCAAAACCTATGGGATGCAGCAAAAGCAGTTCTAAGAAGGAAGTTTACAACAATACAACCCTACCTCAAGAAACAAGAAACTTCTCAAATAAACAACTTAACCTTACACCTAAAGTAATTAGAGAAAGAGGAACAAAAATCTCCCAAAATTAGCAGAAGGAAAGAAATCATAAACATCAGATCAGAAATAAATGTAAAAGAAATGGAGACAAGAACAAACATCAATTAGCTAAAAGCTGGTTCTTTGAGAAGATAAACAAAATTGATAAACCATTAGCCAGACTCATCAAGAAAACAAGGGAGAAGACTCAAATCAATACAATTAGAAACGAAAAAGGAGAAGTAACAACTGACACTGCAGAAATACAAAGGATCATGAGAGATTACTACAAGCAACTCTATGCCAATAAAATGGACAATCTGGAAGAAATGGACACATTCTTAGAAATACACTATCTTCTGAGACTGAACCAGGAAGAAATAGAAAATATCAACAGACAAAGCACAAGCATTGAAATTGAAACTGTGATTAAAAATCTTCCAACAAATAAAAGCCCAGGACCAGTTGGCTTCACAGGTCAATTCTATCAAACATTTAGAGAAGAGCTAACACCTATCCTTCTCAAACTCTTCCAAAATATAGCAGAGGGGGGAACACTCCAAAACTCATTTTATGAGGCCACCATCACCCTGATACCAAAACCAGACAAAGGTGTCACAAAGAAAGAAAACTACAGGCCAATATCACTGATGAATGTAGATGCAAAAATCCTCAATAAAATACTAGCCAACAGAATCCAACAGCACACTAAAAGGATGATACACCATGATCAAGTCAGGTTTACCCCAGGAATGCAAGGATTCTTCAATATATGCAAATCAATCAATGTGATAAACTATATAAACAAATTGAAGGAGAAAAACCATATAATCCTCTCAATAGGTGCAGAAAAAGCTTTTGACAAAATTCAACACCCATTTATGATAAACCCCCCCCAGAAAGTAGGCATGGAGAGAACTTACCTCAACATAATAAGGGCCATATATGACAAACCCACAGCCAACATCATTCTCAATGGTGTAAAATTGAAACCATTTCCACTAAGATCAGGAACAAGACAAGGTTGTCCACACTCACAACTATTATTCAACATAGTTTTGGAAGTTTTAGCTACAGCAATCAGAGAAGAAAAGAGATAAGAAGGAATCCAAATCAGAAAAGAAGGAGTAAAGTTGTCAGTGTTTGCAGATGACATGGTACTATACATACAGAATCCTAAAGATGCTACCAGAAAACTTCTAGAGCTAATCAATGAATTTGGTAAAGTAGCAGGATACAAAATTAATGCACAGACATCTCTTGCATTCCTATACACTAATGATGAAAAATCTGAAAGAGAAATTAAGGAAACACTCCCATTTACCATTGCAACAGAAAGAATAAAATACCTGGGAATAAACCTATCTAAAGAGACAAAAGACCTGTATGCAGAAAACTATGAGACACTGATGAAAGAAATTAAAGATGATACAAACACATGGAGAGATATACCATGTTCTTGGATTGGAAGAATAAACATTGTGAAAATGACTATAATACCCAAAGTAATCTACAGATTCAATGCAATCCCTATCAAACTACCACTGGCATTTTTCACAGAACTAGAACAAAAAATTTCACAATTTGTATGGCAACACAAAAGACTCTGAATAGCCAAAGCAATCTTGAGAAAGAAAAAGCAGAGCTGGAGGAATCAGGCTCCCTGACTTCAGACTATACTGCAAAGCTACAGTAATCAAGACAGTATGGTACTGACACAAAGACAGAAATATAGATCAATGGAACAGGATAGAAAGCCCAAAGGTAAACTCACGCACATATGTCACATTATCTTTGATAAAGGAGGTAAGAATATACAATGGAGAAAAGACAGCTTCTTCAATTAATGGTACTGGGAAAACTAGACAGCTACATGTAAAGGAATGAAATTAGAACACTCCCTAACACCATACACAAAAATAAACTCCAAATGGATTAAAGACCTAAATGTAAGGGCAGACATTATAAAACTCTTAGAAGAAAACATAGGAAGAAGACTCTATGACATAAATCACCACAAGATCGTTTGTGACCCACCTCCTAGAGAAATGGAAATAAAACCAAAATAAACAAAATAGGACCTAATGAAACTTAAAAGCTTCTGCACAGCAAAGGAAACCATAAGCAAGACAAAAAGAGAACTCTCAGAATGGGAGAAAATACTTGCAAATGAAACAATGACAAAGGATTGCTATCCAAAATTTACAAGCAGCTCATGCAGCTCAATATCAAAAACACAAAAAACCCAATCCCCAAACAGGCAGAAGACCTAAATAGACTTTTTTCCAAAGAAGATATACAGATTGCCAACAAACACATGAAAGAATGCTCAATATCACTAATCATTAGAGAAATGCAAATCAAAATTACAATGAGGTATCACTTCAGAGCAGTCAGAATGGTCATCATCAAAAAATCTACAAACAATAAATGCTGGAGAGGGTGTGGAGAAAAGGGAACCCTCTTGCACTGTTGGTTGGAATGTAAATTGATACAGCCACTATGGAGAACAGTATGGAGGTTCCATAAAATACTAAAAATAGAACTACCATACGATCCAGCAATCACACTACTGGGCATCTACCTTGAGAAAATCATAATTCAAAAAGAGTCATGTACCAAAATGTTCATTGCAGCTCTATTTACAGTAGCCAGGACATGGAAGCAACCTAAGTGTCCATCGACAGATGAATGGATAAAGAAGATGTGGCACATATATACAATGGAATATTACTCAGGCATGAAAAGAAATGAAACTGACTTATTTGTAGTGAGGTGAATGGACATAGAGTCCATTGTACAGAGTGAAGTAAGTCAGAAAGAGAAAAACAAATACCATGTGCTAGCACATATGGAATCTTAAAAAAAAAAAAAGTTTCTGAAGAACCTAGTGGCAGGACAGGAAGAAAGATTCAGACGTAGAGAATGGACTTGAGGACATGGGGAGGGGGAAGTGTAAGATGGGAAGAAGTGTGAGAGTGGCATGTATATATATACACTACTAAATGTAAAATAGATAGCTAGTGAGAAGCAGCTGCATAGCACAGGGAGATCAGCTCGGTCCTTTGTGACCACCTAGAGGGCTGGGATAGGGAGGGTGGGAGGGAGACGCAAGAGGAAGGAGATATGGGTATATATGTATATGTATAGCTGATTCAGTTTGTTATAAAGCAGAAACTAACACACCACTGTAAAGCAATTATACTCCAATAAAGATGTTAAAAAAATATATATTATCAGCCCAGAGACAGATTCTGTAAAAACACGGTTTATTTTCTGCATTTGGCTGGATTTCATAAAATGAAGAAAATCAAACCGGAGGCCTGTTTGTGGAGTGGAAGCATGACTGTATTTTTATTTTTCTTAACTAAATAAATCCATCATTTGACAAAGAGGAGAGTGTAGTGGATTAGACAGAGAATGTATGATTGAAGACTTGAAGGCAGGGTCAGTTCCAAATACATTGATCACAGTCTCATTAGGCCTGGAACAGAAACAAAAATGAATTTGAAATGTGGGGAGGGGGAGGGGGTGGAGAGTAGGGAGATCAAAGCGAAATTTTGCTGCCTTTTGCAACAGTGTGATTCATAACACACAGATGATCTCAGACGCTGAGGTACAATTCATAGGTTAAAATTCCTGACAGATACTGAGCCAGGGAAAACTCTATCAGCCCCAAATCTCTCTCTCCTTGTCTTTCTTAGTAAAGGGTCCTGAAATAATTTTCACACCATAGAAAAATGGTTCTACTCCTGATAAGTATTTTTAATATTGTAAGACTGAAAAATATATTCCAAGTGAAGGTAAATAAAGTAAGAATGCTGCCAGAGACAGACAAAATGAGCATGGGACTATTATTACTATTGGTAGAGCATTCCTCTGATTTAGATATTAAGAAGCATATATTAACAATAAAAAAGATCTATAAAAGAGTCAATTGCATCATTAAATTTGAAGTGAAGCTGATCACAGAAGTTAATATTAGGAGAAAGTGGAATAATTGGTGGAAAATTAAAGTAACTCTTATTAAAACAAATTTTGTCTTCAAGGCCCTCCATCAGCTGCTCCACTGTCCCATCCCTTGTCAAACTTCATCCCTCATGATTTTCCATCTGAAAAACTTAGTTATGTTCTTCAAACTCATCTTCCTTTTCCTGCCTACTGCTTCCTTTCTTTGCTCTTGTTTTTTCCTTTGCCTGTCTTCTCACTCTCTTTTGTTCTATTGCCATTGCATCCTTTATGAGCTGGTGGAGAGCTTCCTTAGGTCTCCCTGAGTAATCTGTTCTGGGGTTCAAGGGAGCCCAATAATAAACACTTCTCTTCCTCTTTTGAGTTCTGAACCAGTTGAGAAATATACAGAAATAAGACAGATGAAGCCTAAAATATGATCTTTATTCTAATAGAGCTGGAGAATGTGGCAAGTGGATCTCATAATCCAGAATCAGAAGGACATGCCCACCCCACCGCAGGCAGAGACAGCTCACTGCAGAGACCTGCCCCGTCAAGCTTAGAGCAAGCTTATAGTGTGCTCTCAGCCGGCAGGCTCACTCCCAAGAGCAGGAGGAAGGGACAGGGCTATGTGGAGCCACTTCCTTATCCCAAGCTCATCAACAGATGAATATGAGTAGGTAGGGAAAGAGGTCAGGAGGGTTTCACTGGTGGAGCTTCCCCTACATGGAAAGAAACATCAGGAGTGGGGAAAGTGTTATTCCCTAATAGCAACCCCATTTAGAAAAATTTCTTCAGGGGCTTGTTCTGTCTGTGATGTCATATTTTTATATACTCGTTTGGCCAACAGATTTTATGGAAACATCCGAATGAACTTTTTGGCCAACCCAATATTTTGATTCTGTTGGGGTTATGAGTATTAGGTGATAAGGAATTTATTACAGACATTAAGCTTTACATAGTAGTGGAGCAATTGAAGTCTCAAAGGGAGAGTTGGGTGATCAGAGAATCACTAACCATTCATCCTGGAGCACTGGGTGGGTGGACAGTCTGAGAAGGAAAGCTGAGTAGCCAACCACTTCCAGCTGCCAAAGTGAGACATGAAGGGACAGAGAATGGAGACTTTCTGGAAGCTGTTGCCCCTGAGTAGCTACTGCCCCTGCGGTTCTGTCACCAAGCATATGGTGGTGGGCCTGGGGCTGCTGTAGGCAGCAGTGCCACAGTCAGGGAGAACAGGACCTGAGGCAGATGAGAGCTGAGACAAGCTAGGGCCTCCCAGCACCTCCCATCAGTCTGTCACCTCATCTAACTGTGAACAACTTAGAAAGTAATGGATACCACTTCTCTTTCAGCTCCTCCTTTGGCCAGTTCTAGACTGGAATCATGGAGAGGGGAGGGGATTCCAGGAAAAATAGGTCTCAGCTTAAACAAGTTGGTGATAGAACAATCCAGCACAGTCAACACCTTGACAGCATGGCATCCATATTCTCCTCTCCTAACCACGTTTAACGTCAAAGTAAAGACAAGAGATAAGTCCTACTTCTACTTAACACAATACAATTAAAAATACTGTAACCCATCCCCCTAAAAATCATTTCATGGTCTCAAATGTCAATTTACTCATCTCTGAGGGATGTTCATTTCTTTTTCAGCTCAATCATATTCACCCTCTAATATCTTGTAGCTTAAATATTGATATATAATGTTAACCATTATGTCTCATGTTAGATACTATGGGAATCGGAAAGGAAAAGATCTTTGAGTCCCAGACAAAATTAATAATTTAATTTTTCCCTCCTCTGTGTCCTGATTGACTTTTATGTCTAACTTTCTTGCAGAATTTCTCAAATTCACATTAAGTTTAAGTGAATGGCAGAAGAAGTGATTGTTCAATTTACATTAATTTGCTCTTAGTTTGGATATCCTCATATGCACACCCTGAGACAAGGATTTGTGGGCCAATAGTTCATTTGAGAAGTGCAGGAATTACTGATAAGGAGTAGGGAAGTAAGACAAGGGAAGGAAAACAGCCAATAAAGTTTATATCATAGAGCCAAATAATGCTGTGGGCAACTAGAGTTTAGGGTATTAGAGTGAGGCAGCTGAGCTACACTAACTCCCATTGGCAGTGCCTAAGGGCTGCACCCAGAGGGGTTAATTCCCCTGAACTTCTGGCCAGCTTTAGACGTAGAGCAGTTTTCCCCTTGTGGAGAAAAACTCTCAGGCACAGAAACACAGTCACCAGCAGTTGGAAGTTAGGTGGAAAGCACTGTATGAGGCCCTTGTCAAATGCTTAGAAAGCCCAAGTCTAGGATCCTATTGTCTTTGTGGCATGGTACGCAATAAGCAGGGAATGATGGCTATGGTCCTTCCTCTACTATCAATCTGTTCCTTAATCTTTAGCTACACTAACACTGCCTGAAGGCCAACAGTGCATCAATCACTGAAAAAGTTCTACTTTATTTCATCTTCACAGAACTAAGATGTAGCTACTGTTAGTCATTTTACAAAAGAAACTGATGCTTAAAGAGTTTAATTCATAGAATTTAAAGGAGAAAATTTGGGTTATAGAATTAAGGAGATCCAGAAAAAGCATTTAAATCTAGTAATTTTCAAAGAAAATTCAAACACTTGATAAAAAGATCTTGGAAAAATTAATCTGACTTTTCCAGCTTTAGTATATAATATATTTATATTTAATTTTAGAGTCAAAATGTTGATTGAAATGGACATATTTTATCATTTATGTGCCTAATTTTAATAAGAAACTTTACATTTAATCCAAATTTGTGAAATCTAATTAAGAACTTTAGTTACTTGTGAATTACTATGAAAATGATTAGCATTATTTATTACCTTCAAAAATCAATGATAAAAGCATCATAGTGCCAAACTAGTAAGCAAAAATACTAAATTTTATCATAAAATACTAGACACATGTTCTAAATGCCTAAATATATGTTATTATTAGGGATATGGGGATATATGTATATGTATAGCTGATTCACTTTGTTATACAGCAGAAACTAACACATTGTAAAGAAATTATATTCCAATAAAAATGTTAAAAAATAATAATAAAATAAAAAATAACAGAATGAAGATGAGAAAAATAATTAATGAATTTTTAACTCTAAAAAATAATAACTGGATTTGTACTTAATATTTTTAAAGAAAATATTAAACATAAATAAATATATGCCTTTGTGGAGTTTGTGTATGAAAACTGTCCAAAAATTTGAAATAGGTTTGTTTTTTTTTACTTTTAACAAAAATCTTGGCCACTGTAAAAAAAAGGAAAAGAAATAAAAAACATATACTGTGTATATTCATATCAAAATAAGGAAGAAATACTAATAAGTACTACAATCCTCTTTTCTGCAACTGTTCACATGGCACAGCCGGTACTCATAACTTCCTTCTTACAGAAACCATGTCATATTTCCTTTGCTCCAAGCAAGTACCTCAACTCAACATGGTTTTCTCCTGATGATGGGAGGGGGACCTAAACCTTCATTCCTGAAGGGTCTGTGCTATTAGCAGTCTCATCTATACTCGGTTATTGTAGTTTTCCATTTACTTTTATCTCAGAGCATGGAAATATTAAAAGATCTCTGCCCCATTGTATAGTAGTGTGGTATAATAAGAAAAATATTTGGTCTTTGTCCCCAGTTCCTGGCATAGATCTCCTAAAACCTTTGAGATTTCCTGAGTAATAGGGTGATAGGAGCATCTTTTGTTCTAATGAAGGGACTCTTAGTGAGAAGAAGCTTCAGGATGGGGGCCGCTGATCAGAGGAATCAAATGATTAGAGGGTTGGAAATTTCATCCCCACTCCCAAGCCTCTGGGGAAAGGAGAGGGGCCAGAGATTGAGTTAATCACCAATGGCTAACAATTCAATCAGTCATGTCTATGTAAATGAAGCCTTCATTAAAACCCCGGAACAGTGGGGTTTGGAGAGGTTCTGAGTTGTCAAACACATATGTGTGCTGGGAGGGTGGTGCACCTGAACTCCATGGGAACAGAGGTTCCTATATTCAGGACTCTTCTGGGCATTGCCCTATGTGCCTTTCCATCTAGCTGTTCATTTCTATCCTTTGTGGTAAACTAATAGTAAGTATAGCATTTACCTGAGTTCTGTAAGTTGTTCTAGCAAATTATTGAACCTGAGGAAGGGGTTTGGGGGAATGCCTGACTTTGTAGCTAAGTTGGACAAAAGTGTAGGTAACCTGGGGACCCAATACTTGGAATTGTCATTTGAAGTGAGGGGAGTCTTGTGGGACTGAGCCCTTAAAATTGTGGGGCCTGAGGCTCACTCAGGTAGTATCAGAATTGAATTGAATTGTGGGATACCCAACTGGTGTCAGGATTGGTGGGAAGAAAAAAACCTCTCAAGTAGTAAACCAATTTTTCCTTTATAGAATCAATCACCCAGCCAGTAAAGTAACTGCTTTCTTTGGCTATTGGTTTATTGACATGCAGAGCCCAAAACTGTGAGGATAGGAAGCAAAAATTTTATTAGTAGATGTTTAGGGGTAATATGAGAGGAGTCACTTCCATTTCCATCCCTTGATTCTCAAACTCCTGAATCTTATGTATGGGAGAAAAAGTACAATATAACAGTCACTAATCTGGAGCATTTGCTGCATCCTGGAGAATATCACACCATGCCTGCAAAAGGATTGGCGCTCAGCTGGCACTGAGTCTTCAAAGGCCTTTCCACCATTCTATCAAGCCAGTTGCTTCAGGAGGATGAGGACCATGGTAAGCCCAGTGAATTCCATGGGCATAAACCCATGACCCACTTTTTGCTGAAAAGTAAGTTCCCTGATGAAAAACAATACTGTGTAGAATACTGTAATATCCATAAGACATTCTGTAAGTCCATGGATGGGGTTTCAGCATCAGCATTGTAGAAAGGGATGGTAAATCCATATCCAGAGTAAGTGTCCATTCCATGAGAACAAAGTTCTACCTTTCATGGAAGTCTACATAGAAGTGGTCCAGTGTAATTCACCTGTTATTAGACAGCTGGTGGGTTCCCCAGGAAATGATGTTATATCAGGGGCTCCGTGTTCATCTCTGCTGTTGACAGGTTGCATATTCAGTCCAATGAGTATGCTATTGGGCCCAATACAAATTGTTGACCCACAGACCTATGAGAAATAAATGTTTTAAGCTGCTAATTTTTGAGGTGGTTTGTTGTGCAACAGAAGCTAACTGAAACAGAAATTGGTACCTAGAAGTGGAATGCTGCCACCTAAAATGTGTGGCACTGGTTTTGGATAAAAAATGTTGGCAAAACTATTGCATGTGGTAACTCAGAAGTTAGAAAACATACCTAATAAACTTGTGAATCTGTTTAAGGAAATTTTCAGGCAGAATGTTGATGTTATATAGGAAGAAAGAGATGAACTAAAGAAAAAACTATTTGGTTTGCAAGCAGAAAGTAGAGGACATAGAGAGCACCCAGGACTTTCTAGATTAGAAAATAAAATTGTTTTTCATTCCCAACCTCTCCAGTTTACAAAATATCCTTGCAAAATCTAATCAAGGGGTGGCTTTAAGGACTTTGTGAAGACCTCAGAAAGATTTATGATGGTTTATGCAAGATTCTCTCAACTGGACAAAATAATTTCTAAAGATCTTAAGGGCATTAACCCATAGCATTTGCTTCCCAAAGAAGAAAGGGGACAGCATCAAAAAGAATTATGTGTGTATCCTTTGTATAATTAAATGACTACAGTCTGATATATAAGAAACTTACACAGTTTTAAACGGGGTTGTATAAGCTTATAAAAGGGACCAATACAGTTCAAAGTGAAAAGATGACTTTGGGACCTCAAATTTCTTTGAGTAGGAAGCAGAATGAGTAAAGATATTTATCTTAAGTAAGGGCTATTTCTTATGGTAATATGTACATGACTAGATTCTTGAATTGCTATGGATCAATGACTCCTATGTGCTTCCCATTTCTCCTTTCCTTGAATGGAAATTTTTATTATAATTATCTCATTGCCATCTCACCATCATTATGTTAGGTATATGGGAGAAGGGAGCAAATAAACTTTCCTGTTAAACCACAGATTTCTGGATTAAGAGGAGCCATGTGCAACAAACTAAACCCAAGGGATATCATCCACTGCTGGACCAGATGCAGTTCCTGAGATATTGGACTGAGTCCAATTTTTGGCAGTCTTGGAAAAAGGTGAATTCCTTTGACATGTGGGAGGTATACAAATAAATATAGCCGGTGGTTGACTGTGGTGAACTAAATATGGTTACAAGTTCTTTACAGCTTGTCCCGTAAAGAGATTAACTTGGTTTCTTCACCTCTTTAGTAATGGCTGGCTCATGACTTGATTTGACCAGCAGGATGTGGCAGAAGGATGTTGTGCAGGCTGTGAATCTGAGCCTCCAGAGGCCTTGCAGCCTCTGAACTTGCTCTCTTGAAACTTGTCCACTCTATGAACAAGCCAGACCTGTGGAGAGAAGGGTCTAGTTGCCCTAGACTTGTCAGCTGTCCCAGTTGAGGCCCCAGATATAGGAGTGAACTCATCAGATACTGTGTCTGGCAGAGCTAGGATGTCTCAACCCAATCACCAATCCCCAGAATCATGAAAGAATAAATTATTATTGTAAGCCATAGAGTTTTGGGGTGGCTTGTTACCTAAGAAAATCCAGTTGAAACACACCTACATTTGCAGCTTCATGTATGTCTTTTGCCTTTCTAATGAGACTGTAAAAACTTTGAAGGTAGTGACTGTATTGTGTGATTTTTGTAATTTCTATAACACCAAGCATGGGGCTGAGTACAGATTGATGTTGTATGAATGATTTTTTATGTGCTTGAAGCTATTCTTCCTCTGGTTGGAAATATAGCATTCAGAAGTAAAAAAAAAAAAAAAAAAAAAGGATGAGAAGAAAAAGTTTAGGCTAGATTAGGCATATCATAGGGTCTACTGCTACCCTCACCCATTTTTCCCCCAACAAGGGGAAGATGTTTGGTTCTTAACCGCTGCTCTTCAAGATCAGAGGGAACCAAATTTTTCATCTATTTTACTGCTACACTCTCAGTGAGTAGTAAAGAAGGACCTGTTACTTAAAGAGGTAACAATTAAAAAAATAAATAGATAAATAGATAAAGAAAAGTTTCTGGAAGCAGGGAGTATTGGCACCAACTCTGAACCTTTCAGCCAGTGCCCATGTCCATTACTGGGCTTAATAACCAAAATGGATGAGTTGGAAGCAGGCCATTGAGAGTTCGAACAATTGCCTGGCATCATCTTGCTCCCTTCCTGATCTGTTCTGCTCCTATTTCCTCCCAGATCCTGACCTCTGGCTTCATTTCCCCTTTGCACTGTATTCTTACCCTTGAACTTGGTATTGCTATTAAGTTTTCCTGGTTGGACCTTTAGCAATCTGTATAAATGTTGGCTTAGACTCACACAGATCTTTCCACTCAGTGTTGCCTTAGATAGGATACCCTGACCTAATTTTAGCTCCTCATGAACTGATCACCTGCTCTGGATTTCCTCCAGTGAAGAAAAATTGACTGCCATGAGTTTTCGTAGACACAACGATGGGCAGTGGTGGTGGTGTGAAGAGGAAATGAGATAGAACAAGGAGTGAGGAGGAAGGCTCTGTTCACACCTGAGGGCTCTGACAAGGAAGTGCCTTATCTACTTAAGACCCCAGAAGAATCACCTCATGGGAAGTTTCTTGAAGCTGGAATAGTATGTAACCAGAAAAGGGCTGTTTCTTTTAAGTACACTTTTAAAGTTTCCTTCTCAAGGGCCGTTCAAACTCTGAGGGAAGGATGTTGCCTCCGGGTCGGTCTTGTTTATTCTGTGAGGACACCCTCAAGAGATGCTGCAGAAGTGAGCTGAGAGCTGGGTGGGAACTTCAGGATGACTCCATGTCCACTGCTGTATTTCCATGCTGTCGGGTCTTAGAAGTAGTCGGCTCAAGTCAAGGCTGGCTAACCAGACAAAGGGAAAGAAGTAAAATATTCTTACATTTACAAACGAGGGATGTAATAATTCCTTCCTGAAATTATTATGAAACATACCCAATTTGTTTTCTTTTGCTGGAGTTTAGAGAGATGGTTCCCAGGCTGTGCACACCTTAGAGCAGCGGGTGTCTGCAGAGCTGTGCTGGGGGTACCTGTCCCTTTGGCCACCAGGCAGCGCTGCTTCATTCTGCTTTAAATGTCTGTGATGCATAAAAAGACCCTGTCAAAGGATTCTGCTGGATTCAGCACAAGGTTTAGATGCAAGCTCACATCCTTTTCATTTTTTAACCCTAATAACTTTAAAGGCCATGTTAAGACTTTGAATTTTATAATAAAATCGCAATTTGACTTGCTACTTTTATGGTTATTTGAAGAGTCACATGTGAATCTCTAAAATGATAGTTAGAAAAAATGTGGATGGGCATAGTCAGCAAATGACAATACCGCCTTTCTGTGTGTGAGGGCTCGCTAATACTTCAACGTTCACCCAAAGAGAGAAGGGCGTGTGTCCCTCAGTCCTCTCACCTCCCAGTACGTGTTTGCCTGATTACTGCAGGTGCGCAAGAGCCTTTTCCATGTGAAGCCACATGTCTCTGCATAGGAGCTTGAGCTTGGGAGTACATTTATCAAATGCATGCCAACTCCTGCAAAACTCCCTGAGAACATTGTAGAACACCTGCATACTAATGGTTTTTATTGTTGGAATTATTTTATTGCACAATTAAAAACCTACAATTGTATCATAGAAGCATGCTACATAGCTCCAAGTATAGAAATTGGCTGTGAACTTCACTGCTGACACTTTATTTCTTGTAATTAAACTTTAACTTTTATTTCACCTATTTTATCCCATAAACAGGGAGAGAAAATAAAACATATAGAGGGAACAGCAGGATGTTGTGGTTTACTCCATGTTTTGGTATTTTTACCTGTTCCCAATGAACCTGAAGGCCTGAAATTTGTACTTGAAATGTATTAAAAAATAAATTCATTAGTTAAGGAATATTGAAGAGCTGGCTATATATTTAGGGTGGAATCTTCTCTATTTCCTTGTCTTGCAGAAAGTAGCAGACCACAATTGCCTGTATTTTCTTTCTTTTCAAAACCACTTCTGCTCCAAAGACCATGAACCTGAACTGAAGAAACAACTCTTTCCTGCTGGTGTGAGATAATTCAGTCTCCATGATGTCTTAATCCTGGGCCCCCCTTAATTGACTTCTAACTGTGCTAAACTGTGGCTGCTAGCAGTTGCAATGTGGATTGCAATTTACAAGGCACTGGAATTGTTTCTTGTCCTCAAATTAGTCCTGAGCTATACTTGAGAGAGATTAAAAAAAAATAGGCTTTACCTTGCTGGCTGTCTTGAGACCTCAAGTGAGACTTTTTTTTTACCATCTCTGAATGGATGGTTGCCTTTTAACAGTTTAGTTAGGGACAGAAAGGAAAAAATATTAGGGCTGCCAATACCCTGTCAATTTTGTCTTAATAAAGCTGCCTCCTGCGGCCTATCTTGTCCAGGGAATTGGAGAACTCCTAATGCTTTTAGACCTTCATGAGGGGAGGTAATTATTTTGAAGCCCTGTTCTGTGAGTGAATCCAAGGTAGAGCAAAGATCATCTCCTTTTCTTTTCTCATGAATGTCTATAGGATAGATTTATTAAGTACGAGGTGTTCTAGATTTAGGCAGCAGGGAAGAATAAAATGAAAGAAAGTTATTTCTTTTATGACCCCTTATGGCCATTTAACATTTATTTTTATCTATCCTACCTAATTTCTTCCTTTTCATCTTGGGACCCCAACTTAGAAAGCCATGATATATACACACATACACAGTGAGTATAGGCACTCTATCAACTCTTGGGATAAATAAGATATGGTTAGAGTCCTCAAAGAATTCATGGCCTAGGGGCTTCCCTGGTGGCGCAGTGGCTGAGAATCTGCCTGATAATGCAGGGGACACAGGTTCGAGCCCTGGTCTGGGAGGATCCCACATGTCGCGGAGCAACTAGGCCCGTGAGCCACAACTACTGAGCCTGCGCATCTGGAGCCTGTGCTCTGCAACAAGAGAGGCCGCGATAGTAAGAGGCCCGCGCACCGCGATGAAGAGTGGCCCCCACTTGCCACAACTAGAGAAAGCCCTTGCACAGAAACGAAGACCCAACACAGCAAAAAAAATAAATTAATTAATTTATAAACTCCTACCCCCAACATCTTAAAAAAAAAGAAGAATTCATGGCCTAAAAGGGAGATACATACATAAATGATCATGATGATGCCATTTAGGAAGATATATGTGAAGAGTGTTTATGAGAGCATAGAAGAGAGACACCTATCACAGGCTGAGGGAGTGAAGGGTGGATTTCTGGAGGAGATGGCAACTGGATCAACTCTTAAAGAATGAGTCAGCCAGGGAAAGAATGTAAAGAAGGGATTTTAGGCAGATGGAATTGAGAAATGCATGGGAATGTAAAACATGTAGTGAGTACAAGAACCATAGCAGTTCTATGTCAGGGGAATACATTCAGGGAGGGGTGGGAGGTAATCGGGCCCAGAGGTACATAAGGGCCAGTTATGAGGGTCCCTACATGGCATGCCAATGAGCCTGGACTTCATCAAGTAGAGGCAGGGAATGGAACTGGTCAGATTTCTGCTTTATGTAAGTTGTTCTGGCAGCTGGGTGCAGAACAAATTCAAACACAGGAAAACTAAGGCTGCAGGTCAGATAGGAGGCTAATGTGATCGTCTAAGACAAAGCCAGGAACTAGGGTGGTGAAAGCAAGATAGCAATTGGTTAGGGTTGAGAAATAGCTTAAATCAGCAGGCCTTAGACTAAGTGCATAGAAGGTGACTTAGAGGTCCATTAAGTCTACAGAATTGCCACAGAAGGTACTCTGGTTTGAAGAGACTGGATCTCCCATTCAAGACCTGAAGCTCCTCCATCATGCAAGGCTGACTGTAAACCTTTAATGGTGTGACAAGGCTGGTGGGGCTGGCCTTAACAAACCACGGGTTATGGGTGGATGTTCAGCTATAAAACCAATTCTTATAAGAATTCTGTGAAGTCTGGTCTTTCTCATTCTCAGGAATTTTGGAACATTTGTGGGATAACTTTTATGTAGAACTGAGGATAAATGGGGCTGGGAAGATGGAGGCCACTTTTTGGCTATGAAGCCTAGGATTTCCATTTCCAAATATTTCCTGATTGAGAGCCATGTCTTTTGTCATGGGAATGTCATTTGTTTCCCAGAATGATTCCTCAAAGCTTTTGGGAGAAAGCTGGTGTCTTGGGCTTTGCACCCAAGCTCCTTTGATGGTCTGCCTTAACTTTTTCATTCTTGTCTCCCACCACCCTGCACATGCATCCTTTCTTCACAGCTTGCCATATGATATTTTGTGGGCCTTGGTAAATGTTGCTCCTACTTCTGAAATTTTCTCCCAGAGGTTTTTTATTTATTTTTTTAATCTAAATACATTTTACTCACCTTCAAAAAGCATCTTGTCCTTTGGAAACCTATCCCAAGTCCCCATTCTTATTTATTTTTATTTCTTTGCTAAGCCTGTTCACACCATGATCTTGCACTTATTACACTGCTGTGTTTTTCTCTTGTTTTTCTGTCAGTCCAATTAAATAGTAAGGCCTTTAAGGGGAAAAAAAAACACTGCATTTGTGTTTACGTATATGTGTATTTATTTCCAGTGATTAGCACAGTGCTTAGCAAATAGGATGGAATATTACTCAGCCACAAAAAAGAATGAAATCTTGTCATTTGCAACAACATGGATGGACATAGAGGGTATTACTCTAAGTGGAAAATAGTCACACAAAGGAAGACAAATACCGTATGATTTCACATATAAATGGAATCTAAAAAAAATGAACAACAAAGCAAAACAAAAGCAGAATCATAAATACAGAGAACAAGCTGGGGGTAGCCAGAGGGGAGAGGGTAGGAGGACTGAGTGAAATAGGTCAAGTGGATTAAGAAGCACAAACTTCCAGTTTTAAAATATATGAAGATGTAATGTACAGCATAGGGAACATAGTTAATAATATTGTAACAACTTTGTATGGTGACAGATGGTTACTAGTTTTATCATGTGATCAATTTGTAATGTATATAAATGTCAAATCACTATACTGTACACCTGAAGCTAATATAATATTGTTTCAACTATACTTCAATAAAAATAATAAAAAATTTAAAATGATGTGCTGATGCTTTCAAAAATGATTTACCAAAGTATATTATTATTGTAAAAAATGCCATGTTTATCCACTTATTTATTTATCTAATACTTATCTGGCAAGACTGTGAACAATGTACAAATAGAACAAGAAGGGCAAGTAGGTTTGGGAGGCTTACCTGATTGAAGTCCAGATCTTCTTTGGAAGACTAGAAGTTCAGCTATAATATTGAGGGTTTTACTGACCTATGTATATTGTAGAGAAGCTAATTGTGAATGGGGCGTTGGAAAGCACTTGTCCTGTTTGGAAGGAGATATGAGCTCCAATTAGCTGATTGACTTGAGTAAAATACCTCTCTCAGCTTCAGTGGTCTGATCTGTAAAGCCAGGGTAATGGTACACACCTCCTGGGTTGTTGTGCAATTCAGTGAGACAATGGAATCTAATGTGGGTGTGCATATACCTGGCACCAGGGTCAGCTTTATGAGTATGTGACATGTGCATTTGCACAGGGTCTTATCTTTGTTTAATATTTTGCTGTCACCATCTTGAAATTCTTTACAATCATTGCACAAGAAGCCTTGCATTTTCATCTTGCTCTGGGCCTCTTAAATTATGTAGCCAGTTCTGCCTGATGCATAATAGGCACATAAGAGTGCTCTCAGAAGAGCCCTAGATTCTCAACCTGAGATTAGAAGGGAAGCTGAGAGGCCACCTCTAATAAGTGCTGGGCTTTGATGATGTCTTCATTTTGTTCTTCTGAAGGTGAGCTGTTTCTCCTTCTTCTATTCCCACATGGCTTCCTATGGAGTGTATAGATTTTCAATTCTGCCATCCACTTTCTCTCATTTATTTAAAAATTCCATACTGAGATTATTCTTTTATCTTAACTACTATTTTTAACCCCCACCTGCCCCCTCTCCCTACCAAGATAAACACATTGGCCACCAGCTGTACATAAAATAAAATTGCAGATTCCTTTTTGAGTCCATCAAGGTTCAAATTGCAGGGTTTTTGTGTGTGTGTGTGTGTGTGGTGTTAAAACACTTTCAAAAATGTAAATTAAAAACAAAAAACTAATTCACTGACATAGTTTGATTTTGGTACCTGCCATATATTTATATATATATTTGTTGATCATAAATTGACTCTGAGTTTTGCTCTCATGAAAATTATTTGAGCCAGAACGCTACACTGGGTTGAAACATTCTGCCACAATAATCCCTATGGATTAGAGAATATTGAAGTACAATCATGGGAAATAGAATGCTTCTTTTAAACCACTGAGCCAACAAATGAGGTCATTTGATGCTGAGAAACTATGAAAATCCACTAAGGGGCTAGTTCACATGTAACATTAAGCTGGTTTGGGCTGGCCCATCCCTTAGTTGGTGGCAGGAATATTAGGGTTTATTTTTCATCAATCTTCCTTTGCTTTTTTAATTCTTCCAAGTTACAAGTTGTAAGATAAAAAACTGAAAGATTCTTGACTCTCTACTTGGCTAAAATAACTCAACTTTTGTATAGATTTTATTTCCTTAAAAATTTGCTGCCTAAATGACTTTAAAATGGCAACATGTTAAACATTCTAAATGGGGAAGACTTCAGGTGTCTTTTCTAAATGACAATTCAGATATATTTTCCTTGCATCCCCCCAAAGGCTTTGAGTTGGAAAATTGAATGAAAAGAAAAATGGGAAAACAAAACAAATTGGAATCATGCCTGGCTTGTTTACTTTAGGAAATCTCTTAACACTCATTTTAATCAATTGAAAAGAGATGATTCATCAGATCATAGAATTTTAGAGTCGAAAGGAGCCTCAGAGCTTATCTCATATGACTTTCTCATTTTATGGATGAGGAAACTGGGACTCAGTGAGGGGAAGATGCCTTCCTAGCATTCCATGGCTAATTAGCAGCTGGGCAGAGAACCCAAGTCTCCAAATGCCCAGCCTGGTGTGTTTTCCAGTCTGGATGACTGCTTCACTTTCATACCAATTTAAAGTCTTTATATATTTCCAAATTCAAAAGGCTTATAAAAGTAACTGAGTGAATATAGAAAGAATATCTTCATCAGTTGAATGAAAACTTTCAAGTACACTTCTGAATATTGACTGGTACTGGATACAAAGCTATTTTGCACATAGTAGACACTCAATAAATATTTGTTGATTGATAGAACTGCTCAGAAGTTAATTTATTTTTTAAAAAACCCCTAAAATCATATGTCTAAAATAACAAAAGGAAAAATGCTTATGTTTATTATCAAAGAAAGCAATTCCCCAAAGAAAATAAAATCCTAACTGCAATTCCAGATGTCTTTTCCAAAAATAAAAAGAAACCTAAATGGTGGGATATTCACAGATTTTGCCCGGGGTGCTTATCAATAGGGTGGACCATATAATTTATTGTCCAAACTGGGTTATTTTTGAAAGTGAAAGTAGATATTATAAATATTTTTGTTGAGGCCGCAAGTGTAAACTGAGACTTTCCAGGGCAGTTAGGACACATGGATCACCTTACATAGGAAATGATAAAAATCTTATATGAATTAAGTATTTACAATGTGCTAAGCAAGGCCTTAGGGACTTCCATGCTTTAGTGTCTCTTTTACTGGTCCAGCAGGGAAAGTCTTCTGGGTTTTATTATGAGGTTCAAATATTATATTAAAAGGTAGAGGTGTGGGATCTCATCATTTTCATCTCCTACAATGAAAGGTCCTGAAGCCTTTTTTGTTTGTCTAGATAGATAGCAATAAAGATCTTCTATGTGTCTGTTCCCCACTCTCCATTCCCCGCTCCCACTGCAATTTCTTCCACCAAGTCCCTCTTTCCAAGACTTCTCTGAGTGACAAAATACAGATAGGTTTATTCGGTATTGAATATTTCTCTGAAAATGGCTTCCTGGTGAGGAATGTTTCTTGGTCCTGACAAGAGATGTTGCTGCTGAATTTGTTTTTCTCACTTTTATTTGGTTTTATAATGGGGTTGTTGAAAACAATAAACGGTTTAGAAAAATACCCTTGGTGCTGTGAAATAGGAACCATTTCCAAAGCTTGTTCAAAATCTGATTATATTAGCAATTTCTCAAATCCATTGTATTAGATTTGTAATTTGTTTCCATGACCCACGGAATATATTGACTCAGACAGTGACTTTTTTTTTTAAAGGAAGAGAGAAAGACTTGTTTCTCTTTGGAAAATATAATCTTGGAAGAACTTGGAAACAATAGATTTCTAGATTGGCCTGAAGGGTAAGATCCAAATCGAACCAATTTCCTTGTCATTGTCTGCAGTGTAGGGAGCTGGGATGTTTGCCTTGATAGCTCTTTTGGGTTTTAGACAGTCCTTTAAAGTAATAGGCACAGGCTGTGCTCTTAGAAGTTCTTTCTTTCTAAATGAAGGGGAGACGTTTGAAAATAGCTTATGTGTTTATTGAACACAGAACATGTGCCTTGACCTTAATACCCAATGCATCTCTCATATTTTCTCACTTCACCTTCAAACTGTCCTATAAAATGTAAACCATGATTTTCCCCAGTTTGCAGGTGAGAAAGCCGGGGCTGAGAGAGAAGCCCTCACCTGGAACAGGCAAAACTGTGATTTGCAGGCACTTTTGTCTGGTTCCAAAGACTGTTCACTTGGGACTTAACTAACCACTCTGCAAGGAAATCTTTCAAGATGCTATTGGATTTATCTCAATATTGAAAGGATTTTCTCCATGGAAAGCCAACCACCCACTTATCAGAGCCAGAACATTTGTCAGCTGTTATGTATTGAATTGTGCCCCTGCAAAAGGATCGGTTGAAGTCCGGAACCCCGGTACCTCAGAATGTGACCTGATTTGGACATAGCGTCTTTTCAGGGGTAATCAAGTTAAATCAATGTAATTAGTGTGGGTCCTTATTAAAAGTGACTTTTGCCCCTATTAAAAGGGGGGATGTGGACCTAGAAAGAGGGAAGACAATGTGAAGAGATGCAGGAAGAAGATGGCCATTTCCAAGCCAAAGCTACAAACCATCTACAAGGAGAGAGGCCTGGAACAGACCCTTCCCCAGCTCCTTTGGAGAGAGCATGGCCTTGCCAACTTCTTGATTTCAGATTTCTGGCCTTTGGAGCTGTGAGACAATAAATTTCTGGTGTTCTAAGCTACCCAGTTTGTGGTACTTTGTTACAATAGCTCTAGCAAGCTAATACACATGTTCTCCCATATTTCAGCATGTGAGAACTTGCTCCTGGTGACCAGCTATCTCTTCTACTCTCTTCTCAGACTGTGGCTGGTGTAAGGAACAGGTAGAGACCAGGTCTAGTCTGGAAATGCCTGAGTTAGAGCACCAGCCAGTTGAAACTACTCCAGGCTTCAGGACTGAGGTAGATCCCTGGGTGCTCCACCATGGACAATGCAGGGAGCTAGGCGAGGTGACCTGTATGGCGACTCTGAACTTATACCCCTTAGACCAGACAGCAGTGGTTCTGAGCAGACTCCTTTTTACTTCCTTTCCTACCGCTGGTGGTTTCCAGTACTAACTCTAGTGACATTAATTGATGGGAGAATGATCTGTCACAGCTGTTGAATAATGCACACATTGATGATTTCTTAATAAGTTAAAAGCCCTTATGATGGGGTGAGGCGAAGGAAGAAAACATGTTCCACCTCCTGCAAAGGGGGAACAAAAACCTTCATTCAAGTCATTCACAGGAGAAACCCTAGACCTGCCAGGTGAGACCTGACCATCAACTTCTGGGGGAAGTGACCTGGTTTTATCAAACTCACCACTACGTCTAAGTGTAACCAGAAACATAAGTATACTATTAGCTAGAAATAATAAAATGCTCAATAAATCCAGTATTATGAAGGCCTAGCCAGGAAACTCTCAAACAGTCATGTTTACAGCACACCTGGTGAGTATTTTTACGGTACAGTATAAAATCTGCCCTTTTAAAAATAGCGTAGAATTGGTGGCACAGAGGATTTATGCCCTTTAAGCTATAAGCCAGAGTTTGAGGAGTTTATAAATTCCTTACAACCCTTTGCTGTAATGTAAAAGTTTAGAATAATAATGATAATAACTTGATGAGCCATAGAGGTCAAAGCAAACAGCTTCACTTTCTTGTCTGAAGAATGGAAAGGTGAAGGGGGACTAAGTATTGTTATGGAATTGTTTTGGCCCAGGGAAAAAACTGATAAAGAGAACTTGAGTCAGATAAATTCCATCTTCTCTTTGACTTCTACTGTAGAGTCAAGGGCAAACATAAGGTTAGCATAGTGATAAACACGTTAGGTTGATATTTCATCACACCGATATGGCTGGGCCAGGTGGAGGTGACTCTATAGCCTTTCTCTCTCTCTGAGTTTGAGTTTCCCTTGGAGACTTGTAAAATTTTGTGGGCCTTTCTTGAGTCTGGAATCTTCCACACTCACGCCAAGCCACCTCACATTTCATCCTCTGCCCTCTCCTCTTGGCCCGCCTGCAACTCTTTCACAAAGTTTTCAGTCATAATCAGTGACCTCTGGAGCACACAGGTACCCATCACTCCCTAATTCCCTCTCTTTTCCCTCTCTGGAATCCTGGTGGTCTCTATCTAATGGCAAAATTTTCCTGAAACCCTTTCTCACAGGTTGGGTCATGAGAAACAAACTGAGATGGAGCCTGGGAGATACTCTCGGGGCCGTCCCCTGTGAGGCGTAAAGCAGCAGGATGGAAGAGAGGGAGAAGGTGACTAGGCTGCAGTCACAACAAAGGCTCAGCTGACCCCCTGTGGGACCCTTCTGAGTTGTCCCAAATAGAGGCATGGGGGCTGGATCTTCTTAAACCAATATCAAATAGCACCAGAGGCTGGCTGCTCTGGGCAGGGCATGGTATTGAGTAAGGCAGCTCCCCTTGACTAAGGGCAGCTCTCTCTTGGGAAGGGTCTCAGCTGGGAGCCTTTGGTTGCCAAAAGACCTAGCAGCTGGAGGAGTGAGTGTTTGGCCTTACAAGCGTGGATCTGGGTGGGCATGACTGCATCCACCATGCCTCACTGTAGAATTCCCATCTGAGGAAAATAAGACCTTATAGAGGAATGAAGGCTGCAAGTAAAGGTAAGAGGAGTCTCATATCTATTCTTTACCTTTATTGAAATATAACAATAAACAGATGCTATCAATGTTATTTTCTGTATCTTAAATCAGTAATAATTAATGCTGTACAACTAATTAGTTTATTATTTCTCTCCTTTAGGATCTTCCTCCTGCTAAGCTTTAATAAGATACTGATAAATATGTTTCTCTTTGTTATAAGCAATACAGAAGTAACTTCTATTGTCTGAGCACTTGTTGTATTGCAGACATTTATTATTTTATTCAATCGTCATAAGACCCTGTAAGAAAAATATCATTATCCCTATTATGAAGGGAAAAAGCAAGGTCTAAAGAGAACAAATTACTTGTCCAATTCACATGCACATGTCAGAACTGGGGTCTGAATCCAGCTGACCCTGGAAACTCTACTCTTAACTCTATCATGTTGCATTTTATCCTAATATGTAACTTATTTTCCTTTTTGGTCCTCTTTCCAGATATCCAATGCCTCTGTGATTTTTGTTTTCCTCCCTGGTTATGGAAATCCATTTCTGAAATCTGACTGTCGTCCCACACATGAAACTATAGAGAAGACATGGAAGAAATAGTGGGAACTTATACTTAACCTCCTTGGAGTAGTTATGTGGGTAGTCCTCAGAGATCCCCTCCCTAGGCTGGAACACCTGCTGTGTGCCCCACCCCTCCTCCATCCATGGTGTGGGACAGTCTCTGTTGGCTTTTCCTCAATCCCCCAATCTCTTGAGTCTTCCCCACTACAACCTCAATCCATACTTCACCATTCTCTTCTCCTCCCAATCCATTTAGTTTCTTCTGATTATTAGTAGGAATGATTAAAGAATGACTACTACTGTTTACAGATTCAGAGTTAAAATTCTCATGACAACAGAAAGGACAAAGTGATCCCTACATCCCTACATCCATCCCTACATCCTAGAATTTCAAGTACAGGGAAGAGGGATTGAGAAGAAACTACTGTATATGTAGTGACTTAAAGAACCATTTTATTGTGTCATTTTACCATGATGTTTCACATCTTAAACCTGGTTTTGTCAAGACTACATATATATATATATATATATATATATATATATATATATAATTTGTAAGATTATGACAAAAGGAATCTTATCAAGCTGGCTCTATTCTAACTTAAAATGAGTCACGTGGGCTTTAGAGAAGAAATCAGGATGAGATGCTTGACTGAGGCCTTTTCTTATACTACAATGGTGGAATTAAAATCTCATTTTTTGAAATAAAGGGAGGATAGATTTTCATCTGTCTGAGATAATTTAATATAACCTACTTTGAGGCAGGGGAGAATGGGGCAAATGATTCTTCTAGTCTTCTCTAGCTCTGTAATTATATTTTCAGAGGGAGAGAATAAAGATTCCTGCTGCTCCACACATTATTATACATCTTGAAGAGGATTCAGAGTTTAATATTTGTCATTCAGCCACTTTCCTAATTTTATGTCTAATTAGCCAAGAAATTGAAGTTTCAAAAACATTCTTGATTTGCAAAATCCCCATATATATTTCAATTCACAGACATTTTAAAAAATATTCCTTCTGCATGTGCAGCACCTAGTCAGGGAACAAGGGAAGAAGGATGAAGGAGGTGGGCACAGGCCACTCTCTGGGTGTTCAGAGTCCAGTGAGAGGGGAAGACACATTCACAGCCAACTAGAACAAGCTGCTGAGTTGAACATATTGTCTTCATTTAATGGAAACACAGAGGCGGGCTCACTAAATTGTGTTGGGGGTGAGAGGAGCATCAGGGAAAACTTCACAAAGAGCTGATATTGGAACTGGGTCAACAGTGAGCAGAACCTCACTCAGGGCACATGAAGGAAGGAAGAGGGGAGGAAGGAAGGGAGGGAAGGAGGGAGGGAAGGAGGGAGGGAAAGAGGTAAGGCGAGAGGAATGTTCTCTGAGTCACCTCTTCACTGAGACCCTCCCCTGGCTCATTGCAATTAACCTTCATCCATTGTGTCTACTCTGAGGGATCTGAGGACTCAGGATGAAAAGCCTGAGGCTCTGTCAGGATTCTTCATTTCAAGACCATCCCATCATTGCTCCCCATCTGCAATTCAGATTAGGAGGCAGCACACCTCTCTGTACTCCCAGCCTAGCCAAGTGTTTGCGTGTGAGGTCTGTACTGTATATCACAAGCTCATCATGCCCTAGTCAGAATACTACTTCCCAGGAACCCCACCCCACAGTGGATTTCTACTGAGAATGATTCTCCTTCTTCCAGGACTGCCTGTCTCCCTGATCTCTAAAAACAATAGTCATGTTTCTCTCAAGACTGCTATTCCCATAGAGATAAATCTCTCCTCCTACATTGTCTTATTTTGCAGGATGTTAAAAATATCTTTTCATAAATAACTAATAGTATGTTTTTCTTTCCCTTTCAGAGGCTTGACTTTCATGGGCACTATAAGG
This sequence comes from Mesoplodon densirostris, assembly GCF_025265405.1. Taxonomy (NCBI): domain Eukaryota; kingdom Metazoa; phylum Chordata; class Mammalia; order Artiodactyla; family Ziphiidae; genus Mesoplodon; species Mesoplodon densirostris. The sequence continues at coordinate 51,478,573 of NC_082673.1, read as the reverse complement.
CTGCAAAGGATGAGTGCTTTGTGGGGTTTGCTGCAAACAGACACATGACCACAACTCCATGCTCAAGGCCAGCACAAGTCTCCATATGAAGGAAGTGAACTTGAACTTCAATACAGTTCACTTTCTCTTGGTTTCCTAACCACGCTCACACTCTTGTGGTGCTCAGGCCACACCTCTTGCATTCAGCTAGTTGTCAACTAATCCCTCTAAACCATGAGTTCTCAACCTGAAGATGTTACCTACACCACAGAGACACATTCTAATGGTATAACTGGCCTACATAGAACTGTTGTAGTGAAAGACCTACTGGCCACATATCAGAGAAGGCAAAGAGCTCTTGGGGCTCCTTTAAGAGGAACTTTAGCCAAAATTTTCCAAAGGTAGTGGAAGCTGCCTTTTCTACACCAGTAGATCCTTGCAAAGAATGTCTGGACTTACTAACTTGTAGGTACTGATGGATGGTGGCTTTTTGACCCTGGGAACAAACCCTGTTCACCACCTTTCTTGACTCTCTAGATATACAGCTACCTAAGGCACTGCTTCTTATTCACAGACCCAAGAGAGTTTCATCAGCTATGAATTTCCTTACCATTCTGCTTGTCTATCTCAGAGCATCTGTCTCTGTGACACTGAGCATTTCTCCTGCTTCTCTGCATCCTCACACCTAAAGTGAACCCATTTCCCTGTGTTCTGGATTCCACCTTGCACCTCTCAGTAACGTTGTTCCATTAAGCTATCTCTCTCTTTTTTCCAGTATCTTCAAAGGATCCCTCTCTTTGGCTCATGTGGGTCCTTCCCATCACCCAATGTACAAATCCTTTTCACCTGAATTCCAGTTTTCATCTTTCTCTTTTAATTCTTTGAAAGTTGGCCTCCTTCCTCTCCAGTCTGACATAACTCTTCTTTCTAAAACCAATGATCCTCTGATGGTCAACTTCATGGACACTTCTCAGTCATCTTATTTGGTTTCCTTGCAGTATTTACCACTGCCAACCTCTCTATCCTTCTTAATTTTTTCCCGCATTTGGTTTCTTCACTGAGCTCCTTGGTCTCCTTTCCAGGTGTCTCTTTCTCCATAGCATCCTTAAATATTGATATTTATTTAAATATTGATATCATGGATCTCTCATCAACCTCTTCTCTTCTTTAGTCTTTCCTGGGCTGTCTCATATAATCCCATAGCTTAAAATCCATCTGTTGACTCTGAGCCCATATGTCTTACTCGGATATCTCTCCTATGTCCCAAACATAAATGCTCAAGTGTCTAATGCACAAGTACACCAGGCCAATCCAGACACCTCAAACTTTCTCCATCCCAGGGTATATTCCCCCTTCAACTTCCTTTACTCTCTCTTTCTGATATTCTTTAAGAGGTGCCTGGTACCACTCTGCATCCATTGTCCTCCTGGATTTATTTCCCTCCTTCAGCCCACACAGTTAATTGACAAATCTAATCAGTGTACTAGCCTAAGATCTCTCTTGTCCATGCCCTCTTCCACTTCCTATTGCCACTGCCTCCATTTAGGCACCCATCATTTCTTAGATGGACAGTTTTTGCTATTTCCTTTTTCTAATCTTGTCCCTCACCATCCATCTACCACAAACATCATCCACCCACCACAAATCTGATTATATCAATGCTCAGTCAGAATTCTCCAAGGTCCCTCATTGCTTAGAGCAGGGAAAACTATGGCCTATGGGACAAATCTGGCCCATGATCTGTTTTTATACAAACAAAACTCACGTACAAACTCAACTCTTCCATACATAAATAAAGCCATAAACAATGAAAAAGAATTAAGTATTTGTAGACAGTATAGGGTCTATAAAATGTGAAATATTTACTATCTGACCCTTAACAGAAAATATTTTGCTGGTTTCTGGCTTAGAAGATTAACCCATCCTTCTTAGCATGGCACAGAAAGCCCTCCAACTTATGTTCTCTGTCTGCCTGTCCAGACCCATGTTCTTTAACTCCTTCTTTAACAGAAGACAATATTAGAATATTTTTTTGTACATAAGGCTGTGGTTAAAAGTGATATGTATAGCCAGGATATCTGGGTTGAATACTGACCCTGCCACTAGTTAGCTATGTGACCTTTGGCAATTTACTTAAGCTCTTTATGTTTTAGTTTCCCCATATATAAAATGGGAGGTCCTAATTCAAACATTTCCTAATTCAGAGGGCTTTGGAAACACAATTGCCTTAGAGTCTCATTTTATTTGTCTATAACATAGAGGTCATAAAATTGTCTTTTGGATGATAGTTTGTGGTGGTAGAGTGTACCAAAATGCATTTTTGAGAGCAATGTTAAACATATAAGAATATTCTCTCTTGAATAAATCAATTTTTCTTAACGGACTTACCTGACATGTGGTAGGAAAAAAAATCATGTCAATGGAAAGAGCAAATAAATGAGAAAAGGAAAGTAGAGGTATCTGTGAGTAATTTAAAAATTTATTGAAAAAGAGAAAGGATTCTTCTTTAAGAAACAATTATCCCACAATGTATGTGAGTGTTACATAAACTGAGAAGGACCATATATATGTAAGTGTTATGTATATACTTTAGTGCTCATCCTTATCAGATTCTCTTCATTTAATCTCTGACAGAATGATGTTTTCTTGCCCTCTTACAGTTAGGTGGGGTCATGTGACCAGCTTGGAAATTAACTGTGCCATTCATTACTTCCTGGATGAAGCATTGAATTACTGGTGTGAGTTTAACACTTTCTTCCCCACCTGGATAGAACAAGGAGGGCAATATTCCAGATGGTATATTGACAAGATGGCAACACCTCTCTTAGGTGGAATTACTGAGTCACTATATGGGGGCAAGTTTCTCCAGAGTGGTGCCTGGAACCACGAAGGATTTTGTGACTGTGAGAAATGAACTTTCGTTGGATTCAATCACAGAGATTTGGGAATTGTTTGCTTTTGTGCATAACCTAGCATATCTTGGATGTCCTCTCATGTCCTTAAGCCAGTAGAATTAAGTGAACGCCCTGGGTGGGTAGAGCAGGCTTCCCAATACTAAGCCTCCCTGTCTGGAGGGCTGGAAGGAGCTGGTCTATTGTTCTATGCTGGTGAGGAAGTGATACCCCTTTGTGATCACTCCTGGATGTTTTCCCTCTTTTAATTAGCAGTTTTTGTTATTGTACTTGGGAGGCAAGGCTCCAGGAGCAAAGGCCACGGCTTTAATGATAAATGCCTCCTCAAACATTTCTAACCTGAAAATAAAATAACATAAAACCTTGCAAATGAATGTAGTCGTGAGTTGCAAATGTCAATTCTGTCATTGTATGGATTTAAAATCAAATGTAAACAATGTTTGAGGGAACATTGACCTGAATCCAGTCTTTTTTTCACACTGGTAATTAGTTTTGCAGCAGCAGGCCCTGGCTGAAAGCTGGGTCAGGGCTCCCTCCCCTAAGAAGCTGAGAACATTTTCACTGCAGCCAACCACAAGACATCGCCTCTGGGAGGTTGTCTGCTGAGGCTGCCACTTCGCCCACTTCTGGTAAAGGGCAGGTTTCTTGGCAAATACTCCCTTACCTTGACTTATGGGGAGCGAGTATAAATTCTTTCTACAGTGTGGGCACGTAACTAGGGTGGAGAGACGGAGGTTAAAATTCTAGAAAACAGACGACAGGCAGACTTAACCAATATTGGGAATATCAGAACTAAAAAGATATCTTAGTGGGGAAAAAAAAGGTAAATGGCCATAATGTTACATACTTTTTTTTTTTTTTTTCATATTCTGGAGCATAGTATTGACTACTGAAGTCAAATTACCTGAGGGTTCCTTATTTTGATTTTTATTCTGCAGTTTCTTCAATAATCAGAACTTTTGGTAACACATTTTCCTGATTCATAAAACAATGGGTAAGGATGGATCTTTGCAAAAATATGGGACTGAATGGCCAGTTTAAATTTCCAACGATGAGCACCCTCACTTTAGGCCCAAGGAACAGATATCCAATTTTGTGTAAAAAGCACAAACTAGTTAATAAATGAGAATTTGAACCTGTGCAGCTTTTACTCAGAACTCGCTATAAATGCTGACCTGTCCTTGTGACTGGCCATGCCATTTCAAAGTTCATTTGAGAGCCTTTGGTTAGGAAAATATTCTCAGACCATCAAGATTATCTTCTCTGTTTCTAACTCACAGAACCAAAAGAAAATAAAACTCTACCTAATGAGGTGGAAAAATCATTTAAAAATCAGATAAATCCCGAAGACTTCAGTATTAACAATTTATTATAGTATTCACTAACCTTAGGCAGGCTGGATAGAAATGTTCTCTAAAGCACTAAGTAGAAAGAATTTAATGATTTCAGTTTAATTCCCTGTTGCACTGAAGTCCATTCTGGAATGAAAAAATAAAAACCATCAACATACATTATATTAAAGGTCTGAGTCTCAAAAGCAACTCTAATCTAATCTTTAGCTGGAAAAACAAAGTATCTGAAAATGCATCCTGAGTATAGTGGAACTTCATCATTCTTGAATCAGTCTGCCTTTATCAATAGCCAGTTCTTCTGTTAGGACAGTGAATTAAAATACCATTCTTTGCCTTAACAACAGAAATGAATAAGAAAAATAAGAAATTTAAATGACTTTCTTGAATCAATTCTTTGGCTTGCTTTTTCATATCTTCTTTCTTTGTTGAGGCCTTAAATCTGATATCCTTCAAATAGGACAGAGAAGAAAATGGCTCTTACCTGCCTGCTCCCTTCTTCTTGCTTCTGATCCTTCTGGTCTTTGCTCATCATTTTTTTCAGGTCATTACATCCCTTCTGGATTAATTTCTTTAATATCCCATTGGCTGGGCTGCCAAAACTCATTTCTTCATTATTGTTCTTTGCTTAAGGGTGGCAGTTGCTGAATCCTCTGCCACATCCCCTTTGATCTGCCTTGGATTTTATTTTTTTATAACATCTATTTCTTTTTTCCTCCTTTGTTTATCCCAGTGGCAGAAAAAAGAGGATTAATTATATCTATGAAGCCAGCACTTTTCTTTGTGTCAAAGTACTAGGAAACAGAACACATTTATCTCAAGAAAAAGCATGTCTCCATCGGTTGCAATTGGGGAATCTAAAGTTGGACGTTGGATTCACTGAAGGCAGTGTCTCTGTTTGCAGATTCTCTTGGTGACAAGTGTCTGCAGCCTAAGTCCAACTCCTAAATAAGCCTCCTTGTCTCTAACTCGGCGTGCCTGCAAACTCATCCCAGAGTAATCTTGCTAAAACACAAAAAAGATCTGTTACTTCTTAGCTCCAGATATTTTGTGGGCTCTCAGTTGCATTCAGGAGAACCCCAACTCGTTTAGAATAGCATAAAAACCACTTTGTTTTGTCCTCTTATTTCATCTCTTCCCATTCTCTCTCCATCAATTTTCCTACGTTTTAGTCATACTGAAACATATGGGTTCCCAGACTGGGAACATCCTCTTTTATCTCTGAGCTTTTGAACCTCTGTTCTGTCTCGGGAATGCCTTTCTCTCCTTTGTCTACTTGGTGAAGTCCACACACTTTTTAAGACTCAGCCCAAATGGGGAGTCTTTTCCCATTTGCCCAAGACCTAGAGTGTCCCTGTTCCCAAAGCCCTTTATGTTTGACTCAAGTGTTGTGCTTATCACAGTCAATGTCAGTATCTACTTGCCTGGATAATTCAGTCTGTTTTGAGCTGTTTGAGGACAAGACTCTGTCTTATTTATCTTTGGGGTCTCCATGCCCTTTTAAAGAGCCAGGAATATCATGGCAGTTAGAAAATATTGGGTGCTCAGATAAATGAATGAATGAAAGAATGAATGATAGGTAGTAAAATAACTCAATATTTCTCATTAGTTGCATGGCATAAATTATGAATCACTCTAGTTCTATTTTTCTTTTGGGTAGGTGAAAGAGTATTCCCAAATGTAGGTTCTTAATAGTTGTTACTGCTGTTATTCTAATTAATTCAGACTCATACTTTTAATAATATAAATAGATTGTATACACAGTCTGAATTTATCAGAGAATCGTGGCTTCCTTTTTATAATTTTATGGAACTTCTCATCTTTTTCCTTGATAAGCCACACTTCTGTTGGTTTTCTGTAGAGTAAGTAGGATTTGGACCCTGTTCATTTTAAGAATGTCCTTTTCCCTTCTGAGTGCTAAAGAAAAATTGAATTAATAAACTGAATTTATCAAGGTAGCATTGGTTTAAAAATTGAGGTCATACCATTTGTACACAATTTTGTGCCTATTTTTCCTTTATTTCAATTTATTGTTTTATTGTCAACATTGTACCATGTTATGAAATATTCTAGATAAATATAATTATTAACTGCATAATACATCACTTTTTGGTCATAATCTTCCTTTATTTTCTTTTTCCTACAGTCATCATCACCTATTAAAATATCATTTCATTAAGCTTTTGTCTCTATGTATGTATACTTTTATGTATTTATATATTTGTACTTGTGATATAAAATGTATTTTTTATTATGGATTAGAGTCAAAAAATTTGAAAGACACAGAAAACTACTTATAAAGTAGTTCTGAAACTACCCTTTAAGATTTTTGTTACAAAGGCAAATCAGGTTAAGATGAGCAAGGATGGCAACTTTGAAAGATTTCACAAGTCTAAGGTATGTAAATAGAAATTAGGATAGTCCTACTATAGAATAAGCATATTATACTTGATTTCCTTGTGTGACTTATGGAAACTGTATTTATTATTATTATTATTATTATTATTTTATTTTATTTATTTTTTTTGGCGTTACCCAGGCCTCTCACTGTTGTGGCCTCTCCCGTTGCGGAGCACAGGCTCCGGACGCGCAGGCTCAGCAGCCATGGCTCACGAGCCCAGCCGCTCCACGGCATGTGGGATCTTCCTGGACTGGGGCACGAATCCATGTCCCCTGCATCGGCAGGCGGACTCTCAACCACTGCGCCACCAGGGAAGCCCCGTATTTATTATTTTTAAACTCACTGTCCCTACCTATATTAGGCCTCCTGACTTGTTTTACCTCCCTGAGTCCCTGTCCCTTTGCCATTCACCACAATAGATTGGGGATCCCTCAAATAAGGATCCCAAGACAATGAACTCAGTTCAACATGGTGTTATTTCTACCTTTGGCCAGTGAGCCTGGATCCTCTGCTGTCATTCCCATTGGGTCCTATACATTGTCACACCTGTGGCATGTCTCAGAATGAATGGCTTCCAATCAGGATGGTGGTGCCCACTTTAAAAAATTTCATCCTATGCTCCTGCACAGCAGTGTGTTCACTGATTCAGAAGATAGATATCTTCAGAACACTTGAATCTTATATTCCTGCATTAACACCTAACACCTCCCACAGACACATGGCCTAGTAACTCCTCTTGACTAAGTTTTCCACAGTTCATCTCCATGATTCACCATGGCAGCAATTTACAGTAATGAGCCATGAGCTGACACCCAGTGTGGGTGAGAGAGAGGCAATGTTCAATCTACAGCGAGTGGCAGAGTACTTGAGGGATACATTCTCTGCATTCTGAAAGCATCTTAATGATCCTAAGTGCTTTGGATATTTAGAGGAAGTTCAAAGGCACTGAATCAATCGTACATCATTAAAAAAATACAATACATAAAACTTGGGAGCTGAAGGAAAGGTATCTGTTTTTCTGCAAAGACTGAGGAGGTGGCTGGATAGAAGAGTGTTGAAGTAATGCTTTTGTTTCCTGGAAGCACAGGGTAACTGCCTGTTTCCTTATGTTTTGATGGGTGGGTTTCATGTGTACCTGGGTAAGAAGGAGTATATCCAGCCATGCTTGGGAATCATAGAACATCCCAGAATATTATTTTTTTAAATGCCTTGCATTCAGCAAAACATCAACCATATTTAGCTGAATGCTACTCATATTTACTTTTAAAATTGATTCATATATAAGAGGATACAAAATCTACATGATTCCAAAACCTTTTACATTTTTTTACAATAAGGTAGTTGAATAACTTTAGAGCTATGTCTTTTATAACAAATTATTTGTTGAATGATAATGAGAATGAAAAATCTATAATTATTAGAACAGGCCCATTATTACCATGTAGATTGAAACACTTAGTTCAGAAGGTCAATTTCTTATTATAAGAACACAAGCCTGTAACAATTTGATGAATTGCATTTTCCTTTCTCTCAGCGTAGCCCTTTAATATGGCTTCATTATTGAATGGAGTAGAGAATTTTAGTGCTGGGAAACTTCTGCCAGCTCTTTTTAGATCCATACCTATGTGTTTCTCTGTTACCCATGGAAGGCATCTGAGCATCTACAAAGTGGAGGGGACATGGCCATTGGCTTCAGCCAGCACTGGGTTTCAGTCCTGGCCTTGCTGCTGACTGGTTGAATGGCCCTGGGCAAATCACTTCACCTCTTTAAGACCTACTTTCCTCACTTGTGGAAAAAGCACACTATCGTTCCTGGTGGTGTTCTTATGAGAACTAAATGTTTAGTACATGCAAAATACCTAATACAGGGCCAGTTAGGAGCAGAGACTCAGTGCATAGTGGTGATGGTCTCAGAGATGCTGTCCTGATCACTCTCCTCAGTTGATGGTGCAGAGATCAAGGCAGAAGGTGTTCTGCTTTCCTCACCTTGGGCACTGCTGTCTGTTCTCTGACCTGCTGCCATTACCTTGTTTGCTAGTCCAGCAACGTTGCCACTGTGCTCTTTAGATGTCAGACAGGTCTAAAGCCTGTTCAAAGTCAACAGTGTCCCCCTTGATGACCACACAACAGAATTGTTCTCTCTGAAGCTCCTAATCCGCATTTCCTCCCTCTGCTTCCTTCGCCTTGCTGTGGCTTCCTCACTGTGCTTCCCCCTCTCATCTTGTTGGAAAAGGTTGTTCCCTTCCTGTACTGTAGGGGGGAGTAACCTGAGAGGGAACACAGTCCGTTGTATAAGATACATTCCCCTCTCTCTTTTTATACTGGTTCAAGGCCTACAATTATTATAAGAATACTGAAGGTATGGAGGCCAGAAGTTAAACTATGTCTGTGTAGCAGACAGACTGTAGACTGAATGTAGAGGTGGAAAGCTGGTGGAAGTCTCTGTTGCTTACCAGTGGGTCAGCTTTTTATCACAAATCTGGCCTTGTGGGATTTATCACAAATCCTCCCCTTGTCAAGAGACCAGCCATAAGGGAGAGGTCATTCCTGTGATATGATATGACATGATACAACCAGTCAAGCCCCAACATTCACAGATTCCGTATTTGTGACTTTGCCTCCTCACTAAAATTTATTTGTAATTTCTAATCAATACTCCAGTGATTTCTCTGGCATTCACAGACAAGTACAGAGTAAGAACAATTCATGTCCTCCTAAGGAAAAGTTTCCACCTGAGGCCAAACTAGGTGCCCCTCTGTTCTTGTCTCCTTCTTGTATAGAAGGGATCAGGAGGTGGAGACCAGAGGTTGCCGTGCAGGGCAGTGTGAGAGTCCCTGGCTCTGGGGCCAGTGGACCAGATTTGAATCCCAACTCTGGAAGTGTCAGTGGAGCGGCTGTGGGCAACCCCTCAACACTTCTGAGCCTCATTTTCTCTTTTGTAAAATAAAACAAAGAATCTACTGATCTGAGTTGTTTTTAGAATTTATGATCTATGTGATATACATATACATTTCCTAGGAGCAATGATTCAGTATTCACTGACTCACTAATTCAGTGTTTGCAGAAATTTATAGAACATAACTACCATGGATAATGAAAATCGATTGTTATATGTATAGAGTGTGTGTGTGTGTGTGTGTGTCTCCCAGTAGAAGAGTAGACAGGGAATGATACTCTGAATGGCTTCAGGTACATTTCTATCAATAAGCTCCACTGATGCGTGACCTGGGACAAGTTACTTTACCTTTGTGCCCCATAGTTCCCTAATAGGTAAAGGTAGGGTCAAGGTGTCTGCCCTCCATAACAAGAGCTTGTTGTGGGGATAAAATGTGTTTAACAGACATGAACTTCCTTAGTACCTTTTAAAACACTCTAATAATGGAAGGCAGTATTATTATCTGGCTCCTGTCTGGGCAGCAGGAGCAAACAGGAGGCTGGATGGTCATTCTACAGGAGCTCTAGTCTATGGGGGACTGCTCTGGTCTAGCGTTCATACATTCATTGATTTATTTATTCAATCTTTCATCAAACTTGTATTGAAAACTGATTGTATGCCCAGGTCTAAATGAGATGTGCAGGATGTAAATGAATAAGCAAGATCCATTTCTCATAATTCTTACTGCGGAAAGAGACAAACATGCCACATGTATTCTAGGACTGGGTACTCCAGGCTTCCATTCTTCCCCTGACCCAAATTCTTCACATGGCCCTGGGTCTTCACCTGACTGTGGGACTCTCTCATATTTGTACCAGCTGTGTATTTGTATGTGCTTATGTGTGTGTGAATGGGTATGAGTGTGCTCAGAGGTAGGAATAGGCATGCAAATACCCTGGTACTTTCACCAGGTGCAATCTGACATCTATCAAATTTCCTCTTTCATTAATGCTTATTCCCTGGGAATCACATGGAATGTGTGGTCTTCTCTGGGGTCTTAGTCATATTCCTTCATGCTAGAGCTACCAGCATATGGAAATTCACACATGTCCACATGGTGTTTCCTGAGAGTTGAATGCATCAGCTGAACAAACTGCATGCACTTCAGATGTGCTCTATGTGAGGCATGTTGGGTTCTTTTTGTATCTAAAGCCCAGAGGTCCCAGGATAAGCAAACCTTCTAACATGATTCCCTCATGTCATTATTTATCTAGCAACTTCAGTTCTCTGATCTTATGTGAAAGTGATTCTTAGACAACTTTTGTGTATATGAGCCAAGAAATTGTTTTAAAAGTTTGTAATATTACGGCTGTTCTTTCAAATTGTCTCGATGGTGGATGTAAAATAGAGAGAAAATTACAGACTTCCTTGGAAGTTGCTTTGACACAAGATTTGAGTGGACATAGTATCTGTCTTAAGAGAGCTGCAAGAAAACTTAGTAATCATAAAAGTCAAATCTTTTCCTTCAGAGAGAAGGTCTAGAACGATGAAATGGAGATCCTAATTTGTGGATTGTTTGAATGAAAATATAATATAAAGGATGTTCTGCTAGGCATTTTATGTACTCATCTCACTTTTGGACTCTTTAGATCATTTTTCCTACCCTTGGTTACCCTTTGCCATTATTTCTTCAGTTATCTATTTTTTTATCCTCTTGTACTGGATATATGGTACGAAGCATACAAAATCATTTTTAGAACAAGTTAGGATTTGAATATATAGAAAAACATTTGGTAGGCAATTGGCAATAAGATATTATTCCTGCCCTAATTTATACAATTTACTAGTCAGAGAGTCATAGAAACACATAAAAACAATACAACACAACAAACACATAAAACAACAAATTACAGTGTAGTTTTCTAAGTGCTATAGTTGGTGTGGACACAATGTTACAAGGCATGATGAAAGAAACATCACTGATTTGTTCAGTAGCACTTACTCTGTGCTTGTTATGTGCCAGCAATTCTTTTGGGCCCTGAATATACAAACTCTCTTAGCCCCAAGGAGTTCAAGTCTCTGGGGAAAACAAATATATAAGCAAATAACTATACTATAACATGATTCATTTTAAAACTGAGTATGTGTAAAATGCTGTGAAAACACAGATTGCCCAGATGAGGGACAATTAATTATATCTGGGAAAGGAAATCTCAAGGAGAGACAGTTACAGAGAGGCGATGACATTTCAGCTTGATCTCGTGCATAACAAATGACTTCCTATAAGGTATTTTCCACCTGTTTTGAATTAACTAAAGTGATTAGATCTTCGAATTTATAAAGGTCATCTCTACTAGAATGGAAAAAGTGGATCATATTTGTAAAACAACAATTTAAAAAGCGCCAGCCTGATTTTGGATGGCTACCAAAGTAGCCAAGTGTATAAGTGCTAAAGTTCATAAGAAAGAAGGTTTTTGAAACTGAGATGGGAATAAAATTATCCAGTATTTGATAAAAATAGTGCTAATAAATACTTACATATAATTAATTATATACAATATAATACGATTTAATAATTATAGCTTCCTACTGTATGTACCACAGCACTTCTTAGTTTGTGCTTGATTGATTTAGGTCTAACTTTAGGGTAAAACCACTGACTAAGGAGATAAACAGAAACCTTGCTAACATCTGTGGAGAAATAATGCTATGTGTTCTCTAAATCTACTTCATTTTCCTTCTGGGTCCATTGTTGAACCCTAGTTCCGGTTAACCTGGTTGATATCTGCCACTTCCAGAACTGGTCTATACAACTCTCTCACGCTTGATTTTCTAGTCTCTGACTTTCCCTTCTGTGGGGCTCACGTGTTGAAGACAATGGTGTCAGGAGATGTAAAGAGCTTGGGTGCCTTGGGCACACTTAGTGGTGGGCTCCCTAGGAAGGTTGTATAACTAGGAATCTCTGCCCTGGCTTTTGCATGAACAAGGTATTAACGGTATATTGTGCAAGACCACTGAAATTTGACATTGTTTGTTGTAGCGGTTACTCTGTCTTAGTACACCCTCCAGTGAAATGATGTAGACACTTTCACTTTTATACTTACCTCCTTTAGCTTCTCCAATCCATCCTCATAATCATATAACACACTGTAGTTAATTCAATAACTGTTTACAGAATCTATGAATTCAGGTCTTCAGGCCTTGAACAAAGTTGGTATTGCAACTTCACTCAATCAAGTATGCATAATATAGGTCATGAAAATAAGTGATCATTCAGTTGTCTGAGGAGCTACATTATGTTGGCTGTGATTCATGTAACACTTGCATGGGACCCCTCAGATTAGTTTCCCTGTGTCAGACCCAGGCCACAGACACTTAACATGAGGGGACGCTGCTCTGCTGTCGTGGTGTAAACATGTTTGGAAAAGGCCACCCTTTTGAATGGACTTTGAATCAGGTCACTCGATCTTAGTCCTCGGAGGCCTGGATTTATTTGGCAGAGCAGTAGGGTTTTAAAATAGCTGTTTCTGGTTATGAGGTCTGAAATTATTTCTATGACATTGTAATGTACCTGAATAAACAATTTATCCAATCAAGAGTATTTCATAAGCATTTCCTGTATATCAACTAGGCGCTGCTCTAGTTATTGGGATTAACACAGTGAACAAGACAGATTTGACCCCTGCCCTAAGGAATCTTATAACCTAGGAGGGGAAACAGACATTTAAAATACAGTGATGGGGGTTTTCATGGAGGCAAGGCAGGCTATGCTGCATTCATTTTCAGCATTTCCTCCTCTTTCTGGACAAAAAGATATGGTAATTTATTTCTGTATTTTAAAGCCAGTGCATCGCCAAAAAGAATTTCCTTCCCTATGTGTAAAATGAAATTCAATTATTAAGAATCTTAATTTTTTTTTCTCCTTGGTCATAATGGATGTGGTGTGGGTAGAGAACTGGGAGTGAGTGGAGGAGGTATTTTTGTATTAAACAGGTTGATTGACTTTAAGACTCTGATGTATATGTATTTATCTGTGAATAGGTGGCCATGTATCTCTATGTAGGCAGCCACACATAGGTGAGAATTTCCTTTTTTTATCCCTATCACTAGGTCTTATTAATTTCTTAGTTATTTCCTCAACAAGGTGTCAAATAGTGAATTATTGAACCTGCAAGTATGCCTGGTTTTCTTGCATTCAAATTCCCATGCCTCTAATATATCACTCATGTTGCTCTGAGATTAGTTTCCCCAGGCTCATCTTACTGTCCCTATTTACCTTCTGAAAACACCTTCAGGAGCTCCCATTGCTTACTGAATTATATCCACCTCCCTAGCAGCATTTCACTGCCCTCCCTGTCTGCCTCATGTAGATTTCTAATCCCATCAATGGCACCTCTCCTGTCCTCCACCACAGGCCCAAGTCCTGAATGCTCTCCAGTCCCACATACCTGTCAGTGCCCTTCCTTACTCCCACTTCTTCACAGTATCTCCAGGCTGTCCCAGCACTCCTCACCCAGTGTGCTTCCAGCTCAAGTTGTCCTACAGAAACGCCTGTTGTAAGGGCTTGGAGCTGAAGGGTTGCTGGCTGAGCTCAGCACCCAAAGATTAGTCATTGGAGGAGATCACTGCAATGGTAGCAGAAGGCATCTCTGGATCTCAGTGTAACAGACGGTCAAGGGGACCTACTCAGTTCTGCCCTGTCTGACCTCTCCATGTAGGGAGTCTGACAATTCCTCAAAGTCAACATCTTCCAATCTGCTGTCTTCAGAAGAATGGTGTGGAGGGATGGGGACTGGGAAAGGAAGACTAAGGATTCAGGATCTGGAAGTCTAGCCACTTCCTTATGGCTACAATTAGTCACCAGCCTCAGTACCATCTGGAAATTATAAAAGGCAGAATTCCAGGCACACAGGACGCCAACCAAAGCAGAATTTCCAGGTGGATGGGGTAGAGCTCAGACATCGACATTCTGTGTAGGTGACTGAAGTCTGAGAGCCATTCTATATAGATGGGCAGACAGTCTGTGGGAAAATCCTGGTATCAGGACCGTTACTGCCACAATCAGTGTCAGAGTTTATTGGCTTTCACTTCTTTGTTTGTTCACACTGGTGTTTGGCTTCCCAGCCACCATGTGGAGAGCAGAAAAGTAGAGTCCAAGAAGTGGTGGAGTGAGGGCAAATCAAGACTATACCTCCCTGTGGATACAAGTCCTTGACAATCACAAGGAAAGGAATAAAGTATTATTTATTTGGAGGGGTGAGAAATTACACTGATGTCCACCATATCCACTCACTCACTATTTTCTTGAACATTAAGTACTGGGCAGGCAGACCTAAAATGTCAGCAGTCATGATGCCAACCTACTTCTTTTCTCCCACCTCATTCCGGGTCCTATTTCTATCATGTCCCTCATCTCTAAATCTTGACAACATTGCTGTAAACAGTGATGAGATATTGGAAGAATATAAAGGAACATATAATTATATTTATTTATTGTTGCTTTTATTTTTTTTTGCGGTACACGGGCATCTCACTGTTGTGGCCTCTCCCGTTGCGGAGCACAGGCTCCGGACGTGCAGGCTCAGCGTCCATGGCTCAGGGGCCCAGCTGCTCTGTGGCATGTGGGATCCTCCCGGACCGGGGCACGAACCCGTGTCCCCTGCATCGGCAGGTGGACTCCCAACCACTGCAACACCAGGGAAGCCCTATTATTGCTTTTTAAGTTTTTATTTTTTCATGTATTTTATAATGTATATGATGTGCAGTGGAACATATATTTATAAATGATAATACATACATTCACATAATACCCATGCTCACTTTTCTTTAACTGACTGTGTACACCTTCAAAAAACTTTACTACAACTCTCTCGACAATTCAGCAACTTGATCTTCTAAGCTTTTAGCCAACCACTGACTTCTCTTCCTTGGTGACTATCTAAGGCCTGAGAATTTCATGCTTTGGACTCTCCCAGTGTTTAATGAATTTCCTTTTGATGCTGGTCCATTGGAGCCAGCCTTGTTATTTGACATTTTGAATTTTTCGTTTCTGTATGTGACCTTGTAGGCTGTTGTTTTGAAGTAACCAAATCCTGATCTCAGTCAAGCGAGTTTAACCTTTGCCTGTTTCTCTACCAAGGTCATGGCCAATTAAATGCTTCTGTATTCACAAAAAGTACCAGACAGTTAGGCCTGGTCCTTAATTAAAAGTCCATCCTCTTTCACCTATGGCCAACTCAAATTATTTTGTGTGACCTTAGGACTTTGAGATACAAAACATTTCTATTTATAGCTTGAAACTCCACCAATTAACTATATCAGAATACCCAGTTATTATTAAATACCAAATACCTGTCTATGTATATAAAGTGCAGTATATATTTGTACAATCCAGAGTCATTTAATTTCTTTCTACGTTGGGCTCTTTTTGGTCCAAGGATCTTTTTTTTAATAATAGATCTAAATTTATACTAGTTGGTTACTATTTCCAGGACAGCCTGTCACTGACATAAATCATCTCATTTCAGCAGCTACAATAAATAATTGGGCCCCTGAGACATTGTTTTCCATCTCCTCTGCAGAGAGCTCCCTGTAACCTCTGGGTTCTCCCCTGGGTGTGCAGGGTGATGGTGCTGTTGCCTCTGGCCTTTTCATTTATTATTTATTTCATTTATTGCAGGACTCAGGACAAATTGGAACTGGCAAAAAATGGAGAGTGGAATGATAATGTCCAGAGTTTTCACGATTACCAGAAGCTGTGGGGCAAGCAGACAGGGAAAAGAGAACAAAAGAAAAACAAAATAAAATATCATTTCAAATCAAAATGCTTCACAAAAAATTACTTGTAGCCTAGTGAATTTTTCAGGTCTCAATCACAAAAGACTTGTTTAATAAAGTTTTGTGTTTTGTTTTGTTTTTGTAAGTCATGCTCGAAGGCCAGGGGAGTGCTGGGTCCAGGCCAGGAGCTCTATCAGGAAGTCGACAGACGTACAGTGTTGCACCCCTGGGGCTAAGCTTCTCCCCTTTAAGCCTCACTTTGTCTGGTTGTAAACAACCAGAGATTGATTACTTTTCCCTGTCCTCGGAGGATCATAGGGTCAGCTCACTACTAGGTTATAATAAAGATTCCTTCTTGGTTTCTGGTTGATGAAATACTTTGCAGATTTTGCACAAAGATTAATTTGCCACAGTCGAATTTGATGACAATTCAGTAGCTTTTATCAGTCAACTTTCATCTTGGATGGATTCTTCTTAAAACAAAGAGCTTTTCAATGATATGGTTCCAATTGATATCAAGTAAAATTTTATTCAAAGGCAGCCTCAAATATGTAAGGTACCTATCTGGTCCAGTAGCCAAAATAAAATAAATGCTTCATAATAAATAGTGTCTTTCTTGTCTTTTGTTTATATATATATATATATGTATACACACACATATATATATATATATATATATGTATAATGTCTTTCAGAATTTTAGAATTTGAATAGATCCTAGAGGTCATGTAGTCATGCAGTCCAGAAATATGTGACCTTGTGCACAATAATAGGTAAATACTATTATTATCCATCTTCTTCAGATAAGGAAACTGAAGTCTAGAAAGGTAAAATAATTTACAGAATCACCCAGCCTTTTAGGTCACATTTAAACTCATGCCATCCATTTGAAAGTATTAGTATACTAATATACTACTAATATACTGTATAACAAATCACCCCCAAAATTAGACACTTAAAAGAACAATAATGACTTGTTTTCTTGCACAGTTTCTGTGGGTCAGGAATTTAGGAGTGTCTTCATTGGGCAGTTCTCACCCAGGGCTTCTCATGAAGGTGGAATCTGATGTTGGTTGAGGAGCCATCTGAAGACTTGACTGGGACTGGAAGGTGGATCATTCATGTGTCTGATAGATTGGTGCTGCTGCTAGCAAGGTGTTTTGCTGCTCTCTGTGTGGATTTCTCCACAGGGCTTTTTTTTTTTTTTAACATCTTTATTGGAGTATAATTGCTTTACAGTGGTGTGTTATTTTTGCTGTATAACAGAGTAAATCAGCTATACATATACATATATCCCCATAACCCCTCCCTCTTGCATCTCCCTCCCACCATCACTAACCCACCCCTGTAGGTGGTCACAAAGCACCGAGCTGACCTCTCTGTGCTATGCGGCTGCTTCCCACTAGCTATCTATTTTACACTTGGTAGGATATCACTCTCTCACTTCGTCCCAGCTTACCCTTCCCCCTTCCCGTGTCCTCAAGTCCATTCTCTACATCTGTGTCTTTATTCCTGTCCTGCCCCTAGGTTTTTCGGAACCATTTTTTTTTTTAAGATTCCATATATATGTGTTAGCATACAGTATTTATTTTTCTCTTTCTGACTTATTCACTATGTATGACAGTCTCTAGGTCCATCCACCTCACTACAAATAACTCAATTTCATTTCTTTTTATAGCTGAGTAATATTCCATTGTATATATGTGCCATATCTTCTTTATCCATTCATCTGTCAATGGACACTTAGGTTGCTTCCATGTCCTGGCTCTTGTAAATAGAGCTGCAATGAACATTGTGGTACATGACTCTTTTTGAATTATGGTTTTCTCAGGGTATATGCCCAGTAGTGGGATTGCTGGGTCATATGGTAATTCTATTTTTAGTTTTTTGAGGAACTTCCATACTGTTTTCCATAGTGATTGTATCAATTTACATTCCCACTAGCAGTGCAGGAGGGTTCCCTTTTCTCCACACCCTCTCCAGCATTTCTTGTTTGTAGATTTTCTGATGATGGTCATTCTGACCGGTGTGAGGTGCTATCTCATTGTAGTTTTGACTTGCATTTCTCTAATGATTACTGATGTTGAGCATTCTTTCATGTGTTTGTTGGCAATCTGAATATCTATGTCTATTTAGGACTTCTACCCATTTTTGGATTGGGTTTTTTGTCTTTTTGATATTGAGCTGCATGTGCTGCTTGTAAATTTTGGAGATTAATCCTTTGTCAGTTGTTTCATTTGTAAGTATTTTCTCCCATTCTGAGGGTTGTCTTTTCATCTTGTTTATGGTTTCCTTTGCTGTGCAAAAGCTTTTAAGTTTCATTAGGTCCCATTTGTTTATTTTTGTTTTTATTTCCATTTCTCTAGTAGGTGGGTCAAAAAGGATCTTGCTGTGATTTATGTCATAGAGTGTTCTGCCTAGGTTTTCCTCTAAGAGTTTTATAGTGTCTGGCCTTACATTTAGGTCTTTAATCCATTTTGAGCTTATTTTTGTGTATGGTGTTAGGGAGTGTTCTAATTTCATTCTTTTACACGTAGCTGTCCAGTTTTCCCAGTACCACTTGTAGAAGGGGCTGTCTTTTCTCCTTTGTATATTCTTTCCTCCTTTATCAGAAATAAGGTGACCATATGTGAGTGGGTTTATCTCTGGGCTTTCTATCCTGTTCCATTGATCTATATTTCTGTTTTTCAACAGGGCTATTGAGTGTCCTTCCAGCATGGTGGTTGGCTTCCCCTATGATGTGTAATTCAAAAGATCAAGGCTGAAGCAGGAATGCCTTTCATGATCTAGCATCAGAAGCAGCATACTATTACTCCCACCACATTCTATCAGTCACCCAATCACCTCTAATTCAACGTATGAAGGACTGTACAGAAGTGTGAATATCCGGGGTGTAAAGAATGGATCACTGGGGGCCATCTTGGAGGCTGGTACAACAGCAAACCATTAGTTACTCTTTTTTTCCACAAGTCCCTTCCAACTCTGACTCTAGTCTATCACTCTTTGTCTATGCTGGCTTATCATAGATGCTCAATAAATATTAGCCAAGCCAACAAACCCAGTAAATATTTGGACTTAGGAAAGTGAAGAAACCTAATATTTTGAGATGCTGCCAAATGACTTACATAACTTGGGCCTTCACCAATGACTCACTTTTTCCTTTCTATTAGCTGCTGGCCTACCTTCCTTATGAAACTATAACTAGTGATTGTGTAGGGAACTTCACAACTGAGGCTGCTCTATCTAACCCATTGAGAGATACAAGGATAGGTTTGGCAGATTGGTGTTTCTCAACAGATCAGTCTTCTCCCTGATGGTGTTCCTGAGAGAGCTCCTACGTTCACTTCTAGCCCTAGAGGTAGCCATGAACCAGGTTTCTTAGATATTCCCTTTAAGAACCAACTATGAATCAATTCTATATTGTATAAAGAGCTATAAATATCCTTATGCATTAATAATGCTGATTGGTGTATATATATACAGCAAATTGAAAAATGTTTCTTTGGGAAGAAGGCCATTTTATTGTCGCATCTCTAACTTACTAATATTCTTCATCCTATATATTACTTAATGAAGATAAGCCACTGAAACTGTAGTTAAGACAGGAACTCTGTCTTTGCAGAAATTATATCTGGTGTGATGTTTAAAAATACAATGCTCTTTTAGTCCCTGCTCCTTTCTTGTTCCAAGGATCTCATTATCAATATTAATATAAATTTTTCATTGCTTGAGCCATTACAATATACAGGGAATAGAGTTTTCAATTTTTCAAGTTCCACTGAGTATATTAGCAAAATTAACTGTCTGTCAGCAGGCATGTGGTGACGCCTGTAGCATTTCTGATTTTGATTATTCTAAATCTTTTTACTTTTACAGGTCTCCAGTAGAGAAAAAGACAAAGATTTATTTGAAAACTCTCCTGTCTCCCATTTCTTTTGATCACTCTCTCTAATATCTTTTATTCTCTTGTCCGAGTCTTTAAAATGGTAAATAATAAAAGCAATCTAAGAGAAAGGATATGTATATTTCATTAGTAAAATTGTGAGCTTTTGAAAATCATGCTTTAAGGAGCTTTATTTTATTAGTTATTTTTAATATCCCAGTATGTTAGGGCAGAGAATTTATTAAGAAGGAGGTTCCTGACCCAGGTAGATTTTACTGTACCTTAGAGGCAGACTGATAGTGGAGCCAGGTTCTAACACTCAGTTTACAGACTATTCTGGACTCATACACAAATGACCTGTGGCAGCTTGAACTTTCAACTCTTTTGTAATCTTCATGAACTATTGTACAAATGGTGTGCTTGCCTTTAGAAAAAAATTTAGATTTCAATGTAGAGCAATATGTAAGAAGAACCTAGGAAAGGGTCATGATGGGAGAAGCAGATTAGAATACAGTAAGCATTCTTAATTGAAAAGGTGAAGTCTTTCAGACCAAGTAATAATATGATGGGATTATAGAGTGGTAGATTTAGGAGATAGCTTCAGGATCTTCTTCTCAATTCCTCTAATATGAGAATGGGGAAAAAGAGAGCATTGGCACAGCCTGATGTCACATGGCTAAAAAGTAGTGAGTGGCCCTAAAATCGAATCTTCTGACATTTTGCCAGGGACTTTTCACAATATGTTGCACTATCTAAGAACAAAAAGAAGATGAGATTAATTTTCCATGGAATTTGCTTTCTTTAAATTTAGATTATTCAGGCATAGAGACTAAAGAATAGGTTTTTTTGTTCATCTATTTGAAATATCTGGTTTGAGTAACTAACTGCATAGATCGAGTTCAAGAAATGGTCCTTTATTGTTGTGTGTTGTTTATATCCATCCACTGACCTTGATCTTGCTGCATAATGTCAATGATACTTTATTATTGCATCGTCACACAGACAACCTTATCAATGGACCTGAGGTTATTAACATTTGTATTAGTTTCCTACTGCTGCTGTGAATAAATTTCCACAAACTTAATAGCCCAAAACAATACAACACAAATTTATTATCATAAAGTTCTAGAAGTCAGGAGTGTGAAAGTAGGTCTCACATGGCTAAAAACAAGAAGGGTATCAGCAGGGCTGGTTCTTTCTGGAGACTCTAATAAGAATCCATTTGTTTCCTACTATCTCCTAGACCCTCCCTACATTCTTTGACTTATGACCTCCTTCCAGCAATGGCAACACTCAGACCTCTGCTTCTGTCATGACTTCTCCTCCTTTGACTCTGATCCTCCTGCCCTCTTCTTATAAGAACTTTTGTGATTACACTGGTCCTCTCTAGATAATCCAGATAATCTTTCCATCTCAAGATCCTTAATCACCTGTAAAATCTGTTTTGCCATATAAGGTAACAAATTCATAGGTTCTGGAGATTAGACTATGGACATCTTTGGGGGGGTATTATTCTAACAAAACATCTAAATTTGATATTCACTAAAAAAAAAAATTGAGTATGATGGTGAGAGCCTTGCAAAGAGTCTGAAGATTTCAGTTTGAATCCAATTTAGAACACCACAGCTGGGTGACCTTGGGCAGCTTATTTAACCTGACTGCGTCTTAGTTTCTTCATCTGCAAATGAATAGATGGAAATAAGAGCCAGAATGTATGATGCACTTAGTATACTCACTCATTCACAATTCCTTTAAAAATATCATAGTGCACCTCCTTCATGCCAGGAAGAGTGCTGGGTGCTGAGGACCTGGTGATGAGCAAACACTGACAGGGAGCCTGCCTCAGGAACTTACAGTCTAAGGGAGAAGACAGTTCCTCATCACACTTGTCGTCATACAAAGCCTTGTAAAACTTCAAATAGGACAACATGTTACTATAGAGGGACTTGTGTAATGAGAGCTTATAATGAAGAATTTGATCTACAAGGGGCCTTGGGGAAGACTCCCTTAAGGAAATCATTCCTGAATTGAGATCTGGAGAATACGTAAGAGTTATTGAGGCAGAGAGGGGAGGGAAGCACATTGCAGGCAGAGAGACCCTCAGGTACCAAGGGAAAGGGGAGGAGAGTGTGTGCAAAGAACATGAACAAGGCTATGGTGATGGAAGGGGAAGAGTAAATGTATACCGAGAACCAATCCAAACTCCCACTTATTTAGGCAACTGGCCTCAGGCAAGTCACTTAACTTTGCCAAGCCTCACTTCCTTCCTTGGTAGAATAGATATAACAATTGTAACTCTTAGGGAGTGAACAGGTTAGATAAGAAAATGCACATAATCATTGTGCACACAGCATGAGAATCTTAGCAATTTTCCTAATGGTTAACTCATTTACCCTTGCATTAATGTTACAATGTAAGTATTATTAACCCCATTTTATAGATGAAGAAACTGAGGCAGACAATAGTAAATAACTTGTCCAGGGTTGTACAGCTTGTAAGTGGCAGAGCAGAGATTTGAGCAGAGGTCCAACTTCCTGCACAGAGCTGGTGCTGTGCACAATCCTGTCATTCACTCCAGAGTGTGTCTTCAGAAATAACACAGGAAAGTAAACTTAAATCTATAAATAAAAGGCTTGTGATTATTCACATTACCTTCTTAACTATTATTTTTCCTTCTATTATTACTTTTTAACAAAGGGAATGTAAACTGGTTGAAGTTGAACCATTTTATTTCTTCCCCTAATTTATTTTCTCTCTAAATAAATTCCAGTAAAAGCTAAAGAGAACAGGAATAAGTAGGAAATACAAAGTGCATTTGTGTCTCATTGTCTCTGTGGTGTTATTGCTTCGGCCTGGGTGCCAAAGCTTATTTCTCAGGTAACAGTCAAGATGAGAACAGCTTATTGTCTGTTATGCTCTTGTATTCTGGAAATCAAGTGTCTGGGCAATTAAATAATCTGGTAAATTGAGATAACCAGATAAACCATTTGAGGTTTATCTAATTTCAAAGACTTAGAGTACAAAAATATATTTAACAACAAAACTATGTATTTAATCTTTCTTTAATAATCTCAAAGTTGCTTAAGAACCATGCTGTTTCTCAGAATATCTACCATCATATCAATGATCATTGTCCTGACAAAGTGTAGGAGTGCTGGCTTAATAGTCATTTTTAATCAGTAGAATGCCAGATAATCATCTCTTAATGGAAATTTTCTTAGATTGAAATTTGAATTAAATTTTTAGATTAATTCTGCAAATTTAGAATAATGCAATGATTGTTTTGAGATAGACTCCTTTTCATTTCATCGTTAATGTGAAACAATAAAAAGGATTATGCCTTAAGTGGAAAATGCATAATCCCCAAATGCTTTCCCAACCAAAACAAACAGATATGGAATAACAAAAGGGAGCTTTCATTTGCCAAGTTATGTATTGTTTTGTCATTCATACAGATGTCCGATGGTGGAAGAACACAAGTTTTTGGCAATTACAATGCCAAAATGGTATTCAAGAACTATTGATATTTTCATAAATACCCACAAAAAGTGTATTTGATTTTTTGTTGTAGTTGTTTTAAGGTTGTTTGGCATTTAAGAAGAGTCCAACATTAATTGACAATTCATAGTTTCTATGATCCTTGATCTCTAATCCCCCCTACAAATTCAGGGCAAGTATTCTGCTAATGAAAAAGTATGGTATGAGTCATTATGATAACATGTATCTTATTGTAAATGTATGGATTCTGAATCTCTGGTCATTGTATAGCTAAGTCATTGAATAGCTAAAGAAGGCACTGACAGCGTGGAGTCTAGCTCTCAAAGCTGGAGCCAACAGCATATCTTATGCATTGACTGAAATAATGCAGTGAAATTCCTTTCTCTCTTAACAAGCTTCCTCCAGTCATGAAATTCCCTTTGCTATGCTGCAATGGAGAACATGTTCAGATATTGAAAAACTGTAAGCCATTACCTACTTTATCACTCATATCAAAGACACTGAAAAGATAGCACATGTACAATTGATGGATTATTCTCATCATGAAAGTCTGATGACCCCACTTGGGTTTTCAAACAAGGCATTTAATAACCACTGCCTTGTTAAAAGGTGGAAAATGATCTGGCTGGTGGCCTGATAGGACGAGGTTTTATTGATTTTACTGAAGCCCTTGACTTGGGAGATCACAGGCTTCTTAAGGGCAAACTTAAAAGGAAGCATTAAGATGGCTGAGTAATTACCTGTGTGATGGATGTCATTTTGTAAACATCAGGATTGGGTAGCTTCTCCTTTGGGTATTAATTGATGGAGAAAGGAAAAACCATAGGCAAAGTCTCATTTCGACTACTTTTAGTCCTTTTGCATATTTGTGAATTAGCTTTGTTCTGTTGGAAGTATTGAGTATAGATGATTTAAAAAAGATAAACCTTTGGTTTTTTTTTCATTTAAATGTTGGTTTACAAGGAGGAATGGATAGATTGTTATAGGTGTTGGAACAGCTGCAAAATGATGTTTCAAATGTTACTGAATATAAAAAAGAAAGAACTTTGTATATGCCTTTAGCTCTCATAGTTCTGTGGCTTCCTGAGAGTGAGGCTCTCTGAAGCCTGAGGCTCCCAAGGGGCCAGGATGAGCTTGAGATAACACCAGAGGAGACCACCTGTGGCAGACTGGGGAAGGAGGTACTGAGTTGGTATCAGCACAGAGGAGATTTGGAGGCTTGATAGGGTGCTGGAGAGCAGAGCTCACGATGTAGCACTCTGAGCAGTAGGATAGTCATGAGGGGCCGGAGAGGGTAGAGCTCTGGGTGCTCAGTGTTCTGTGCATTGGAGGCGGCTGCTCAAGAGATGGTGGGGTGGGGTTCTCAGGCCCTTCTCCTTGGGCCCTCGTCCTCTTTCAGATGGTGTCACTGTGACTAAACAAGGCTGTCCTCAAGGTGGAGAGAGAATAGGGGAGGGGCTTGTGTTCACTGGAAACCACTGAGTTATTGAACCTGGGTGATGCACGAAATTCCCTTAATGTTGAAACACTGAAGTGAGCCATCGTTTTGATGTAGGGAAAAGAATAATTTTTATCTTATCTGTTGGATCTAGTAGAAAAGATGTGAGTTTTGGAGTCAGACAGATGGGGTCTGGTTTCCAATTCTAGCTTCATGCCCTATCTGGGAGATCTTGGGCAAGGTTCATAATTTCTCTAACTTCACATTTCTCTCATTAATCTATGATTCATTTATTCATTTATTTACCAAAGATCTTTTGAGCAAATACTGTACACTAAGTTCTGTGTAATAGAGATAAATCATGGTTTAAACATGATTATTTTTCTTAATATTTTTTAATAGGACTGTCACATATGTAAATAAATAAATGCAATATAATTATAAGTGCTGCCGTATATTGGATAGATTATGTCCTGGACAGAGTGAGGGCATGAAAAACAGAGTGACTGAATTTTCTGAACAGGGAATGGAGCTGGAGACAATTCAGAGAGGAAGTAATGCTTAACTGAGTCCTCAAGATGATTAGCAGGAAATGGGATTGTAGAGGTGGGCAGATGCCAAGTGATAAAGGGGGCTGGAACCATCAAGGTGCAAAGAGGAAACTTCTTATCAAGGGTGTCTTTGTGGGGGGTAAGGGGTATTTATAAACAGTCTGTGGGGGCAGGAGGGCAGGGATCTGCAAAGCAAGTTTTCCTTGTGTAAAAGATTATATGGACTTGTTGCAGAGATTTCTTCTAAGATTCTGAATTCTACTGGGAAGAAGAAAGTGTCATCTTATTTTTGACAGCTTTTGGTCCATTTTATTGATCTTGGCACCTAAGTTGTTTTTTCCTTCTTGTGGGGATCTCAAATGGACGTTGTCCTGCAGTGTTCAAATAATATTCTGGGCCTCTTCTGCTAGGAGGACTTACTTAGCTGTTAGGTAGCACATCCTCCAAAGCCATAAAAGAGAGATGATCCTCTGCAGTTATTTCTGTAGCAGGAGATACTGGATCCTCCTCATTCATATAGGCAGGAAGTTTGCTCTACATGCTGTTGTGATACTGCTGGCTTCCATTCCATGGGTTAAAGAACAAAGTATTATGTATCATATAGCAGGAAAAGTCAGCCACCAAAAAGCTCATTGTGATATGTGAAATATTTGTCAAATATCATACAGATTTAACTTGATTTACACTAGAAGAAAGCATCACCACAGCATGTGTGAGCCTTAGAAGAGGAGAGGAAATTCCTTGCTTTATTTCCTACTAGGAAATACATTTTTTAAAAAGGTCAGATCCAAGAATGAAATCATGGGAGTAAGGTGCTAAAAATATATATAATTTCATCATTAAATGAACTAATCATTTTTGTATAATACAGAGAAGAAAAATGGATGGGATAGAGTTTAGAAGAATAGTCTGCTAAGTGTTGTAATGACTATATTGCAATTAAATTCCAGTGGTATATTATATATTAGAGGAATACTTGGGAGATTGTATTTCTATGTGGGGAAGTACTCAATGACTAGCATACATTTTTCATTTTATGGATTTTTATATATTTGAATAAATTGGCTTTTTTTCCAGAGAAAAAATTAATATATAATGTATTTCACTTTGTCAGAAGCAATCTGTAATGAAGTATTGTTATATATAATGAATGTGTGTGAAGGATATTAGAACTGTTTTTTCTCTTCTTATCTTTTATAAATGTTATCAACTATAACGTTACCAAAGGATAAGCTATTTGGGAATAGTAAACTGCCAGAAATTTCTTGACATCACAGAGAAAAGAAGAGGGATATCAAAGACCAGTTTAATGTATCCTTCTGATTTTTATTACTCCTCTGCTCATTCCTCAGCTTAGAGCTTTGATTCTAGCTTATCGGTGGCCTCTTTCCTAATTGTTAATATCTGTGGGGTGGAAGACCTACTCCTATGTCTGTGATTTAGCCCAGGAAATTAGTTCTCTGTGATGGGTTATTTCATGTTTTGCCGATGTGGAAATAGTACATACTACTGAAAGACAGATCCTATACTCCAAATGTGTTCATGAGTACTAATTCATTTGGAAGGACATCTTTCTAATGAAGATGTTTTGGGGAACAATTTTCATGAACAATATTTAAATTTGAGCACATGCAAGGTTTTTATTAATAAAATTATCTATAGCTCCTTTTTTTCAAAATATATCATGAACTGTTGGAGTCTTCTGTGTAATGAAAAACAATGTTTCCTAAGGTGAGCGAGGATTATAAAATGAAGACACTCCAAATAGCTTGATTGGAAACAATGCGAGCCTTATGAAGAGGCCCAGAGACTTCTCAGTAAGTAGGCCTGAGCTCAAATCTTGGTTCCACCATCTGTGTGACATGTTATATAACCTCTTTAGACCCTTCATCTTCATCAGTGAAATGGAATTATTAATATCTAATCAAATGATTTTATAAAGGTCCTTACACTTTGCCAGTCACATTGTGAGTTTTAACAAATGATGGTTATTATCAATAAATGTAAATTCATGAGAAGCTTTGAAAGCTCTTCCATGGAAGTGAACTGCCTAGATTATTTGTCAACAACCTAGTTTATTTTCAAAATAATTTTAATGTGAGGATTTCTACGAGTCTTGTTTTCACATAATCTACTTAGGTGGCTGTGGTAGTTCTCCCAGCAGTCCAGCACAGCAGTTTTCCACATGGTTAGTTGACTTGAGCCATATCACATTGACCTCTAACAACTTAAGCATCAATGGTTAAGACATACCACCATAAAACAGAGAAGAAAATTTACATATAAATTTAACATAAAACTCCAAAATATCATTACATGATATTAAAGTAATTTCTACTTTTTCTACAGTAAGCAATATGTGCTTACTCTAGAAAATTTAGAAAATACCAATATCAAAAAAAGAAGAAAAACATCCCTTCTTTCTATTGCTCAGATATAATTTACAACTGTTAACATCTCAGTATATATCTGTCTAGTTATTTCTTTAAACATACACCATTATTTTTCCAACAAAAATGGAAACATGTTGAACATGATTGATTTCATGGTTATTATTATTATCATATTTTCAAGTCTTTGAAGTACTCCAACATGTTCTCATGGCTGTATAATAGTCCATCACACTTTAATCAAGCCTCTATTTTGGACACTTATGTGGTCCCTGCAACTCCTCATTCTTCTTCCCAAACATGTGAAGTTACAGGGAACAGAAGTAGAGCCACTGGACTAAGTCAAGAGAGCAACATCTCAACCTTTTCACAACTAGTTCTGTGAGTCCATACAGTTCCTAATTTCTAAAGCAGTATGATTGTGGTTTTATTTGCTTATAGACCAATGTATAGCCCAAAGAGCATCAACTATATGGTAATCAAATTTAAGGCTTTTAGTGCTTAAAATTCTGATTTTAAGAATTTTAAAATCATAAATCCCCCCCAAAGTTCTACTAATTCTTTCTCCTACAAACAAGTGATACAGCATCTTGAAAAACATGCTAAAGTTTATTTTGTGCTGCATGCAAATAATCTTGTCACCAAAGTATATGGCAACCTACAGCTCTTTTATTTAACTGTTCTAGGAGATGCAAACTATCTTTTCTCCATTGCTCTTCCTCCTCTTCCTGCCTGTCTTTATTGACATGAAGGGATTGATCTAAAAGAACTTGAGCTGGTTACCAAGGGTCTTGTATTCACATTCTCCCATCTGCCATTAATTCTCTCTGTGGTGTTATATAATCCATTAACTCTGTCACCCACTTTCTTTATTTGCCCTCTCTAACTTACAGTGTACTTATGTGGACAAAATGAAGCAACAGATTCAAAAGTTCTTTCAAAGAAATTCACACTATTTCTATCCATTTATTTTTCATTTTTAGCACTTGTTTCTACAGTTCTGTTTTCTATTTCTCTGGCTTTGCTTTAACTCTTGGAAAAGTCCAGCTTCAGATCTTTAAATACTAGTAATTGTAACTGTAAGTTGTTCTACCTTAGAAGATGACAACTGAGTAAAACACTGGAGGAAATGAGGGATGTCTGAGAGAAAAGCTTTATAGGCAGAAGAAACAGCAAGTACAAAGGCCCTGAGCCAGGACCATGTCTCAGTAATTGTAAATTGTTCAGGTGGGTCTCTGCTGTCTCCCACATGGCATCTACCACTCTTTGACTCTTCTGCTTCAGCCTGTTGTAGCCATGTCTTTCATCATGGCTGATACCCAGGCCACAGGTATGGTAGGGACACACACCAGAGCATAATGGTAGTGCTGTCCTCACAAAAGCCAATGCCCAAGGACTGCTGTTATGATACTCTTCCATAGAAAGAAACTGATCTCTGATTTTGAGAATGTAGAAGGTGTGACCATCACTACTATCATATGCCAATAGTTTAGATAACACAGCACCAATCCCCCTGAGCCATCTCACATCTTTTGGCTCTAAAAAGTCTTTCTGTCTCATCTCCCCCAAACCTACTTAGCCTTAGTGAATTCTTGTTCTTTCTTAAAGTTTCCACTTACATGTCTCCTTTTCCAGTTGTAAGCTTCTCTGTTCTATCACTGTCCTGTCGTTACTGAGATCATGTCACACTTTTTCTCAAACACTTCAATAGCTGTCATTCAAGGGAAAGAATATATGGTCACATTGGCCCTATTGGGTTCTACCTGCTCTTACTTGTCCTTACCTGCCTTTACCATTTCACCCTGACCCACCTTCTACTCTACTTCAACTACTCAGCCTACTGCTCCCTGAACACAGTCCAGACTCAAGGCCTTTGCACTTGCTGATCCTTCTGCCTGGAAAGATTTTCCCTCAGCGATTCCTTCAGTTTTTTACTCAAGCATCATCTCAGCTAGATGACAGAACTAGCCAACCTATCTAAAATGTCATCCCACCTTCTTAGTTTCATATTCCCTTCCCTGATTTATCTGCTTCCTTTAGAACTAAGTACCTTGTAAATACATTACCTATTTTATTTAGATACAGTTTCTCCTCACAACTCCCCATGCCCACCAGGTTATAAGATCCAGGTGGGCAGGGATTTCTGTCCTTCATTAATGTAACTGCAGTATTCTCAGTGCCATGAACTCAATAAATACTTGTTGAATGATAGAACATTGCATGTATGTATGCATTTGTGTATGCATTTATTATCTACTTATTTATTAATTTTACTTTTTTTTATTGCATATTCCTTTTACCAGGACCTAGGCAGGAGACTAAGAAGGCTGAGGTAGAGGGTAGTCTGAATGAGGGTGGTCTTACTGAACTCAGAATTGCTATCTCCCATTTTCCAACCCCCAGTGTCATTCAAGGAAGCTCTGGATTCCATCACCCTGTCCCCATAATTCTCCAGACGTTTCCAGGAATACCCAAAACCCAAATTCTAGGGCACAAAACTACTGAGTATCCTAGTGTATTAAAATGAATAGAAATGAGGGAACCCTTATGTATAGTATGAATAATCTTCTACTGTAACAAGATTTAGACATAGGATAGCAATTAACTCAGACATTTTCATCAAACTTGTGAAAAGAACACATATTGGCATATATGTACGAATGGGAAAAACCTCTTTTTTACCTCAAATGTTAAAAATTTGTTGTATAGTGAAAAATCAGTACACCAGATCTTTTATTCCATTTAAAGAAAAACACATTTACTATGCAGGAATGAAAAGTCTAGTATGTTAAAATTTATAAAAATATTTTTTAAAGTCTTGGACCATAGACTTTTCGACGGATATGGGCAGGTTATGTCTTTCAAACAGAGTTAGTTTTTAAAATTCCTGTGATGTTAGTGGGAAATTGCTCACTACTTTGTTCTTCAAATGGCATCCTTGGCTCTTGAGAAAGATATCTGAAAGCCTTTATTTGATTGTTGACAGCTGGGCATTCTTCCAGCCTGCCAGATGAGACTCTATCTTGTCTAAATGTAAATACCTGGTTACCTGACTCCCTGTCATGGAGGGCAGTTTATTCCTTTTGTAGGAAGCCTTGATTTCACAGAAAGAAGACACCAAAGGCCTTCATTAGCAGGCAGGCTTCAAACTGTTTCTAGACCTTGTGTTTACTTCTATAGAGCAGACTTTGTTTTCATGCCCAATAAGTTTGAGGAAGCAGTAAAATCAGTCCGGTAAATGGGTCACTGACATAGAGTGGGAGCCCACTCTGGTTTTGCAAAGTACCAGGCTGCTGCTATGCCGGGAATCTGGACACCAGTGGGTTGTCTTGGGGGTGCCCAAGCTTCCCCTCTGTCCCAGACAATCAGGCGTAGAGTGCTCCTCAGCAGGTGGGGGCAGGGCTGGGAGGAGGAGGGGCTTTGACTTATTCATGTGCAATCCTAACGTCTTGAATGAGGGAGGCTTAGAAATGTTGCTAATAAAATACACAAGCACACATCACATACACACTCATAAAGCCATTAAATGATTTTTTCCCCCTTTTTTTGGTGGTCGGGAGAGCCCAGAGTGAAATTGCACAATTTATGCTGTCATTTCTGTAGCTCTTCTAGTGAAGGATCTAGGTGTTTCTTCTAATACCTCCACTGCAACTTCCAAATCATAGTCTTCCTGTGTTAGCTGAAAGCATTAAAACCAGAAATTACCATAATAGTGCTATTTACCCCTCATTTATGGAACTACTAGTGTTATTTTTCCACTGACTTTACAGAATGCATTTCAACCGCAGTAGTTTTGGTCTGGTTGATGAAACTCAATTGTACTTAAAAAACACAGTTGGGCGTTGTATCCGAAGACTAAACCAGCAGGCTTGTCATTTCACAAAAGAGACTCCATAGGTTGCTGTACCTGTAATTGGAGAGTATTTCATCTGGTGTTTGAGGCTGTGGACTAATGCTTTATTTCACGGCTAATCATCTCCATGTGCTTATGTAACTAGACCAGTGTTTGAAAGAAGACTGCACATTTCAACAGCACTACAAACTAGATGTAAGAAATTCTACTTCACTTTATGTAAAAACAGACCTGAAAGTGGGGGGTGAGTGAGATATAAACCCTGAAAATGTTGCTTAGGCTGCACCAAAAGGTTGAAAGAAAAAAGTGGTGTGTGTCTGTGTGTGTGTGTGCGTACACACACTCCTGCTCACACATGTGATAACCCGAGGTTATTAGCACAGTTTTACTTCATTGATGTTTTATTCTCAGGCATAGCACTTGGAGACTCTCTGAACTCACAAACAGCCCTGCTCATGGTGTTTGTGACAACGCCACAGGGTCTTTGCATTATTTATCCCAGTCTGCTTTACTCATCCAGCTTTCTGGGAATATTTTCAGATGGAATCACTAATTAGTACATATGTGGAAACTTCTGAAAGCAGTTCGGCCCCCTCCTCATTACTTTTTAATTTTTTTTTTCTATTTGCCTAATGTATGTCAAAGACAAAATTTAGAATGATGGGCTGGGGGAACTTTCAGTCTGAAATGCATACATTTCGTGGGGAAAAAATTCATCAAGCAAGGGAACTTTTATATGATCAGAAAGAAAGTTCCACTTTGTCCTAATGGAGAATTGTGTTGGTTTGGTCCATAAGGTATTCTACAGAGTATTTTTTTTTAGTTAACCTCTAGCAGAGCTTTCTAATATTGCCTCATAAATATTTTAATAATCCTGTAAACTGTGCTTTTATTTATCAGTGCACATCGTGACTCTGCTAGACTACACTGGGGCCTCCTTCCATTACCTTTCCATGCTTTGAATCCTATACATTGTGGGCACAGTATTTTCCCAGTTAGATCACAATCCACATATGTAAGAACTAATTTTTTTTCATTTTGAAACACTAAGAACAAATGTGAGAACAAGGTCTGTGAATCTTTGCCCCTCCTTTCCTAGGTTTCTTCCTATCACTCTATGTCAAAAAATAAATTATTTCCCATGTCATATAGTAAATACATGGCATGAAATATGAATTCTTAGGCAAAGGCATTTTTAAGATGTCAAAAGGATCTAGGTACAGTCAGAAGAGAAAATACTTCTACTAAGAGAAAAAAATAAAACCCATAGAGACAATTAAAAATAGATCATCAAGATAAAGCAGATCTCTTAACCAAAAAATTCAGACTTGACAAAACTATGTTGAATCAAGTATATGTTATTCTCTGAGTCACATAGACATACTAAAAATATACTTATTAAGTTGGGCAACTGTATGTGTGTGTGAATCATTGGATTGTGTCTTGAGGGATCTGCTACACAGCTTATTTATTATAGTTGCCTTTACTTTCTGAAGAACTCAGTGTAAATATATTGAAAACTATCAGTATTCTCTGCAGAAGTTCAAAAACAAATAAGGTCTTTTAGAGGGTACTTAACCTCAGATATAAAATATCTGTATAGTCATGTGGTCAAGCAGCTAAGTTACAAATGTCATCTAGAGGATCTAATAAATGATATTAATTGAAGAGTACTTTTAAACTTACTGCCCTAACTTCCTTTGAATTATATTTCTAGTGTCCTAAAATCTAGTGTTTCAAGCTTAGTTAGGAAAGGAGACTTAATATTTGCATGTCTGGGAAAGGGACAGCATATGGGTTCATCTTACATGCCAGTTGCAATCTTTGAGAGTGGCAGCCTGCAGACTTAGCAGGAAAGTGTGTTGGGATAGAAGTATTATCTGTAATTGTTACAGTAAGGAGTTTGTGACAGTAACAATACACATACCAGGCATTTCCATCAATCATCTAAATACTTACACTCAATTGTGTGAACTTTCTATTTTAACAGATGATTTACAGATGAGAAAACTACATAGCATTTTGTTCCAAACTTAAGCTAATTCAAGATGTTCTAAATCTGTGGTGTCCAATATGGTAACCATCAGCTAACGGTGGTACTGAGCACTTGAAATGTGTGTCTTGTCCAAATTGAGTTATATGGTAGCTATAAAAATATATATTGAATTTCAAGGACTTAGTATGAAAAAAGAATGTAAACATCTTATTAATATTTTTATATTGTTACATGTTGAAATGATAATATTTTGTATATATTGGGTTAAATAAATTATATCATTAAAATTAATTTCACCTATTTCTTTTTACTTTTTAAAAATGTGGCTACTAGAAAAGTTAAAATTACATTGGTGGCTCAAATTTCTGGTTCATGTTATATTTCTATTGGGTCATGTTGTTCTCAATTAACATTTCTTCTCTTCTTTCATTACCTCTAATGTTTAAATATTTTAACCTTCAAAGACAGATTGTGGTTTCTTTTCTACAACTGTAGAAATTGTGCATTTTTTTCAAAGTATAACATATTTTCCATAAAGCATAAACTTGCTTTTTGCCTTTGGACTTTGCTCTCTCACTCTTCTGTTTGGAATGCCAGTCTACCCTTATCCAGCCACCTGGTGAAAGCACACCCATTTATTTTTCAAGACTTGTCTCCAGTATAACTGTGGTATAAGGCCTAAAATTAAGGCTCAATAATATGTGCTGCCTTGATGTCTGGTGAAACTGGGAAGGCCTCCTCTGGCCTCACCTCAAATTCCCCTCCATATTCTGCTGCTATAGATAAGCTCCCCCAGACAAACAACCTTCCTTATCAAGGGGACAAGTGTTGTACTTGCTTAACCCTGAGTAGTGGGTTTCAGTCCCCTGTCAGTCACAGAACTATTGAAAC
The DNA here is from genome assembly GCF_025265405.1 of Mesoplodon densirostris. NCBI lineage: Eukaryota > Metazoa > Chordata > Mammalia > Artiodactyla > Ziphiidae > Mesoplodon > Mesoplodon densirostris. Next base: position 51,443,780 of record NC_082673.1, on the reverse strand, counting down.
AAACCAATCACATCCTCCTGTGGGAACCAGGGGCATCTCACCCTCTTGGTACCACAAAGCTTACCTCCCACAGTCCCTGGTTGTTCACTCCATTCCAGAGTGCAAATGTAATGTGACCCTGCATGGACTGTGACCTCCTCCTCCTCCCCCAGGATGTAAGTATTTGTGACTAATAAACTGTTGTCAATGTCTCCTGTTCAGTGTTAGGTGCTATATATTTGACCATCCCCATAACCTTAGGATGGAATCTCTCCCACATCAATAGGGTGAATAGGAGGTGATTAAAACAATTGCCTTTTCTCATAAGCCATTCCCCCACCCCCAAGGTAGAATTGACCATCCCCTTTTATCACACCTAGTGTATACTATATATCCTTCTATCTTAGTAACCAGAACTCTCATTTGCAATAATTTGCTTATACATCTGTGTCTTTCTATTGGAAACGAAAAGGTGATGGTAGCAACAATTTCTCGTGTGTTTTTATATTTCTGTTTCTGAGGACAGGGCCTGGTTCATAGTAGGCACTCAGTAAATGTTTGATGAATGAGTGGATTTTGAAAACCATTACATAGTTAATGCTGGTATTAGGAATTTCCTACTTTTAAACATGAAGAACTAAAATGAATTTTTCTCAGTCTAATACTTGCCTGTAGAGTGGTAGGGGAGGTATCTGCTTATGCTGCAATTTGCTGAGAAAGAGAGGGGGTAACTTGAAGTGATGGGCAGAGAACTAGTGGCTTATACCTCTTCTCCACTTGGAAAGTTAGTGGTAGAAAGCAAAGAATGACCTTAGGAACAAATTCAGAGGACTACTGTGTAAATACAGTTGTTTGATTAACCACAATCTGCCTTTCAGGGAAGCTTAGTTTAAATAAACAGATATTCTTTCTAAATGTAAGAGCAAGGAAAATGCTCAGTGTGATTATGGATAACTCAAACTTGTCTGAGAGGAGAGGAAGTCCATGTCAGTGGAGGGAGGAGACCGAGGGTAGATGAGCATTTGGTGAGACAACAGTGAGATGAATCTAATCTCATAGAACTGGGCTGAATCCAATGGAGTTGGCAAGCCAGGGCCTGTAAGTGATAAAGCTTTTACAAGGCTAGGTCTTGCTCTGAAGTCACCATGACACTTGCACTACAAGGACATTAGGACCAGAAGAGTCATGGGTAGAAAGAATCATGATGAATCAGTCTGCAGCCTTTCTATTGGTCCCTTCCAGGGCCAAACATCTGGTCTCTCCTTTCTCTTCCATAGACTTTACCCAGAAGACAGGAGGAGCATCCAAGGCCAAGAGCACTGTGGAGCTGTTATTTCTCAGTTCTCTCAAATGTTCCCAGTCGATGAAATAGTGATGGCATATTGTCTCTTTGTAATCTGATTTTCTTCCATCAGTTATCTAAACAAGCTAGACCTCTCCAATTAAGAATGAAAAACAATTAAATTTTTAAGATAAAATATGAAGTTTTTGCTTAATTGCACTAGAAATTATTGATAGCTTATTTTTTTTAATGTCAGCATGTGTTGGTTAACTACCTTAGGAAAGAGTTCCTTTTGTTTTTCATTTCTTTTTCATTTTGATCTATATATATTTTTGATGTTGAATTGTCCTATTCTTTACACAATTATTGTAATAGTAGATAGCAGGGTTTTTTTTTTTTTTTTTTTTTTGCGGTACTTGGGCCTCTCACTGTTGTGGCCTCTCCCGTTGAGGAGCACAGGCTTCGGACGCACAGGCTCAGAGGCCATGGCTCACGGGCCCAGCCGCTCCGCGGCATGTGAGATCTTCCCGGACCGGGGCACGAACCCGTGTCCCCTGCATCGGCAGGCGGACTCTCAACCACTGCAACACCAGGGAAGCCCAGCAGGTTGTTTTAATGTCCTCACTTAACAGCAACAGTTTTTATCATCTGTTCCCTAAATAGTTTCAGAATATGTCTGGTGTCTGGACATAAGTCTGGACTCACTGTTTTATAATGGAACTGATCCTTGCCACTGGGGTAGTATAGGAGCAAGGTTGTGGAAAATAATAAACACACTCCAAAAGCCAAAAGGGGTTCAGTAGCTGGGTTCTTCCCTGGCCAAGTTTCAGTTCCAAAATAGTCTGTTTCACTGATATTCATGGCCTTGGGCCCTGAGAATCTTCAGGGTTCAGAAAACAGAATTCACAGTTTATATATCTCAGCTTCAGTTTATATCTCAGTATGCAGACTGTCCTCCATTTAGAATTAAATTAACTTAAGAAGAGAGTGCAAGTACCTTTTTTGAAAATGTTTTTGGCTTGCCTAGTGATTTAATTTTCAGCTCAGATATGATTTGGCCTCCCTGATGCATGGTGTCTGCTTTTCATTTGCTGGGTGTTGTTCACAAGGTCCTGGGACATCGCAGGAGGCTGCCAGCAGAGCAACAGCAGACCTTAGAAGGCCAGGCCCCATGCATACTTTGTAACTTCAGAGTCACAGGACTGGCCTCTTCATGTGCTGTGATTGCTCTGGCTTCAAGAAGGAAGGAGTGTTTTCTGTTCTGCAAAGCATCTTGCATTATTTTTTAAACATTTTGTTTTTGATACATACCCAAGCACCACACATTTTCCCCCTTAATTTTTAAACCCACGTACACTTCAAGGGAAATTGAATCCATATGTTTCTGATTCATTTACACACAACTCATCAAAATGTTGTTTTAAAAGAGCTAAACTCAAATCTCACAGGGGCTGGGCGGATTTCAGACTTGGCTGAAGGTTCTCCCTTCCCTGGTCATGGTTGAATGTGAGCAAACCAAGCTCTAGTGAAATCAGAACCCTCACACTTCCCAGAATTTGCACAAATAGCACCTCTCTTTGAGGTTCAGCTGGAACGTGGTGACTTCTTAGCCTGTAGTCAGCTTTCATTTGCACAGACACCACGGCCTGTGCTTGCTTTAGTTCAGACTGTGTGAAGAAAATGAAAATGAAAAGTCTCTCCTGACATTGTACTGGCCAAATTGGAAAGATCCAAAATCTTCTAGGGAGCCTATTTGTGTATATTTTCTGCTTGCTTGTGGACTCATAAAATCATGGAGCTGGCAAGGACCCTGCAAGTTCATTCTCCTGCCTTCAAACAGGCCTCACAAAATTCCTAAACAAAGAGTAAAGCTATTTCAATTACTACTACAAATAATGTTATATAGCAAAGGCTAGTTCTTACCTCCTTTTAGGTAACTCTGACCAAAGCTCAACAACTCTCAATGTCAGTAACTTTGTCAAATTTAGATACATGCACAACACTTGTACACTTGCCCTCAAAGAAATTCTTGAGGTTCCACTAGTTCTTAGATAATGAACTGTGAAATTGTCCCATTGTGCCTTTTGGTTGCCAATCATCATTGAAACTATCGTGGAGACTGGCAGGGCAGCCAGCAGTGAGAGGCTTTGTCCATGGTTAAGAGCTGTTCCCCTTTGCCTGAATGGATCAGGAAGCTTGGTTGGAATGGTTGAAAGAGCTGTCAACATCTAGGCATCTCCACCATGAAAATTTCCAAGGCAATCATAGCATAAAAAAACAGCATTTGAGGTTCCATTTTTCCATTGCCAATACAGAAAATAGAAATACCAGATGCTTCATGCACCATTGAAAGGTGAGCAAGGTGGCCGAAATGCACAAAGGTCAGTGGGAATTACTAAGCCTCCTCTGGGGCTCAGGACTCTGAAAGCAATGCATTTGCTATTTGACAGAGGGGCCCCCAAACACAGTGGCCTCTGACTGATGCCCTGAAAGAATGGGTGAACATTCCAATAGTTGTTTTGATTAATGTCAATTAATGTAACTGCTCTGAAATGGTGGAGCCTCATTAGTATCAAGAAGTTCTGTTAGTTGGCACCAAAATGGTATCAGGCATTCTGATAAATTCCTGCTTCCCCAGGGGCAATGAGCCTGTTCGTTCTGCCTGGGGCTTTTGGCTCGCATTAAACAAGTGAATCCTGGCACTCTGGGGGGTTCACAAACCCTGACAGATGTTTCTTTACAAAAACATGCAGGTCCAACATCACTTGAAAACCTGAGATGAATGAGGTTCTTTCTCTTTCTGAACTTTCTCCATTTTGTTTATTTACTTATTTTTACTAAAACCCATTCTAAGAACATATTATGCTGAGCCTGGCCACAAAATAACATTGTATGGGTGTGTTTGGGGATTTAAAAAATTCATTAATTGTTTTTAAATTTTTCTCTCAGTTACTCAAGTGTTAGAACTGTTTAGTGGTCATGTACTATTCCTATGGGTGACTCTTTTGTGGTGTCATATTATGACCTAAATTTATTATGATTGGTTGGTTGATGTAGCTAAAAATAAAAGTACAGTCATGTATATCACCAGGGCACACTTTGTATAGGCTCTGGAAGGCAGCTTTTAAAATCAACTGAATCTCTTGGCAACTGTATTAGAAATGAAGCACATTCATTCCAAAGTACCCAGAACCTGGCAAGTAGAGTTTTTCCACAAGATCTTAGTGTGATCAAGTTATAGTTAGGCATGTGATTTTTTCTCCCAGATTTTCATCTGAAGAGTTCTACTGATAAAACATATCAGCAGTCACCACCCATGGTGCCCTGATATGCGTCCTGCTCTGTGCTTAACATATTATTTACCTTATCTGATTAGCTGAAGACAAGCAGTTGAAGGGGGCATCATATGACACCTATTATATAGATGAGGACATTGAGGCTTGGAAGAGTAGGGGCCATTTATACAAGATAATAGGTCTAGTAAATGAAAGAGGGATTCAGATCTAAGCTTGTCTGATTGAATGCCTGCAGGCAAATGAAAAATAAAAGTGAAATGAAAGAAAATGGCCTCTATGCTATTTACTGTACTTTATTTGAAAACATTGCATAAGAAAGAAGGACTTGTGCAAAGGTTAGGTGTTCTGCTTTGGGTGAATATCACGTGGTGAATAGCCAGGATGTAGCTCAGAAAGCACCTCCTCTGTGATCCTCCCTGATGTTCTGGCAGCACACCCTCTCTTTCTCCTCTGCAGAGTAATGTCCCCTTTCCTTCTACAGTACCCTTACTGTGCTGTGTCTTTGTTCCTGGGTCTTTCTCCCCTGACAGACTATACTGCCCCCCAGGGAAGGGATTGGGGTCCTCCAGTGTTCCCAGTGCCTGGCACGGTGCTCGGCACAGCATGGATGCATTTCACTGGGTATATAGTGAATGGGGATATTGAAGAGCTGATCAGCAACCCACAACGCACGAAGGCAGCAGACAAGGAAGAACAGAACAGGGCCTCAAGGTTTTTGTTGCTAAATCAACAGAACTTGAGAGGTGATTATACTGGGGACATTCATGAGATAGGAACCAGTGAAGGACACTTATGACTAGTTTGACATAATTATTTTTCCATTTCAAAGACCACTTTGTAAATGATCTGGAGGATTACTACTGGGAAAGGGAGGAATTAGCAAAATCAAATATTCCTCAAACTTTCATTTAAAGGAAAATATTTCACAAGAACCCTCACTGTTGACTTAAATTATTTTTTTAATATCATGTTGCATGAATACAAAAAATGCTTGTAGTTCTATATATTTCTTATACTTAGGCTCTAATGAAACTGTAAAATCAAACTGAATTTTCAAATGAATGATAAACCAAACTAAAACAATGTGAGCAATATAACCCAGCGTTAACTTAGGTGACCGATGATGTTTTGCTGAAACAAAAACAGCGTTTACAGTATGAATTTGGCTCTGATGGCCACAGTGTAATTCATCCTGCTGGTGATATGGGGAGGTTTGTATCCAGGGTCATGGGCACTGATGGTGTAGAACATCAAGGAAGACATGTTTTCTTCCTAACCAGGGTGCGCAGACTGGACCTCGCACAGCCAAGACACACTGGGGTTGGAGGACAGGCAAAGCCTTCTTGGTCCAGGGCCTCCCTATGGTCAGAGCCCATGCATCAGGAGTGCTCCTTTCTAATCCCCAACCCAGAGCACACCCTCCTGGGAGTCAGTGCTCTTCAGGTAGGTGTCCACCCTCTAAGCTTAAACTCCCCAGGGCCACCCTCACCACCATCTGCCTAAGGTCCCAGCGTATTCCCTTTTACCTCCACAGGAGAAATTCAGAGGACACTTAATAAGGCTTCTAGGCTTTCTTCTGCAGGGGTAGCCAAAGGCTTGTAATTCATAGAGGTTGAAGAGTGTAGTAAATACACTCTTTTAGGGCACTGGTGCTGGAGACAGGCTCTCTGCGTTGTGTCTCAAGTTGTATACAGGTAGCTAAAGGGCACTGGGCAAGTTAAAGAAGGGCTCTGGAACCTTCTTATCTATAAACGCACCTCGCAGAGTCATTTTGACCATTAAATGAGTAAAGTGCCTAGAATAGTGCCAGGCATGTCGTAGATAAAATCTATTTTATTGTATTTTCATCACTTGGGGCTTCCTCTTCTGATGGAGGAAACAGAGATGTAAATGATTCTAATTCCTACAGCTAGGGGATCCTACATGCCGAGATTACGTGAACCTGGCTCCCTTCTGGTGGGACCAGCCATGAGATGTGCCATCGAATTTGGGATAGCTTTCAGCAGCTGGCCTAGAGCGACAGGTCCAAGGTAGCTTCCACAAGCAGTGATCTATGATGGCCTCAGAGAAGCCCTGTGTGATAAGGTGGATTTTGACCACATAGTTCACCATCCTATGAGTACCAGTGGGCATGCTGCTGGAGGTGAGGCTTAGGACTTCACCACATACAGTAAACATTTTGTCGAAATTTTTGTCACCCCAGAAGTAGGGCACAGAGAGCTGCTAGAGCAACTCAGACCATTTTCTGTCCCACTCACACCAGCCAAGGGGTGTGGGGCCAGCAGGGCTTGTGTGCTCTGCCGTATCAACCACGTCTTTCCAGTGCCCTGAACACCGTGAGAACAGGTAGCTTGTGATTTTTTTAAACTATAGAAAAATACACATAACAAAATTTTGCCATTTAACTATTTTTAAATGTCCAACTCAGTGGCATTACATACATTCACAATATTGTGCAACAATCACCACTATCTAGTTCCAGAACTATTTTAGCATCCTACACAGAACCCCCATAACCATTCAGCATTCACTCCTCACTTCCCCCTTCCCTCAGCCCCTAACACCCACAAATCTGCTTTCTGTGCCTCTGTGGATTTCCCTATTTTAGCTACTTCATATGAATGGAATCATACAATATAGGGTCTTTCATGTCTACTGTCTTCCCCTCAGCATAATGTTTTCAAGGTTCATCCAAATTGTAGTATGTATCAATACTTCTTTTCTTTCTTTTTTTTTTTTTTTTGTGGTACACGGGCCTCTCGCTGTTGTGGCCTCTCCAGTTGGGGAGCACAGGCTCCAGACGCACAGGCTCAGTGGCCATGGCTCATGGGCTCAGCTGCTCCACGGCATGTGGGATCTTCCCGGATCGGGGCACGAACCCATGTCCCCTGCATCGGCAGGCGGACTCTCAACCACTGCGCCACCAGGGAAGCCCCTCAATACTTATTTTCTTCTTTGGCTGAATAATACTCCATTGTATGGATGTACCACATTTTGTTTACCCATTCATTATGGTTGGGTCTGTGGGGAATTGGCCAACCTTTCTCCTAAGACAAAACCAGCCCATCGTTGCCAGATGAGCCCAGTATTTCCAGAACTTCCAAGTTTTTAAGAATTTCAGGAAATTTACATATTATGGGATATTTCCTAATACTTAAATGCTGTCTACAATTTAAAATTTTTAGGAAAACCACAATGTGGACCATGTTGTATGCCAAAGAAAAAACTTTAGGCAAGATCTGGCTCTTGAGCTACCATTTATCAATCTGGTCTAGCTTTTATATAAATCACCTCTTCTAGTGATATATTCAGTGCCACTTGTGTTTCTTTTATTATCAGACAGAGTTTTCTAGCATCTTCCTATGTAAATGGCCTAATAACATTGCCTGTAATATAAAGTAGATGTGATTTTTGTACAGAAAGTTCTGGCTAAATTTTGGGCTATGTCGACAATTACGAAAATCACCAATGCTTAATAAGAATTTTATTTAGACAAAAGAGATCAAAACCCTGCTATGCCATGCTTTGTTCAAAATGAATGCTGTTGGCTGGTCCCAGCACAGTCTTTGGTACAATCAAATTGATACCCTTCTACTTTCAGAACACAGTACATGACACAAGCAGACAAGCAAACATAATTAAACACTGGCCCAGATAGAATTTTCCTTAATTAGTTGTGAGTTTCTATAATAAAAATACCTGGAGGTTTATCTGACTTCAAAGTCCCATTAAATCTGTGCTGCTTTTGTTGCTTTGAAAATTTGGTAGTTTAGGACTCTTTGCCTCATGCTTCTTAATGATGATAATTATATGATATGCTTAAAAGTGCTTTTGATCTTGGCCTCTCAAAGCACTCAAGTGAGGCATCAATTCCCTCAACCCCACTCTGAGGCAGGTCTTCCTTGTTTACGGGCAATGTGTGCTGACATGGATGTCACAGCTACTGCTGCTTCAGAGAGAATCTGCCAACAGCATCAGTGAAAATACACAGTTACACATCTAAACTCTCCAGTTTTAATTTTAATCTGTGGAAATAATTGTAACACTTCACATCTTTATGCTTTTTATAGTCTTTCATCTCATTTAACAATAACAAAAAATTCACATAAGAATCAAATAATACAGCACCCACAGCACCTATAAACTGGGTAATGGAATTTCTTATTCTTTCTTTTCCTTTTCCCTTTTCTAGTAGTTTCTCAGAAGGCAGTTTTGAACAACCAACCAGGTGACAGGTGTTTTGGTTAAATCTCAGGCTAAAAGGAACAATTCTCTACCTTTCCTACAGTTCCTCAACTGTTGATGAAACAATTCAGAGTACAGTGAATTTCTTTATGTATCTGTAACTGATTTTGCTAACTTTGTATCTTGCTAGAATGTTAGCTTCTAGTGTTTCTTCATCCATAGGGCAGGTCACAAATAGAAATTAAAAGTTAGGATATTAAAGCTTGGTTCTGGCACAAGCCTCTCCAAAGAAATAAATTCTATGATGAGCAAGTTATAGTTAAGTGAGATTCTCTTCTAGATGCTACTTCAGTTTATTCATCTCTTTACCTAAAATGATTGAATATATTTTAGATTTAAACAGAAGGCCCATGAGTCTAATTTGAGGAGGCCTCTCAAGATGGATAGAGATGAAACTTGATATTTTGACATTAGGAATAAAACACAAAGAGCATACTCTTTTGTTCACAAGTAGATCCTAGAGTATCATGCTTTCACCTTATTACTAACTCAGAAGCAGTGAGAATAAGGATCTAGTGACATAATGAATGAGTGTCATAAACACATATAACTGTGAACTTCTAGTACATTTGGAGAGAGGCTTGATGTCAGCAAAGCACACTTATTTTGTGGATTTAGATCCATGGAGAAGCTACAGAATCAAAGAAACTTTAGAGCAAAATAAATAAAATACAGTAAAACAAACCAAAATCTCATTTTAAAATTCCTAAAATTAGGGCCTCCCTGGTGGCACAGTGGTTGAGAGTCCGCCTGCCGATGCAGGGGATACGGGTTCGTGCCCCGGTCCGGGAGGATCCCATATGCCGCGGAGCGGCTGGGCCTGTGAGCCATGGCCGCTGGGCCTGCGCATCCGGAGCCTGTGCTCCGCAGCGGGAGAGGCCACAACAGTGAGAGGCCCACATACTGCAAAAAAAAAAAAAAAAAAAAAAAAATCCTAAAATTAGACTGAGTAACAATGTGATTGTCTTAATTACCCTGAACATCCATATAAAATATACATTTTTATCCTAAAGAGCCTGGTGTTGTATTTTTCTGTGTGGTGAATGGGTTTATAAAGTTAAGAAAAGGGAAGAACAGCTAATATTTATTATATTTTTCCCTATGTGCCAGAATTGTTCTAAGGTCTTCAGATGCAATCTTCACATTAGCCCTACAATGTAGGTGTTATTTCTCTAGTTCAGAGTTGCAGAAACTGAGATTCAGAAAGGTTAACTAACTTGCTAGAAGACAATGTTAATAAAAGAGCCAAGACTACCACTCAGAGCTGTCTGAAGCCAAAGCTCACATTCTTATCCAGCAGATTATTCTGCCTGGAGGATGCAATTTTAGATGGAAGACAGGGGACTTGGAACCAATAACGCTAGCACAAAAAAAATTCATCTCATCTCCTCTTCTATTGGAGAGGTAAACACGCACACACACACACGCACACACACACTCAGAAAGAGACCCAGAGAAAGAGATAGGTTGTACCACTGTATTTTATAAGTCTGGTAAGGCTTTAAATTTTAGCCAAAGCTTTTAAAGATGGGTGTTAAATGAGTACTCAAAATATAACCAATAATCAAGCATTAGACATAATAATATGGACATATTTTTAAAATTTTTTGGTCACTATGGTCTTTAAAAAAACAAAACACTGTATTAGCAAAGATTATTTCAATTTTGGAGATAAGGCAAATGCAAGTCCTTGCAATATTATACTGGAGCATTGGTTAACAGGCCCTCTTAAGGGTTAAATCTTTGCTTTACTTCCTGCTTACTGCTGGTTAGGGCCCAGACTCTGTGAAGACATAGGTCAACTTGGAGAGTCTCTTCAAGAGATATGTAAATGATTCTGTCCACAGAGTAGATTAACCTTAAAGGTTATCACTTTATTGTCCTGATGGACATTGACCAGGTTTACCTTTAACTTAACAAACTTACTTTAACATGACTTACCTGAGTAACTAGATAATGTCTTGTCCTCAAATTTGCCTCTGAACCAGGTTTACCACCCTGCTAGTTCCCTCATTAAAAAGTCAAAAGAATTTTTGATATGTGCTAACCTTTTATTTGTATAACAGTTATTTTTTTTTACTTGTTAAAAAATTAAACTTTGACATCTGAGAAGGTTGGATAGGTGAAATGGATAAATCTGAAATAGGAATTTAAGACATACCTAACAGAGAAGACTCCAAATGAGTAAAAACTAGGCAAACAGGTACATTAGAAATCCCTTAAACCTGTATAGCTTAGACTGCAGTACGATGCAAACTTCCATCTCTGCTTGGGCAGGAACTAGCTGGAGAAAGTTGGCAGAAGCCAGTATGTCCACTATGTCCCAATAGAAGAAGAGGCAGAATGGACTTCTAGTTTTTTCCACAAGCACACTAAAGAAGAACAGACTACCCTTCTACCATCTCTTACCCTCCCAAACTGAAGAGATCAGAATGAGGCTGATGTCCTGCTCATATTCCAATGTAGAGGGAGAAAACACTCTGAGTCATTTCAGGAAGTCAAAGGTCAAGTTATGCCAGCAGTTATCTGAGATGATCTAGACGATATGTTTTACAGAGTGTGCCTTAAGTGTGATGTGTGGCCTATGGAAGAGTAGCAAATTACCCTCCTAATGGACTGTAGACTGATCCAAAAATGTCAGACATTTTCAGAGTGTGAATGATACATAATTCTTTAGACTTCTCTTTTATATATGGCTAAGACTACTTGATAGCAACCTATCATGTTTTAATATTAAAAACAAAATTAAGAGGAGACCTTCAAGATGGCAGAAGAGTAAGACATGGAGATCACCTTCCTCCCCACAAATACATCAGAAATTCATCTACATGTGGAACAACTCCTACAGAACACCTACTGAATGCTGCCAGAAGACCTCAGTCTTCCCCAAAGGCAAGAAACTCCCCACGTACCTGGGTAGGGCAAAAGCAAAAAGAAAAAACAGAGACAAAAGAATAGGGATGGGACCTGCACCAGTGGGAGGGAGCTGTGAAGGAGGATAGGTTTCCACACACTAGGGAGCCCTTTCACTGGCAGAGACTGGTGGGGGGTGGTGGGGAAACTTCAGAGCCACGGAGGAGAACACAGCAACACAGGTGCAGAGGGCAAAGTGGAGAGATTCCTGCACAGATGATCAGTGCTGACCATCACTCACCAGCCTGAGAGGCTTGTCTGCTCACCTGCCAGGACAGGTGGAGACTGAGATCTGAGGCTCAGGCTTCGGAGGTCAGATCCCAGGGAGAGGACTGGGGTTGCCTGCATGAACACAGCCTGAAGGGGGTTAGTGAGCCACAGCTAGCTGGAAGGGAGTCTGAGAAAAACTCTGGACCTGCCTAAGAGGCAAGAGACAATTGTTTCGGAGTGCGTGGGGAGAGGGGATTCAGAGCATCACCTTAATTAGCTCCAGAGATGGGCGCGAACCACAGCTATCAGCATGGACACCAGAGACGGGCATGAAATGCTAAGCCTGCTGCTGCAGCCACCAAGAAGTCTGTGTGTAAGCACAGGTCACTATCCACACCTCACCTCCCTGGAGCCTGTGCAGCCCACCACCGCCAGGGTCCTGGGATCCAGGGACAACTTCCCTGGGAGAACACATGGCGTGCTTCAGGCTGTTGCAATGTCAGGCTAGCCTCTGCCACCGCAGGCTCACCCACATTCTGTACCCCTCTCTCCTCACAGCCTGAGTGAGTCAGAGCCCCCCCAGTCAGCTGCTCCTTTAACCCCATCCTGTCTGGGTGAAGAACAGATGCCCTCAGGCGACCTACACACAGAGGCGGGGCCAAATCCAAAGCTGAACCCTAGGAGCTGTGCAAACAAAGAAGAGAAAGGGAAATCTCTCCCAGCAGCCTCAGGAACAGTGGATTAAATCTCCACAATCAACTTGATTAAATCTCCACAATAAAAATAGCCTGCATCTGTGGAATACCTGAATAGACAATGAATCACCCCAAAATTGAGGCAGTGAACTTTGGGAGCAATGATATATATATTTTTTCCATTTTCTCTTTTTGTGAGTGTGTATGAGTATGCTTCTTTGTGTGATTTTGCCTGTATAGCTTTGCTTTTATCATTTGTCCTAGGCTTCTGTCTGTTTTTTTTTTTTTCAGTATAGTTTTTAGTACTTATTATCATTGTTGGATTTGTTTTTTGGTTTGGTTGCTCTCTTCTTTTTTTTTTCTTTTTTTTATTACCTTTAAATTTTTTAATTTTTAATAATTATTTTTTATTTTAATAACTTTATTTTCTTTTATTTTTTTCTTTCTTTCTAGCAAACTTCCAGTGGCATTTTTCACAGAACAAGAACAAAAAATTTCACAATTTTTATGGAAACACAAAAGACCCTGAATAACTAAAGCAATCTTGAGAAAGAAATATGGAACTGGAGGAATCAGGCTCCCTGACTTCAGACTATACTACAAAGCTACAATCATCAAGACAGTATGGTACTGGCACAAAAACAGAAATATAGATCAGTGGAACAGGATAGAAAGCCCAGAGATAAAACCACACACATATGGTCACCTTATTTTTGATAAAGCAGGCAAGAATATAAAATGGAGAAAAGACAGCCCCTTCAATAAGTGGTGCTGGCAAAACTGGACAGCTACATGTAAAAGAATGAAATTAGAACACTCCCTAACACCATACACAAAAATAAACTCAAAATGGATTAAAGACCTAAATGTAAGGCCAGATATTATAAAACTCTAAGAGGAAAACCTAGGCAGAACACTCTGTGACATAAATCACAGCAAGATCCTTTTTGACCCACCTCCTAGAGAAATGGAAATAAAAACAAAAATAAAGAAATGGGACCTAATGAAACTTAAAAGCTTTTGCACAGCAAAGGAAACCATAAACAAGACAAAAAGACAACACTCAGAAAGGGAAAAAATATTTGTAAATGAAGCAACTGACAAAGGATTTATCTACAAAATTTACAAGCAGCAATGCAGCTCAATATCAAAAACAGAAAACAAACAAACCAAAAAAACAGTCCAAAAACAGGCAGAAGACCTAAATAGACATTGCTCCAAAGAAGATATTCAGATTGCCAACAAACACATGGAAGAATGCTCAACATCACTATTCATCAGAGAAATGCAAATCAAAACTACAATGAGGTATCACTTCACACCAGTCAGAATGGCCATCATCAAAAAATCTACAGATAATAAATGCTGGAGAGGGTGTGGAGAAAAGGGAATCCTCTTGCACTGTTGGTGGGAATGTAAATTGATACAGCCACTATAGCGAACAGCATGGAGGTTTCTTAAAAAAGTAAAAATAGAACTACCATATGACCCAGCAATCCCACTCCTGGGCATATACCCTGAGACAACCATAATTCAAAAATAGTCATGCACCAAAATATTCATCGCAGCTCTATTTTTTTTTTTTTTTTCTTTTTGCGGTATGCGGGCCTCTCACTGTCGTGGCCTCTCCCGTTGCGGAGCACAGGCTCCGGACGCGCAGGCCCAGCGGCCATGGCTCACGGGCCCAGCCGCTCCGCGGCATATGGGATCCTCCCAGACCGGGGCACGAACCCGTATCCCCTGCATCGGCAGGCGGACTCTTAACCACTGCGCCACCAGGGAGGCCCTCGCAGCTCTATTTACAATAGCCAGGACATGGAAGCAACCTAAGTGTCCATTGACAGATGAATGGATAAAGAAGATGTGGCACATATATACAATGGAATATTACTCAGCCATAAAAAGAAACAAAACTGAGTTATTTATAGTGAGGTGGATGGACCTAGAGTCTGTCATACAGAGTGAAGTAAGTCAGAAAGAGAAAAACAAATACTGTATGCTATCACATATATATGGAATCTAAAAAAAAAAAAACTGGTTCTGAAGAACATAGGGGCAGGACAGGAATTAAGATGCAGATGTAGAGAATGGACTTGAGGACACAGGGAGGGGGAAGGGTAAGCTGGGACAAAGTGAGAGAGTGGCATGGACTTATATACTACCAAATGTAAAATGGATAGCTAGTGGGAAGCAACCCATCATCCAGGGAGATCAGCTTGGTGCTTTGTGACCACCTAGAGGGATAGGATAGGGAGAGCATAAGGGAGATGCAAGGGGGCGGAGATATGGGCATATATGTATATGTATAGCTGATTTACTGTGTTATAAAGCAGAAACTAACACAGCACTGTAAAGCAATTATACTTCAATGAAGATGTTAAAAAAAATAAAAAATAAAACCAACAAAAAACAACAACAACAAAAAACAAAATTAGATTTGCCAGAGTTCACTGAGGATTCAGTGTTTATTACATATTGTACGTGTTTGGAAATATGTAAGCTCTGTGAGAGAAAGGACTTTATTTTGTTCATTGCTCTATCCCCAGCATCAAGAAAAATGCTTGGCACACCTAGGAGGCACTTGATTAATATTTGGGTACATACTGATATATTCGAACAAATGGCAGCTCTTCCTTCACAGGTGCATAAGCATGAAGTCAATTTAATTTCTCACAATTTGGGGGAAGGATACAATATTATTAGAACATCAACAGTTTGTAGTGATTTTCAATTGATGCTAATCTTGCCTTAGAATTATAAATTACTGTTAGTTCAGCTTCATCATTACTAATTTTAGTATGATGTGGGTTGTTTGGCTAACCCTACAATATGTAGCTCTGCACATTTGCATCAACATTATTTTGGTCTATAATTTTCCAATAACCAGACTTTAAGTTATGCCTGCAGTTAGTTCCAGATGAATCATCCATACATCTAGAGACAAAGCAGACACACACACACATCATCTGTCGAATGATGCTGCCTTCACTCTTCATGTGCTGCCTATACATTTGCTCTATTTAAATAAAATATACTATCATAATAAATGTAAAGTAAGTACTAGATTATTTTTAACTTTATGTCATTGTTTTATAATATAAAATTATATGTAAGCTTATAAATAACTTGCAAATTTTGTTCATCTTTTTTTGATCACTGGTTTCTTTCTTTATTTTTAATATTTATTGAAGTATGGTTGATTTACAATATTTTGTTAGTTTCAGGTGTACAGTAAAGTGATTCCATTATAAATATATGTAAACATATATATTCATTTTTTACATTCTCTTTCATTATAGGTTATTACAAATATTGAGTAAAGCCCCCCGTGCTATACAGGTCCTTGTTGGTTATCTATTATATATATAGTAGTCTGTATATTTTCATCCCTGACTCCTAATTTATTCCTCAATGCCCCCCCCTTTCCCCTTTGGTAATCATAAGTTTGTTTTCTATGTCTGTGAGTCTTCGTTTTGTAAATAATTTCATTTGTATCTTTTTTTTTAGATTCCACACATAAGCAATATCCTGATGTTTGTCTTCCTCTGTCTGACTTACTTCAATTAGTATGATAATCTCTAGGTCCATCCATGTTGCTGCAAATGACATTATTTTATTCTTGTATTCATTGAAAGTTAGGAACAGGCAGGAATGGAGAGCATGGGTTTTTGGCCAACCTAAATGGACTGTGATGTCTCCTGCCCCACCTAAGCTATCTGTGTTCACCAAAAGGGTGAGAATCACTGTTTCACAGCCCAATGCTTATAAGATTAGACACTGGCACAAAGCACCATCTAAAGAGCCCCAAATTTTTCAGAGAACACCTCTAAGAAGTTCACCATCCTTCTATCTAATTGGATCCCTCTTTTATTCATTTCCTAGGACTACTGTAACAAATCACCACAAACTGGGTGACTTAAAACATAAGAAATTTATTTTCTGACAGTTCTGGAAGCTCAAAGTCTGAAATCAAGGTCTTGGAGCCTTCTTCTTAGAGGTTTTGAGGAAGAATCTGTTCCAGGTTTCTCTCCTAGTTTCGGATGGCTAATGGTAATCCTTGGCTTTCCTCAGCTCATAGACACATCATGCCTGTCTCTGCCTCTGTATTCATATGGTGTTCTCCCTTGTATGTCTGTGGGTCTGTGTCCACATTTCTCTCTTCTTATGAGGATACCAGGCACTGTATTAGGGCCCACCATAATCCAGTATGACCTCATTTTAACTTGATTACATCTGCAAAGACCCTATTTTCAGATAAGCTCACATTCACAGGTATGAGGATTAAGACTTCAACATATTTGTTAAAGGACACAATTCAATCCACAAAATCCTTATTTACTGATTCCTTTAATGGTGTTAATCCTGTAGGCTCTGTGTCTTGTCTTCCTATCCTCAATTAGACCCATTTGATTTAGTGACCTGGGGTTTGAAGGCCCCTCTGAACCTTCCCGCTTGACCCCCTTCCTGCATCCTCTGGCCACAAATCTAAGAGAGAACTGTGCTTGGACAGAGTAGGATACTGATAAATGTCTGCTGGCATGACTCAGTGGCTCCCAAAGTTTCCAAATAATAATTTATTTTACTTGAAAGAATCAATACCACAGAATGACTGCCCCCCCAAATGATCACTAATCACAAAACTGCAAAGGATTATATATATATATATATATATATATATATATATATAAAATATATATTTAGAATATATTTATATATATAAAGTTTATGTAAATATAATTAATATAATGTAAATTTATATAAATATATAAACTAGCATAATGTTAATTTATATATAATATAATTTAACATAAGTTTATATAAATATAAATATATTTATATAAATATTTGTATACTTACATAAATAAATAACAATATATGTATATATTATATTTATATATTTATAAATATATGTATGCCAAATATAATTTTATATTTATTATATATCATATATTAACATATTACATTTTATTTATATTATATGGAATTTTATATATAAAATTTATAGGTTATATTTATATTATTATATAAGTTTATATATATTACTTTAAAATTTATATATTTATATAAACATGAGTGTATAATAATATTATAAATATATATGATTTATAATGATATATGAAATATATATTTAAGTACTATATATAAATATATATAAATAAAATATAAATTATTATATATTTAAATAAATTATATAATGTAAGTATACTTAAATATAAGGAATATATATTTGAAAATGCATTTATATAATATAAATTATATATATTATATTTTATTTATTATATATATTTCTTGCATTACATATTATTTTATTTTTTATACAAGTTATTTTTTAATATATATTATATTTTATTTATATAAATTATGTATAATAAATATTCATATAATAAAATATTATATTTTATAAGTTAAATATATAAATATACAATATGAATTATATATACTATAAATTACATAATATATAGATATAATAAATATTATAAAATGTAAATATAAATATAAGATGTAAATATAGTATATAAATATTAAATATATATATAATATATATGTAAAATTATAATCATATATAATATATAAATATATGTAATATTTATATAGTAAATGTATATATTATATTTATATAATATAAATTATAACTATTATAAATTATATAATAATATTTATATATGAATATATGTTATGGAAATTATATATGAATATATATTTTATATTATATATAACTATATTACATATTATCTAAATTAGATATTTATGTAATTAAATTATGTATTATAAACTACATAATGATATTTATATATATAACTATATAATATATAAATGTATATATACCAATATTATTAGGTATTTTATAATATGTATACATGTATTTTATATATTTATATATAAATATATTATATAATTATGTATATTATATGTAAATTATATGTAATATAAATTATATACTATAAATTATATAATAATATACAAATATATTTATATATATTTATATATAAATTTATATTCATATCAAAATAGTAATTATATTATATAATATAATAATGTATATTATAAAATATATGATAATATTTATATATAAATATTACTGTGTATTTTATAATATACATAATTATATTATATTTAAAATTATACATATAAATAATATATCTTTATTTATATATAAATGTATATATAAATATATTATGTATAAAACATATAATATATAATACATATAATTTATTTTTATATTATATGTTTTATTTACATATAAATAAAACATATAACATATATCAAAAGTATATATAAAATTTTTATATATGTATAAAATAAAATATATGTAATGTATTTTATATTTTATATCATATATAATTATATATACTTATATTTATATTATACATAATTATATATTATATTTATAATGTGTTTATATTTGTATATTTAATATATATTTACATATTAGTTAATATATATTTATATATTAATTAATAATTTATACAATTTATAATTGCATATAAATTATATATTAATTAATAAATTATATTTATGTATGATATTTATTTATAAATATATATTTATATTTTAATTTGCATACATTATATTTATATAACATAAATTATCTAACAATATTTTTGTGTAAATGTACAGTACATAATGTAAAATATGCAAATATATTTTATATGTTTATACATAGATATATTATATACAAAAATAGTTTATATAATATACATTATTTGTATTATAAATTACATAGTAATATATGACATATAAATATATTTAAATTTATTTATAGTATATTTACATAGTATATACAATTCATATATTTATGTTGTGTTATTATACAAATGTGTATATTCATATATAATATATATAAACATAAATATATTTTTTATATATTTATTCTTATATTTATATAAATTTATATAAATATTAATGAATGTAATTAATATAATATAAATTTATATAATATATAATTTAATAAAATAGAAATATGTATAACTATGAATATATAAAATATAATTTAATATAATATAAATTTATATAAATATAAATAAATTTATTTTTATGTTAAGATTTATTTTTTTTTACTGATAATAGTGATGTTTTAATGGCTGTTGACATGTGTTTTTGGTCCATTAATGCACTTTCTGCAGTTTGGTGCTTCTCAAGGTCCCAAAGGCATGCATAATGGTCTAGTCACACCACACACTCTATTGAACTTTTTATGTAATTTTGTTCCAGACAGATCAGGTTTAACCATATACACTGCTTTTTAAATTGTGGCTTAAGGGCATTTTTATTTCTTATGTTCAGTGGTACTTTTTTAAAGGATGTGTAAATTCATCTGAATGAATCTGTTGACATATCAGATAGTGGCTGTAGATATGAAGTTGGACCTCCCTTAGCCAATTGCCTTTCATATGCCAATCAGTGTGCACAGAGCCTAAATGTTTTGCTTGAAGAAAGCACTGGTATTCTTCACCAGACATTGTAGGGAAATGATTAGAGCTTGGCCTAATCAGGAGATATTTATCAAGTGCATACCATTGTCTTAGCATCTGCCCTTTATACTGCAGTTTTCTGCTTACAATGGTCTACACACTAGTTTTGTAGGTATTTAGGAAAAGAAGTCATGTCTTATTCATATTTGTATTATTAGTAGATTGTCTACTGCATGATTCACTTAATAAGTGATTGTTGAAGTAAGTACAAGTACCTTCAATGCATTACTCTAGATGAAAGAGCAAGGGATCATTCGAAGAGACAATATAGCCTTCCATAAGTTATTTTGTCTAAAGAAGACAAGATCAAGAATAATGATTAGAAAGGGTTGAAGGTAAAGCTGTGAAAAATATATACTAGGTAAATATGAGTTAAAGAAACTTGGCTTCAATATAATATTAGACACATAGACTTAATAGTAAACAGTATTCAATTCACACTGAAAAGATAGACTATTAGCACAACAGAGTTAATAAACTTTATGTAATGAACATGTATTGAACCTTGTAACTAACAAACTCAGAAATTAACATTCTTGTCAAGCACATATGGAATATTTCCAAAAACTTACCATAGAATCGTCCAAAATGCAAATCTTAAAAAATACCACAGAATCAGAATAATTAAGACCACATCTTTTACTATGATAAAATTATATTAGAAGTTAGAAATGGGAAATAAATACAGAGCCAAAAGAATACCATACATTTGGAAACCACACGTCTAAATATTATGTGGATTAAAGAAGAAATCATAATGGAAATTTAAAAAGTATTTAGAAGGAAAACAAAAAACTTCCAAACATCAAGACTTGTGGGAAGAATCTAAATTAGTGCTTGAAGGCTATTTATAGTATTAAATGTCTACATAAGAAAAGCAGAAAAATTGAAAATTATACACTGAACTTTCAAGTCAAGAAATTAGAAGGGCATCACAGTCAATCCAAAGAAAATAGAAAGAAGGAAATGTAAGTCACCATAAATTAAAGGAATAAACATTTTTAAAAACAATAGAAAAGATTGACAGTAGCAAAACTGATTGCTTTGAAAAGACTAATAGCATTAAGAGCCTTCCCAAAATCAACCAAGTAAAAAGGCAAGAAAGTAGAAATAGTAATGTTAGAAATTTAAAAATGGAACATAAGAATAATGACAAAAGAGATGCAAAACACAAAAGAATGCTATTCATGATTTATGCCAAGAAATTTGAAACTGGTGAAATAATTTTGTGAAAATAATAATTACAAAAGAGGACCCAAGAAATATTGAAAATCTGAATATACTAAGGAATTTATTTCAGTATTCAAAAACCTACCATGAAAAATTCAGATGATTTTACAGATGATTTTGAAGGAATAAATTATCTGCATCTTATACAAATTGTTTCAGAAAATAATAAAATCTGAGAACTTTTTTATGATGTTTGAATAACCTTGATACTACATCCAGAAAATACAAGGAAGGACGTTTATAAACTAACTACATCTACAATGATGAAGATAATAACATCTTTCTTTCTTTCTCTTTCTTTCTTTTTCTTTTTCTTTTTTTTTTTTTTTTTTTTTGCAGTACGTGGGCTTCTCACTGTTGTGGCCTCTCCCGTTGCGGAGCACAGGCTCCGGAAGCACAGGCTCAGCGGCCATGGCTCACGGGCCCAGCCGCTCCGCGGCATGTAGGATCTTCCCGACCGGGGCACGAGCCCGTGTCCCCTGCATCGGCAGGCGGACTCTCAACCACTGCACCACCAGGGAAGCCCATTTCTTTCTTTCTTTCTTTCTTTCTTTCTTTTTAAATATCTTTATTAGAGTATAATTGCTTTACAATTGTGTGTCAGTTTCTGCTTTATAAAAAAGTGAATCTGTTATACATATATATATGTCCCCATATCTCTTCCCCCTTGCATCTCCCTCCCTCCCACCCTTCCTATCTCACCCCTCTAGGTGATCACAAAACACCGAGCTGATCTCCCTGTGCTATGCGGCTGCTTCCCGCTAGCTATCTATTTTACATTTGGTAGTGTACGTGTATCCATGCCATTCTCTCACTTTGTCCCAGCTTACCCTTCCCCCTCCCTGTATCCTCAAGTCTATTCTCTAGGGGTTTGCATCTTTATTCCCATCTTGCCCCTTGGTTCTTCTGATCATTTTCTTTTCTTTGCTGTTGTTGTTTTTTTTTTAGATTCCATATATATGTGTTAGCATACGGTATTTGTTTTTCTCTTTCTGACTTACTTCACTCTGTATGACAGTCTCTAGGTCCATCCATCTCACTACAAATAACTGCTTCCTTCCTTTTTAGGGCTGAGTAATATTCCATTGTATATATGTGCCACTTCTTCTTTATCCATTCACCTGTTGATGGACACTTAGGTTGCTGCCATGTCCTGGCTATTGTAAATAGAGCTGCAATGAACATTTTGGTACATGACTCTTTTTGAATTATGGTTTTCTCAGGGTATATGCCCAGGAGTGGGATTGCTGGGTCGTATGGGAGTATTATTTTTGGTTTTTCAAGGAACCTCCATACTGTTCTCCATAGTGGCTGTACCAATTTACATTCCCACCAACAGTGCAAGAGGGTTCCCTTTTCTCCACATGCTCTCCAGCATTTATTGTTTGTAGATTTTTGGATGGTGGCCATTCTGACGAGTGTGATATGATGTCTCATTGTAGTTTTGATTTGCATTTTTCTAATGATTAATGATGTTGAGCATTCTTTCATGTGTTTGTTGGCAAACTATATCTTCTTTGAAGAAATATCTGTTTAGGTCTTCTGTCCATTTTTGGATTGGGTTGTTTGTTTTTTTGATATTGAGCTGCATGAACTGCTTGTAAATTTTAGAGATTAATCCTTTGTCAGTTGCTTCATTTGCAAATATTTTCTCCCATTGTGAGGGTTGTCTTTTTGTCTTGTTTATGGTTTCCTTTGCTGTTCAAAAGTTTTTAAGTTTCATTATGTCCCATTTGTTTATTTTTGTTTTTATTTCCATTTCTCTAGGAGGTGGGTCAAAATGGATCTTGCTGTGATTTATGCCATAGAATGTTCTGCCTAGGTTTTCCTCTAATAGTTTGATGGTGTCTGGCCTTACATTTAGGTCTTTAATCCATTTTGAATTTATTTTTGTTTATGGTATTAGGGAGTGTTCTAATTTCATTCTTTAACATGTGGCTGTCCAGTTTTCCCAGCACCACTTATTGAAGGGGCTGTCTTCCCTCCATTGTATATTCTTGCCTCCTTTATCAAAGATAAGGTGATCATATGTGCGTGGGTTTATCTCTGGGCTTTCTATCCTGTTCCATTTACCTATATTTCTGTTTTTGTGCCAGTACCATACTGTCTTGATTACTGTAGCTTTGTAGTATAGTCTGAAGTCAGGGAGCCTGATTCCTCCAGCTCCGTTTTTCTTTCTCAAGATTGCTTTGGCTATTCGGGGTCTTTTGTGTTGCCATACAAATTGTGAAATTTTTTGTTCTAGTTCTGTGAAAAATGTCACTGATAGTTTGTTATGGATTGCATTGAATCTGTAGATTGCTTTGGGTAGTAGAGTCATTTTCACAATGGTGATTCTTCCAATCCAAGAACATCGTATATCTCTCCATCTATTTGAATCATCTTTAATTTCTTTCATCAGTGTCCTATAATTTTCTGGTCTTTTGTCTCCTTAGGTAGGTTTATTCCTAGATATTCTATTCTTTTTGTTGCAATGATAAAAGGGAATGTTTCCTTAATTTCACTTTCAGAGTTTTCATCATTAGTGTATAGGAATGCAACAGATTTCTGTGCATTAATTTTCTATCCTGCTACTTTACCAAATTCATTGATTAGCTCTAGTAGTTTTCTGGTAGCATCTTTAGTGTTCTCTATGTATAGTATCATGTCATCTGCAAACAGTGACAGCTTTACTTCTTTTCCAATTTGGATTCCTTTTATTTCTTTTTCTTCTCTGATTGCCATGGCTAAAACTTCCAAAACTATGTTGAATAATAGTGGTGAGAGTGGGCAACCTTGTCTTGTTCCTGATCTTAGAGGAAATGCTTTCAGTTTTTCACCATTGAGAATTATGTTTGCTGTGGATTTGTCATATATGGCCTTTATTATGTTGAGGGAAGTTCCCTCTATGCCTACATTCTGGAGGGTTTTTATCATAAATCGGTGTTGAATTTTGTCAAAAGCTTTCTCTGAATCTATTGATATGATCATATGGTTTTTCTCCTTCAATTTGTTAATGTGGTGTATCATGTTAATATAGTGTATTGATTGATGTGCATATACTGAGGAATACTCGCCTTCCTGGGATAAACCCCACTTGATCATAAAGAATGATCCTTTTCATGTGCTGTTGGATTCTGTTTGCTAGTATTTTGTTGAGGATTTTTGCATCTATGTTCATCACTGATATTGGCCTGTAGTTTTCTTTCTTTGTGACATCTTTGTCTGATATTGGTATCAGAGTGTTGGTGGCCTCATAGCATGAGTTTGCGAGTGTTCCTCCCTCTGCTCTATTTTGGAAGAGTTTGGGAAGGATAGGTGTTATCTCTTCTCTAATTGTTTGATAGAATTTGCCTGTGAAGCCACCTGGTCCTGGGCTTTTGTTTTTTGGAAGATTTTTAATCAGAGTTTCAATTTCAGTGCTTGGGATTGGTCTATTCATATTTTCTATTTCTTCTCGGTTCAGTCTAGGAAGGTTGTGCACTTCTAGGAATTTGTCCATTTCTTCCAGGTTGTCCATTTTATTGGCATATAGTTGCTTGTAGTAATCTCTCATGATCCCTTGTATTTCTGCAGTGTCAGTTTTTACTTCTCCTTTTTCATTTCTAATTCTATTGATATGAGTCCTCTCCCTTTTTTTCTTGATAAGTCTGGCTAATGGTTTGTCAATTTTGTTTATCTTCTCAAAGAACCAGCTTTTAGTTTTATTGATCTTTGTTATTGTTTCCTCCATTTCTTTGTCATTTAGTTCTGATCTGATCTTTATGAATTCTTTCTTTCTGCTAACTTTGGGGTTTTTTTGTTCTTCTTTCTATAATTGCTTTAGGTGTAAGGTTAGGTTGTTTATTTGAGTTGTTTCTTGTTTCTTAATGTAGGCTTGTATAGCTATAAACTTCCTTCTTAGAACTGCTTTTGCTGCATCCCATAGGTTTTGTGTCAATGTGTTTTCATTGTCATTTGTTTCTACGTATTTTTTGATTTCATCTTTGATTTCTTCAGTGATCTCTTTGTTATTTAGTAGTGTGTTGTTTAGCCTCCATGGGTTTGTATTTCTTACAGACCTTTTCCTGTAATTGATATCTAGTGTTATAGCATTGTTGTCAGAAAAGATACTTGATACGATTTCAATTTTCTTACATTTATCAAGACTTGATTTCTGACCCAAGATATGATATATCCTAGAGAATGTTCCATGAGCACTTGAGAAGAATGTGTATTCTTTTGTTTTTGGATGGAATGCCCTATAAATATCAGTTAAGTCCCTGTTTTTTAATGTATCATTTAAAGCTTGTGTTTCCTTATTTATTTTCATTTTGGATGATCTGTCCATTGGTGAAAGTGGGGTGTTAAAGTCCCCTATTTTGATTGTGTTACTGTCAATTTCCCTTTTTATGGCTGTTAGTTTTTGCCTTATGTATTGAGGTACTCCTATGTTGGGTGCATAAATATTTATAATTGTTATATCTTCTTCTTGGATTTATCCCTTGATCATTATGTAGTGTCCTTCTTTGTGTCTTGTCATAGTCTTTGTTTTAAAGTCTATTTTGTCTGATATGAGAACTGCTACTCCAGCTTTCTTTTGATTTCCATTTGCATGGAATATCTTTTTCCATCTCCTCACTTTCAATCTGTATGTTTCCCTAGGTCTGAAGTGGGTCTCTTGTAGATAGCATATATATGGGTCTTGTTTTTGTATCCATTCAGCCCATCTATGTCTTTTGGTTTGAGCATTTAATCCATTTTCATTTAAGGTAGTTATCGATATGTATGTTCCTATTACTATTTTCTTAATGGTTTTGTGTTTGTTTTTGTAGGTCCTTTTCTTTTCTCATGTTTCGCACTTAGCAAAGGACCTTTAGCATTTTTTGTAAACCTGGTTTGGTGGTTCTGATTTTTCTTAACTTTTGCTTGTCTGTAAAGCTTTTGATTTCTCTGTCAAATCTGAATGTGATCCTTGCGAGGTAGAGTAATCTTGGTTGTAGTTTCTTCCCTTTAAATATATCATGCCACTCCCTTCTGGCTTCTAGAATTTCTGCTGAGAAATCAGCTGTTAACCTTATGAGAGTTCTCTTGTATGTTATTTGTCATTTTCCCCCTGTTGCTTTGCTTTTAATAATTTTTCTTTCTCTTTAATTTTTGTCTATTTGATTACTATGTGTCTTGGCATGTTTCTCCTTCAGTTTATCCTGCCTGGAACTCTCTGCACTTTCTGGACTTGGGTGACTATTTGCTTTCGTATGTTAGGGATGTTTTCATCTATAATCTTTTCAAATATTTTCTCGGGTCCTTTCTCTCTCTCTTATCCTTCTCGGACCCCTATAATGTGAATGTTTGTGCATTTAATGTTGTTCCAGGGATGTCTTAGGTTGTCTTTATTTTTTTTCATTCTTTTTTCTTTGATCTGTTCTTCTCTGTCAGTTATTTTGTGATTGATTCCTTCTAGTGTATTTTTCATTTCAGTTATTGCATTGTTCATCTTTTTTGTTTGTTCTTTAGTTCTTCTAGGTGTTTGTTCTTTAATTCTTCTAGGTGTTTGTTAAACATTTCTTGCATCCTCTTGATCTTTGCCTCCATTCTTTTTCTGAGGTCCTGGATCATCTTCACTATCATTATTCCAAATTCTTTTTCTGGGAGGTTGCCTATCTCCATTTCATTTATTTGTTTTTCTTGAGTTTTATCTTGTTCTTTCATCTGGTACATAGTTTCTGCCTTTTCATTTTGTCTGTCTTTCTGTGAACATGTTTTTTGTTCACAGGCTGCAGGATTGTAGTCAACATCTATACTAAAATTAAGTATTTACTATGTTATGAGCAGTTTGCATGCATTATCTCATTAATACTAACAACAGTCTTATGAAGAATGTAGTAGCTACTATTCTTGACCCTAATTTCCATCTGAGAAAAATGAAACGTAAATTGGTTACATAACTTGTCCAAGATAATAGCTAGTAAGTGTCAGAACTTGGATTTAAATGCTAAGTTATGATTTAAGTGAATCACATTGAAGTATGTATATGTGTGTGTGTAATCAACAGCATTAGACTACTAAAGATGGAGAAAGAACTATCTTCAAGTCAAAAATAAAATATGATGCCTATTTGTATATTTATAGATCAATATCATACTAGAAATTTTTTCCAACATGAAAAAATAAGAAAAAATTAATAAAATATATATGAACTGGAAGTTAAAAAATAAAAATTTGTTATTCACACAGAGAAACTAAGTGGTTCTACAAATTGTTAAAACTAAGAATAGTTCAGCAATGATGCTAGATGTGCAAACCCTATATAAAAATTATCTGTGTCCCTATAACCAGCAATAGCAAATTAGAAAACATAATTTTAAAAAACCTATTAAAATTGTGATTGTTAAAGATATTTAATGTCATAAGTTAATGGAAAAATAATCATGATGTAATGTTGAGGGTAAAAAGAAAAACAAAGTTATATTGATATCTATATATCATTCTGTTTAAAATGCATATAAAGCCCTATCTTTCATGGGTTTTGGTTGTGATTCCCTGGTGTATGTATATGAAGCCTAGAAAAGTGTTAAACGAGTCATGGGAATTTGAGTGATATTTTTTTCTACACAATTTCCTGTGTTTTTCAAGCGTTTATAATAAGCCCTATTTTGAAAATCAATAAAAATCTGGTGAAAACCTTTTAACGAAATGTGCTGAATAAAACCTGAAGAAAATTCTTGGACAAATGTTTTTGGTGAAGACAGCAATGGGTGTACTAAAGGAAGGGAAAAGTCTTAATTGGGATGCTAGTTCAGGAAGTAGGAAATTATACCCCTAATGACCTTATAAAGGCTACAATTCTAGTGTTAAATCAGGGCAATAGATTTGGGGAAGGGAAACCCAATGGTATCCCAATTACCTAAGGCAGTTCTTTTTCTGACACTTTATAATATCTGATAAATGACTCCATGGAGAAAGACCTGCATTTGAAAGATAAGGAAACAATGGATCCAACAATAAAGGCAATTGATAAATCTGTTGCTGTTTGTGATTTAAATTAATTGTAAGATGAAGGAAACACCAAATCTACACAGAACTTTACTTCTATCAAAGCTTCATGTCTTCTAATGGTTTGATTCCCTGGTAAGTATCTTGCATCAAAAAATAAATTTATGGGGCCTCCCTGGTGGCGCAAGTGGTTGAGAGTCCGCCTGCCGATGCAGGGGATACGGGTTCGTGCCCCGGTCTGGGAGGATCCCATATGCCGCGGAGCGGCTGGGCCCGTGAGCCATGGCCGCTGAGCCTGTGCGTCCGGAGCCTGCGCGTCCGGAGCCTGTGCTCCGCAACGGGGGAGGCCACAACAGTGAGAGGCCTGCATACCGCAAAAAAAAAAAAAAAAAAAAAAAAATTATGAATAATTATTTGAAAATATTAAATGAAATATAATCTTTGTGTGGTGTCTGTGTGTGTCTGTGTGTGTGCGTGTGTGTGTGTGTGTGAGAGAGAGAGACTTACTTTATTGAGGTGGTCTGTTTTTTTTTTTTTTCCTTTGGCCTCACCACACAGCTTGCGGGATCTTAGGGATTGAACATGGGCCCATGGCAGTGAAAGTCCAGAGTCTCAACTTCTGGACCACCAGGGAATTCCCTGAAATGTGATCTTAACAGGAACTCCAAACCAGTATTTGTTTACTGATGTTGCACATTCTGTACTTCTGCATTGCTGGTGTCAGCATGTGGGGCCAGTGTTAGTGAGGAGACCCACAGGGTCTTCTATTTAATATGTGCAAGGACTGGGATGGTGGACATCTTTTGTAGCAATAGAGTGCAGTGATAAGAGTAGGCTTTGTCTCAGAACAACTTTGTTTGAGTCTTAGTTCTACCACTTTCCAGCTATGTAACTCTGGACAAGTTACTTAAGTTTTCTGAGCCTCAGTTACCTTAACTGTAAAATGGGAATAATGGTAATACCTATGCTACAGAATTATTGTGAGCATTTTACTAGATAAAGAACACAAAGAGCTCAGTGTCACCTGGTTTGCTACTATAAATGTAAGCTAAATGTAAATTGCTAAGCTTTGTGAGATATTATTGTATATACCAATTCATAAAGAAAGTCTGTCAGCTTAATTTTCTTCTCCAGATAACTCAATCTTCAATAAATTTCCTTTATCTGAATTTATACTATGCAATGGCACAAACAGATTAGCCCAAAGTTCCCTATTCTTGATGAAAATTAGAAAATGCTGAAGGCCATGAAGTATATGGACTATATATTCTTGTTATCTAACTCAGGTTGAGAGGGTTGTTTAGAAAAGCACTCAGGAACAGGAAAGTCCAGAAAGTACTTTCAAGCCAAGTAATGATGAGGCTCGAAATGAGGTAAACTGAATCAGCTTGAGGATATCCCCAGGAAAGGGAAACAAAGTCAAAGGATTGGGAACCAGACAGCTTCTGGAAACAATTAGGGACCAAAGCATGTATGGTAGCAAAGCTAGAGGTTCTACATGCAACTAAGTATGCTTGGCTGGCTGGTTCACTGATTGATTGACTGATTGATTGCTGGCCCTAATTTTGTTGTGAATCTGACTCTTCTGAAGACTCCGAGTAGGGCAGACAATATATTTTTCTAACAGCTCTCAACTATGAAACTGTTTTTGAAAGAAAAATAAAGTCAAGTCAATAGCTATCATAATCCAGAAATGTGCTGCTGTGGCCCACATAACAATAGTTATGAAATGGTTAAAAGCCAGAAATTTAGGCTGCTGGTTTTTGAAGGAGAGAAGTGAAATCAGTGGAATTAGGCAGGAAGCATTCATAGAGTTTTTTGTCCATCTCAGACTAATCTGGAAGTTGTTTTTTTCCTAACTAATGGCATTGGCTCTGTATACCCATCCTTTCTGATAGATGAGCAAGATACTTTTTGACTCTAAAAGAGGCCAGATCATCAACAATAGAGAGAACAAAAGGGAAGCCATTCCTGGGATATTAAATACCCATCTGCGGGCATTTGGGGAGTGTATTAGAAGTGCAGTTACTTTTCTGTGGTTTTTATGGACTTAGAGTTTTGGCTTAGGCAGGAATTAGGAATTTTAAGTGTCTTAGTGATAAAGGTGTTTATAAAAGACAAAACTCATCAGCATAGGCCAAATATTATATGGAAACTATATAAAACATAAAGTACTATCGGGATCTAAAAGACAAAGGAGGAAAAGTCAAACTGAGTACTGGCAATAATTTTGTGCCACTAACAAATGAGAATATTCAGTGGGAACCAAGGACTGTTTTGTTTGCTGTTTTCTAATCTACCAACATGCATCCGGACCCACATAACCTGCTTTCCACCTAAAGATCAATGTGTCCCATTCCCTCTCACTACTCAGGGACTTTGCTACTTTACTGCCTTGGCTAAGTCTCTCCTGATTTATCAATTTTCCTCTATTCCCCAAAGACTAAAACAATGCTATATTGCTTCCATAAAAAACAAAGAAACTAATAACCATGCTTGAATAGTCCATATTTACTTTGAGTTAAGGTCCCCTTTTTTTGCTCCCTTTTGTAGAAAATATCTAAGAAGAAGGCTTATATTCTTATATTCTGAGTCTTCCCTTCTTCACTCTCCTCTCTTTAATTTAGCCCAGGCTTTTTGTTTGTTTCACCAAGCTATAATTTTTATTTATTTTATTAAAGTATAGTAGTTGCTGTACAATATTATATGTTACAGGTGTACAATATAGTGATTCACAATTTTTAAAGATTATACTCTGTTTATAGTTATTATAAAATATTGGCTATATTCCCCATGTTGTACAATTTATCCTTGTAGCTTATTTTATAACTACTAGTCTGTACCTTTTAATCCCCTACCCTTATATTGCCCCTACCTCCTTCCCTCTCCCCACTGGTAACCACTAGTTTGTTGTCTATATCTGTGAGTCTGCTTCTTTTTTTGTTTTGTTTTATTCACTACTTTTTCATATTTTTTTAGATTCCACATATAAGTGATATCATATAGTATTTATCTTTCTCTGTCTGACGTATTTTACTTAGTATAATGCCCTCAAATCCATCCATGTTGCTACAAATGGGAAATTTTCATTCTTTTTTATGACTGAATATTATTCCTTTGCATTTATATATACCACATTTTATATATATATATATATATATATATATATATATATATATATATATATATATATATATATATATACATATATATTATCCATTCATCTGTGATGGACACTTCGGATTGCTTCCATGCCATGGCAATTGTAAATAATGCTTCTATGAACACTGGGATGCATGTATCTTTTCAAATTAGTGTATTTGGATACTTTTTAGATATATACTCAGGATTGGAATTGCTTGGTCATATGGTAGTTTTATTTTTAACTTTTTGAGAAACATCCATATAGTTTTCACAGTAGTTGAACCAATTTACATTCCCACCAACAGTGTTAAGAGGGTTCCCTTTTCTCCATATCCTTGCCAGAATTTGTTATTTGTGTTCTTTTTGATAATAGCCATTCTGATGGGTGTGAGGTGATATCTCATTGTGGTTTTGATTTGCATTTTCCGATGATTAATGATGTTGAGCATTTTTTCATGTGCCTATTGGTCATCTTCATTTCCTCTTTGGAAAAATGTCTATTCAGTTCTTTTTCCCATTTTAAATCAGGTTGTTTGTTTTTTTGATGTTGAATTGTGTGAGCTGTTTATGTATGTTGAATATGAATCCCTTATTGGTCAGGTCATATCATTTTCAAATATTTTCTCCCATTTAGTATGTTGTCTTTTTATTTTGTCCATGTTTCCCTTTGCTGTGCAAACTCTTTTAATTTTAATTAGGTCCCATTTGTATATTATTGTTTTTATTTTCTTTACTTTAAGAGATGGATCTCCAAAAATATTGCTTGAATTTATGTGAAATTTATGTGCCTATGTTTTCCTCTGGGAGTTTTATAGTATCAGGTCTTATATTTAGGTCTTTAACCCATTTTGAGTTTATTTTTGTATATGATGTTAGAGAATGTTCTAATTTCATTCTTTTACATATAGTTGTCCAGTTTTTCCAATAGTATTTATTGAAGAGACTGTCTTTTCTCCATTGTATATTCCTGCCTCCTTTGTTGTAGATTAATTGACCATAAGTGTGTGGGTTTATTTCTGGGTTTTCTATCCTGTGCCATTGATCTATGTATCTGTTTTGGTGCTGGTACCATACTGTTTTGATTAATGTAGTTTTGTAGTATAGTCTGAAGTCAGAGTGTGATTCCTCCAGCTCTGTTCTTTCTCAAGATTATTTTAGCTATGCAGGATATTTTTGTTTCCATAGAAATTTAAAAATTATTTGTTCTAGTTCTGTGAAAAATGCCATTGAGATATATAAATATATATATATATATATATATATATATATATTTAAATTGAAGTATAGTAGGTTTACAATATTATGTTAGTTTCAGGTGTACAGCAAAGTTATTCAGTTATATATACATATGAATATATATATATGTATATATATTCTTTTTCAGATTCTTTTCCCATATAGGTTATTACAAAATATTGGGTATACTTCCTTGTGCTACAGGTCCTTCTTAGTTATCTATTTTATATATTGTACTGTGTATATGTTAATCTGAAACTCCTAATTTATCCCCCCTCCCACTTTTCCCCTTTGGTATGGTAACCATAATTTTGTTTTCTATGTCTGTGGATCTATTTCTGCTTTGTAAATAAGTTCAATCTGTATCATTTTTTAAGATTCCACATATAAGTGATGTTCTGTGATATTTGTCCTTCTTTGTCTTGTTTACTTGGGGTTCCTTAAAAAACTAAAAATAGAGTTACAATATGATACAGAAATTCCACTTGTGGGCATATATCCAGAGAAAATCATAATTCAAAAAGATACTTGCACCCCAATATTCATTGCAGCACTATTTACAATAGCCAAGTCATGGAAGCAACCTAAATGTCCATTGACAGAAGAATGGATAAAGAATATGTGGAATATATATATACAATGGAATGTCACTCAGCCATAAAAAAGAATGAAATAATGCCATTTGCAGCAACATGGATGGGCCATTGGTATTTTGATAAGGATTGCATTGATTCTGCAGATTGCCTTTGGTTGTATGGTCATTTTAAGAATATTGCTTCTTCTAATCCAAGAACATGGTATATCTTTCCCTCTGTTTGTGCCATCTTCAATTTCTTTCATCAGTTTCTTATAGTTTTCCAAGTACAGGTCTTTTACCTCCTTAGGTAGGCTTATTCCTGGATATTTTATTCTTTTTGATGCATTGGTAAATGGGATTGTTTCTTTAATTTCTCCTTCTATTTTGCTGTTAGTGTATAGAAATGCAACAGATTTCTGTATATTAATTTTGTATCCTGAAACTTTACTGAATTCATTGATGAACTCAAGTAGTTTTCTGGTGGCATCTTTATGAGTTTTGATGTATAGTATCATGTCATCTGCAAACAGTGATATTTTTACTTCTTTCTTTCCAATTTGGATTTCTTTTTCTTCTCTGATTGTTGTGGTTAGGACTTTCAATACTATGTTGAATAAAAGTGTCAAGAGTGGGCATCCTTATATCTCATTCCCTATCTTAGAGGAATGTTTTCAGCTTTATACCTTAGGCCATGATATTGGCTGTGGGTTTGTCATATATGGCTTTTATTATGTTGAGGTATGTTCCCTCTATACCCACATTTTGGAGAGTTTTTATCATAAATGGAAGTTGAATTTTATCCATAACTTTTTCTACATCTATTGAGATGATCATAAGATTTTTATTCTTCAGTGTGTTAATGTGGTGTATCACAGTGATTGATTTGCAGGTATTGAAAAATTTAGCCCAATCAGTTATTTGTTCCTACTGCTACGCCTCACTTTTGACCTTCATCTCACTAAATCCAGCAATCTTTTCTCTACCTGGTGTTACTTGGCAACTCAACAGCACACTCTTGATTTTAATCTGACAGTCTTTTCGTATTTAAAACATTCTTCTCTTGATTCCTGAGACACCACACTCTTCTAATTCTTCCTCTTCCTCCTCCTGTGCCTGAAATGTTGGACTTCTCCAGGGCTCGAGTCACAGGTCCTATCCACTTCTCCATTTATGTTCTATCTGCACAGAAGGTATCTCACTGAATGCCATGGTTTTAAACGTCACACAAAGCTAAGGAATCCCAAATTTATGCTAGCACCCTGACCTTTCCTCAGGGCACCAGACTCATGTATGCAAATGCCTACTTAATATCTTCAACTTTGTCTCCTAAGTGTCTCAAACTAAACAAATCTGCTGTGAAACTCCTGAGCTTTTACTCTTGATTCTTCCCCAATTTTTTTTTAAAAAAAGTAAATTAGTAACTGTTATTAAACCATTCTTTTAGGTCAAAAATTCTGGAGTCATTGTTACTTCCTCTTTTTTTCTCACTATCTCCATCCAATCAAGCAGCAAGTAGATTGCTGTAGGCTCTACTTGAAAAACTTATTTATAAAAAGACATTTTCATCACTTTTACTACCATCCTTGTCCAAGCCACCAGCATCTCTCACCCAGACCACATAATACCTCCTAGGTGGCTGTCCTTCTTCCCCTCTTGCTCACTCAAGTTTATTTTACACACAGCCAAGTGACTCTTTTATTGCTTTGTTTTGTTTTAAATTAAAATATAATTATTTACAATGTATTAATTTCTGCTGTACAGCAAAGTGATTCATATCTATCTATATCTATATCTATATCTATATCATCTCCTCCTTACTGTTTGCCATAGTGGCTGCACCAACTTTCATTCCCACCAACAGTGTAGGAAGGTTAAGTGACTCTTTTAAAATGAGAGTCAGATCATGCTGTTCTCCTTCTCAAAACTCTGTTCTTATTTCATTTTGAATAAAATTCTAAATCCTTCCTCTAACAAACAAGGTGGTCCTATGTGAATTTGTCCCTACCTGTTTCTATGCTGTTCTTTCCTACTGCTTTCCCCAAGACATCATACTTTTCAGCCATGGTTAGATTTCCTGTTGCTGGAACAGATCACACTCATTTCCCCTCTGGGACTTTTATACCTACTTTTTTCTCTTCCTAGAGTACTCCTCTCCTGGGTCTTTGCACAGCTGTCGTCCCTCAAATCTTTGCTCCAATACCATCTCAGAAAGGACTTCCCAGCCCACCCTACATAAAGTAACATTCCCTCTCCTATCATTCTCTATGCTTTATTTTGCCTCATAGCACTTTTCACCAGTGAAATTTATATTATGTAATAGTTTACTTGTCTGTTTCTCCCTATAGAATGTAAACTCTATGAGAACAGGGACATTGCCTTTTTCTCTGTTGTAGCCCCTGAATTTTGAAAAATGTCTAGCACACAGAAGTAGTACAAAGTCTTGACAGATATAAACAAAAAGGGTGCATATTCACGCACATACAGTTGACTTTCTCTTTTGTAGAAGAGAAAGCTTTTTGCAATGTTTACTGTGAATCTCTGTCCCATGCCCAGAAAAATTGGGTTAACATCACACAGAATGAGAGACCATGTTGTTTTCCCCTTTCCTTTTCATTGCATGAATTAAAGCTAACAGGTAAAGAGCCAATAGACAGCCAACTTCAAATGCAAAGAGAAAGCACTAGTGACTCTTTTAAAAGCCATCAGCCAAATGCAACTATCTTTCCTTGTCCAGTAGCATTCACATTACCATTGCTTCCTGACCATTCTCTCATCTTGCTCTCCCACCTCCCACAGCAGTTCATTTGGAAATTGTAAGCCCACAGACACCCATGGCTGGTGGCAACAACTGATGCTGATTGTTCCAGGGCACCCTATAATTTAATGAACCAGTGGAACATGTCAGCTGATGAGTAGATTGGTGGATCAAAAGGTCTGTCTGGGTATATATTGGGAAGGTAGTGTTAGAATCTACAAGGGGACTATCCAAAGCACAAGCCAATATCCATTTAATAAATGAAACTGGGAGACTTGGTGTTTCTTTCTGGTCAAAATCCAAACAAAAGTAAACCCACAGAGTTTAACAGCCAAAGATTCATGGATCCGGTTAAGATCAGGTAGATTCCTATCTAAATCACTTTACTTGTATACAAGGGATATAAGGAAGAAAAGTTATGAAAATTGCCCAGAGTCACACAACAGCCAAGACTTCCCCTCACCATGTGTTGGATCAGGTACCAATGTCCAGACACCATGGTATCTGATGACTGGCTTCCATCAGACATCTTCCCGTTGGAATAATGTGCCCCTGAAATGCTATTAGCTAATCTGACCCATCCCCCATGTTTATTTCATGTTAACTATATCAAATGAATTTGTCTTTGGATTTTGTTCACATAAATTCATAAGACATGGAAGAAATTGTTTGCCCTGATCCTCATTTCTACAGAAATATGGAAGCACCATCTTTCATGAGGCTTGTAATCAAAATTCTTAGTCATAGTGAGTTGATGGGGCATTTTCTTCACATTTATAAGCAAAAATAGCTCTACTGAATTAATCTTTATAAATGATGTCAAGCTACACCTCCATTTTCATGTAACTAGCTAACAGTCTGTATAACATGATGGCAATGTACTCATTATTTCAACATCTTAGGAAATACCTTTGAACAATTTGGAAAGTGAATCCTGCCCAATATTTTGGCAAAAACTTAAAAAGCAGCAATAATGAATGATTGCCAAATCATCAGAAGATTTTAGTAAAGGAATAATTTAACATTTGACAAAAGTTATGCCTATGCTTACTCCAAGTAAGAGTTTACTAAAATGATAAATGTAGAGTTTACTTACAAAACTCTTTTGTTAGTTTATGAAAACAAGCTGCAAGGAAAACTGCATTTTACAAAAGAAAACAAGCTGCATTTTACAGAAAGAATGTAAGAGGGAGATAAACTGAGGCACGGAAAATTCAGAACCTTTTCTAAATTCTTATCATTTGGGAAAGAATTAGATCTGGGACTCAGAAAGCCAAGCTTGTTTCTAAAGTATAATGAACTGAAAAAAGCATGTACTCTGAAGCCAGAATTCCTGCCTTCAAATCCCAGCCTTGTGACCTTAACAAGTTACTTAATCTCTCTGCCTCAATTTACAGGAAAGCCTCAATTTCCTTTCCTGTAAAGTGAAGATAATAATAATACATATATCTAGGTTGGTATGAGGATTAATACACGCAAAGCACTTAGAACAAGTATATTTGACAGTGAGTGTTCCATAAATCTTAACCCTCATTAATTTATCAATTTATATGCCAGAAATTTATTTTTCAAAAGAATTAGGATGGGAACCACAAAACACAGGAGGAGGAGGTGGAGGAGAAGAAGAAAAATAAGAGGAGGAGGAGAGGAAGGAAAGAGGGAAGGGAGGTCCAGGGTGTCATCAGCAATTGGGTTCCCCAGCAGCAGACCCCATGCAAGTAACTTATTAAGAATGTGCTCCCAGGAGACACTGGAAGGAAAGGGAAGGAAGTGGGAGCAGAAAGCTGAGTAAGGGGGGCTTCCCTTGTGGTGCAATGGTTGGGAGTCCACCTGCCGATGCAGGGGACATGGGTTTGTGCCCCGGTCCGGGAAGATTCCACATGCCGGGGAGCGGCTGGGCCCATGAGCCATGGCCACTGAGCCTGCGCGTCCAGAGCCTGTGCTCTGCAACGGGAGAGGCAACAACAGTGAGAGGCCAGTGTACCGCAAAAAAAACCCAACCAACCAAACAAAAATAACCAGCTGAGTAAGGGTGTGATTCCAGGCAAAGTCTCTGTCTCAGCCTGATCCTGCAGGGGAGCTACACAGTATGAATTACACTTCTGATTTTGTCCCAACTCAGGCAAGAGTTTCATAAACCTCTACCTGGCAGTCATTGATTGACATGCTTCAGGGACATGTAACCTCCAGGCACTTTAATAGCCCTCTGCACCAGCAAAACACTACAGTAGCCCAGTGACAGTTCTCCAAATTCTCCAGAGTCAGAAGTGGGCAGTTAGAAGGAAATGTTCAAAGAGAAAACCCAGAAATCTTTTTTTTTTTTTTTTTTTTTTCGGTATGCGGGCCTCTCACTGTTGCAGCCTCTCTCGTTGCAGAGCACAGGCTCCGGAGGCACAGGCTCAGCGGCCATGGCTCACGGGCCCAGCCGCTCAGTGGCATGTGGGATCCTCCCGGACTGGGGCACGAACCCACGTCTCCTGCATCGGCAGGCAGACTCCCAACCACTGTGCCACCAGGGAAGCCCGCCCAGAAATCTTTAAAGGGCTCTGAGGGACCAGAGTGGAACATGACAGGGTCTACTAAGCAAGATTTGCCCCAGTTGTTCTCCCAGCAAGAGGCTAGTGATGGGTCTGTAGCTTGAGGGCCAGTGAAAGTCAAGCGCAAAGAAACAGAAGGCCCAGCTGAGAAGGTAAGTGCCAAGCGAGCTTATTCACTTTTCTGCAGCTTAGACACCTACACCCAAGCTTGTCTCCAGTTACATTCCACAAATAGTAATTTGAGTGATTTAAATGATTCCTATGTTCTGTCAGAACAATGAGAAGCTTTCAGAAGAAAGCCAACCTATATGTTGCTTGACTTTCAATGGGAAGTTTTAGTTTATTTCATTCTCCTAATTTTTAATAAGCTCAGTGAGGGAGTGATGTTAATTTTGTCTTGTGTATAACATGGGTAACATTTCGCCAGGCGATCTGTCACAATCCTCACACTCTAGCAGACTCATGCAGACTGCATGTTTTTTATATTTAGGAAGTGGCATCTATATTTACATATTACTATGTATATGTAAATACATATGTGTATAGATATAAATATACATGCATCTACATACTTCGTATTTGCGTACACATACACAGATATATGGAGAGACACATCACAGCCCAGAGTGCAATTCAAGATGAACTTTTTGGATTCAGCTTCTGGTTATCAAGCTGCTTATCAGATTACAGATACATAATGCTCTGCACTCTAACATTCCTTCCCTAACCTAGACACTCACCAGATAAATTCAAGGACCAGTTAGTGTTTTCCTTTATGTCTAAGCATTTCTGACAAAATCTAAAATGTCAAGTCATAAAATAGCTAATACAGTCTACTTTGAACTGAAACTATTTGCTATCACCATTAAGATGTGATTAAGTTTAACTTCAGTGAAGTCATGTGAAGATACTTATGTAAATGGTTTTATCATCAGAGAATAAATATATTATGAACTATCACAAACATGGTTATAAGCATAATATTTTAGTGGAAGCAGAGAACTTAGGTTGGAATCCTCACTCTGATACCTGTTACAAATATGACTTTGGGCAAGTCCATTTTTTGGAGCCTCACAAAGGAACAAAATCAGTCTAAGGGAGTTATTGGAATTAAATGAGATAATATGAAAAAGAACTTTGTGACTGTCAAGTGCTACATGGTTGTAAAGTTTTAAGATCTCAGTGGCCAGTTATAATCAAACATCAAAGTGATAATGGAGATAGAAATCACCCAGCTCCTGATATTAACTTATATTCTTCAGCTGGCAGCTCTGATATTGTTAGATACATTCATACTATCTGAACAGAAATAGTACTGCAGATCTATAAAATTCACAATGAAAAGAAATATCCTTAAAATTTTGTGTTATTTATAGAATTTTCTAGGGTTTTATGTCTTGTTACTTTCAAAGTACTGTAATATATATATCTCTTGGTAATGATAGTATCTGCATCTTTTTTTCTTAACCAGTAAAAGACATTCCAGAGGAGTTATAGTTTTAGTAGTGTTTAACTAATTTATCTTGACATATGTAAATACTCTTTTAGCCCAGATAGCAGGAAATTTGGGTGATATTTTCCTGATATTTTGGTGCTATTGAGGTTTTATAAGTTGACTTAAACAGTTGCGCAAGTTTCACACACCAAGGATGCAGGCCTTGTAGTATTTTTCTCAACTTCTGTAAACTCATTACCCATAACTAATCTTCCCCTGTTAACTTTCTCAGCCTGAATCCAGTGTGGCAGAGCCTGGTGCTCAGTATCTCTGTACACTTGGGCAGGTTAGTTAACCTCTAAGCTTCAGTTTCCTTATATGTAATCACGAGGTTAGGAAATATGAATGAAAGTGTCCTCTTGGCTTTTAGCACACAGCAGGCATTTAATAAGTGTTTCTTCTCTTTCTTCCCCCTCCTACTTCTTGTCCTTCTCCACCTCATTCTTTTTTCTTTCCCTTCACTATGGTTGGTTTTCAGCAACCCTACATCCTCACCTATTTGCTCATTTACTTTAAACCTGATATATAAATCTGTCATATCTTAAAATTGGAAACACTATAGGGTACTGTGGCTTATGACCTAGTTGCTATTAAGCTGAAGGGTCAAGGAGACCCTACACTTATTCAGAGAAGATAGCAACAGTGAACGGGTCGAGAGCCCTCGTTCAAAGGGCAGTTAGAGTGGTGCAGCAACAAACACTTCTCTTCATATACTCAGGGTCCATGAGAAGAGTGACAATGTCATGCCAAATTATGAGAAACCTGCTTAGCAACACTAGGGATCATTCCATCCATTTATCTCATATCAGCTGTCACCAGATTTAACCCTGAAACAAATCTTACTCAGATGGAAACAACAGAAGGCACTGAGGTCAATAAATGAAGATACTTATAAGGTGGGAAGGAGAACAATTTAGAAGACTGTTCTCTGCTTGCTAAAAGGTCAGTCAAGAAGAAATTCTTTGGGTTGTGCATGGGATGTCTTTTATAAAGAATTTTATATGATTTAGACAACTAATTCCTACTTCCTCAGAACAAGGAAGAAAATACATTCTTACTGTGATTCATCCCCTGATTTTCAGTAGGTCTGCCTTGGTTTCTTTGTCTTTGGTCCTGTATTTAATACTAAAATGATATCCATAGAAGCATAACATCTAAATATTGAAGGGACTTGGGAAATCACTTAGTCCACAGCAGTTCTAGAAAATGGTCATGCAGGTTACCTATGTTTCTATAATTATATTGTCCATTATATTGGTCCATAATCTGCATCTCATTCAAGAATGTGTCCAGATACTTGGATTTTAGAAGAAAAAACTACCTTAGAGATGAGGTGTATCTGCACATTTAAATCTTATTACTACCAGTTTCCTCTTCCTCATCCTCCTCTGCCCACCTCCCCTCCTGATTGTACTTTTCTTGAACCATATTCTGTGGTTCAGATGGTGGCATCAGTCATTAACCAAGTCAGAAATGTGCCAGTCTCCTTCAAGTCTTTTTGTTTGATTTTCACATCCAATCAGGGTATGGACAGAAGTGTAGAAAATATTGACACAAATCTGGAAAATAAGATTTCAGGAGTTAAGGTATGAAGAGGAATCCAAAAAGGAGAGTGAGAGAGAATGGTCAGAGAGAAAGAAGAGCCATGAAGAACAGGCCATAGATGGCAAAGATAGCGAGTGTGGTTAGCAGTGTGAACTGTTGCAAGTATCCATTTTTGATGAGGGCTGCTTGGTATCTATCCATTGGATTTTGCATTGGAAGTCATGAGTGACCATTACTGAAATAGTTGCTGTAGAGGAATTCAGTCAGATGTCAGTTGCAAGGAGCTGAAGAGTAAGGAAATAGAGACAGAAAAAGTTTTGACCCTTCTTACAAAAGCTTAGCTAAAAAGGGAGAGTCATAGGGTGGCACTACAGTAAAGAGACACATATATATATCTACGTATATATGTATATATATATATATATATATACATACACACATGTATGTATATTTATATTTGTTTATGTAATTAAATTATAAACATTATCTTTAAATTAAATTATATATGTATGAATTAAATATATATGCCTTTTTTTAAATAAAAAAAAGAAAATTTATTTCAAAATGTGATACAAGAAAATTT
Organism: Mesoplodon densirostris; assembly: GCF_025265405.1. Lineage (NCBI taxonomy): Eukaryota > Metazoa > Chordata > Mammalia > Artiodactyla > Ziphiidae > Mesoplodon > Mesoplodon densirostris. Next base: position 51,401,632 of record NC_082673.1, on the reverse strand, counting down.
CCCTAAAAAAACCTGTAGATTGAAAAAGCATTCCATGTTCCAGTACAAAAAAATAAAGCAGAATGGGCTTCCCTGGTGGCGCAGTGGTTGAGAGTCCGCCTGCCAATGCCGGGGACATGGGTTTGTGCCCTGGTCTGGGAAGATCCCACATGCCGCAGAGCGGCTAAGCCCGTGAGCCATGGCCGCTGAGCCTATGTGTCCAGAGCCTGTGCTCCGCAATGGGAGAGACCACAACAGTGAGAGGCCTGTGTAACACAGAAAAAAAAATGCAGAATGATACCAAAATGTAAGTCATCTTAATGATAAGCAAAGAGGTCTCGAGGTCTTTAGGCATTCAGGTAGGAAAAAAGTCACCTCTAAGGTAAAAAAACATTCAGGCCACTTCATATGGGGCCACCATGGCAGAATTCAGTAGAGTCATGTCTACAATTGTTCTGGGAAAGAAAATATAAATATTTCCTTTTAAATTAGATGACTTCATGGTTTCCAAGATGGTGCAGGAGTAGGAGGATGCAGAGTTCATCTCCTCCTCAAATGCATCAAGAATACATCTACAACTTGAGCACTTCTCACAGAGCACCTGCTGAACACTAGTAGAGGACCTTGGACATCTAAAACGACAAGAAAGATTCCCACATAACTGGGTAGGATTAAAGAAAGAAGAAGGGAAAAGGAAGAGGAGACGAAGCAGGATGGTATCTATGTCCTTGTTAAGGAGTTGAAGGTGAGGAGAGGTTCCCGCATCTAGGGAAGCCCCCTCACTGTCAGGGAGATCAGCTGGGGCAGAAGGGGAGCTTTGGGGGCTCAGAAGAGAGCCCAGCAACCAGTCTGTGGTAGGCAGGACAGATTAAGACCTACACAGAAGGTCTGTGCCACAGCCCTGTGAAGTCAAGCCTGAGACGGGTGTCTGCTGGTGTGCACAGGGACTGGGTGCTAGAACATGGGGTGTGGAGAGCAACCCAGGGAGGGGTCTGCTGTTGGTTGTGAGGAGACAGCTTGAGGGGACAGGAGTGAAGAAATCCACAGCGGGGAATGCTTGTGGAGGAAGTCCAGACTGCCACAGAAATGAAGAGTGCAAAGGGTGGGGCTGCCATTGCAGCCTCTCTACTCATGGACTAACTCCTGCCTCCATAGGCACTAGGGAGGGCACCATCCAGAGCCAGATTACATGCCCCTGCCATCATCTCCTCCACCTGCTGCCACCCCACCCCCCACCCCTGCCACTGCCTGGACAACCCACTGGCCCCAATCACTGCCTGATGGACTCTCACTTTCCAGTCAATACCCCAGCACCCTCCCACCTGGGTGGCCCACATGCCCCAATCTTCACCTCAGCTCCTTCCTACCTGACAGGCTCCTGTGCCCCAGCAATCTCTGGAGCAGACTCCAGTGGGAGGAACACATGCAGAGGTGGGGTTGAAACCACAGCTGAGCCCAGGGGCTGTATGACTAAGGAAGAAGAGCTGAAATCTCTCCTATGGCTGCACAAACTGCAGAGTTACACCTCTGCTGATAGTTCCCTAAATTTAGCACCTGAGAAATAGCTGAAAGGCCAGCAAGTGCTCCTACAGCTGGGATGGGTCTGGCTTTAGCAGCTGTGGGATTTGTGGGCACATACTCGCAGGAGTTGGCCAAAGCCAGAGTCCGAGCTGCCTCTGTAGCTCCTACAGTGGGTCCAGGTGCAAAACTACTGCAGTCCTGGGACTTGACCTCAGTGGATCTGTACCAGTGACCTGGTGAAAACAATGCCTGAGAGTCACCAGGGCCAATTGCCGGCATACCCACAGTTAACCTGGGACCAAGAGGGGTGCCAACAACAGTGTACTTTGTGAGCCTGAACAATGGGTGAAAGGGGACACACAGAGCACATTCACAGGTGAACATCTCCAGATGAGGAATACTCAGTGCCTGCTCTCCAGTGGGAGTGCTCCAATCCCAATTACCTTGCACTACAGATCAGAAACACTGCTAAGAAACAAATCTGAGGGCTTCTACTCCAACAACTAGGGAGCAGACCCTGCCCCAAACAGGGCAGAGACAACTACATAACAAAGGGGAGGCCCCTCTCAATATGCAGGGCAGGCTCTTGTCACCACAACACCAGTCAAACCCCCTATCAAGGTGATAATGGCACAAGCCTCTGGACCAACCTCACCAATCAGGGGGCAGACACCAAAAGGAAGACCCTGCAGAAAGGAGACCACAAACACAGTAAGTTAGACAAAATGAGATGACAAAGAAATATGTTGCAGACAAAGGAGCAAGATAAAAATGTATAAAAACAACTAAATAAAGAGGAGATAGGCAGTCTACTTGAAAAAGAATTCAGAGTAATGATAGTAAATGTGATCCAAGATCTTGGAAAAAAGAATGGAGGCATGGATCGAGAAGATACAAGAAATGTTTAACAAAGACCTAGAAGAACTAAAGAACAAACAAACAGAGATGAACAATACAATAACTGAAATAAAAAATATACTAGAAAGAATAAATAGCAGAATAACTGAGGCAGAAGAACAGGTAAATGAGCTGAAAGAATGGTGGAAATCACTGCCACTGAACAGAAAAAAGAAAAAAGAATGAAAAGAAATGAGGACAGTCTCAGAGACTTCCGGGACAACATTAAATGCACCAACATTCAAATTATAGGGGTCACAGAAAAACAAGAGAAAGAGAAAGTGTCTGAGAAAACATTTGAAGAAATTAGTCGAAAACTTCCCTAACATGGGAAATATTCAGTCAAGTCCAGGAAGCACAGAGAGTCCCATACAGGATAAACCCAAGGAGAAACATGCTGAGACACATATTAATTGAACTAACAAAAATTAAACACAAATAAAAAATATTAAAAGCAGCAAGGGAAAAGCAACAAATAATATACAAGGGAACTCCCATAAGGTTAACAGTCAATTTCTCAGCAGAAACTCTACAAGCCAGAAGGGAGTGGTAGGACATATTTAAAGTCATGAAAGGGAAAAAGCTACAACCAAGATTACTCTACTCAACAAGGATCTCATTCAGATTTGACAGAGAAATCAAAAGCTTTACAAACAAGCAAAATCTAAGAGAATTCAGCACCACCAAACCAGCTTTACAACAAATGCTAAAAGAATTTCTCTAGGTGGGAAACACAAGAGGAGAAAAAGACCCACAAAAACAAACCCAAAACAATTAAGAAAATGGGAACATACATATTGATAATTACCGTGAATATAAATGGATTAAATGCTCCAACCAAAAGACACAGACTGGCTGATTGGATAAAAAAACAAGACTCATATATATTCTGTCTACAAGAGACCCACTTCATACCTAGGGACACATACAGGTAGAAGTGAGGGGATGGAAAAAGATATTCCATGCAAATGGAAATCAAAAGAAAGCTGGAGTAGTAATACTCATATCAGATAAAATAGACTTTAAAATAAAGAATGTTACAATAGACAAGGAAGGACGTTACATAATGATTAAGGGATCAATCCAAGAAGAAGATTAACAATTATAAATATTTATGCAACCAACATAGGAGGACCTCAATACATAAGGCAAATGCTAACAGCCATAAGAGGGGAAATCGACAGTAACACAACCATAGTATAGGGGACTTTAACACCCCACTTTCACCAATGGACAGATCATCCAAAATGAAAATAAATAAAGAAACACAAGCTTTAAATGATACATTAAACAAGATGGACTTAATTGGTATTTATAGGACATTCCATCTGATAACAGGAGAATACAATTTATTCTCAAGTGCACATGAAATATTCTTCAGGATAGATCACAAATCAAGCCACAGTAAATTTAAGAAAACTGAAATCATATCAAGGATCTTTTCTGACTACAACACTATGAGATTAGAAATCAATTACAGAAAAAGCACTGTAAAAAGCACAAACATATGGGGGCTAAACAATATGTTACTAATAACCAATGGATCACTAAAGAAATCTAAGAGGAAATTAAAAAATACTTAGAGAAAAATGATGAGGAAAACATAATGATCCAAAACCTATGGGACTCAGCAAAAGCAGTTCTAAGAGGGAAGTTTATAGCAATACAATCTTACCTCAAGAAACAAGAAAAATCTCAAAAAAATCTCAAATAAACACATCCATCTAAAGCAACTAGAGAAAGAAGAACAAACAAAACCCAAAGTTAGTAGAAGGAAAGAAATCATAAAAGTCAGAGCAGAAATAAAGGAAATAGAGACAAAGAAAACAAAAGAAAAGATAGGTGAAACTAAAAGCTGGTTCTTTGAGAAGATAAACAAAATTGATAAACCTTTAGCCAGACTCATCATGAAAAAAAGGGAGAGGACTCAATAAAATTAGAAATGAAAAGGAAGTTACAATGGACACCACAGATATACAAAGGATCATAAGAAACGACTACAAGCAACCAATAAAATAGACAACCTGGAAGAAATGGACAAATTCTTAGAAAGGTACAACCTTACAAGACAGAACCAGGAAGAAATAGAAAATATAAATAGACCAATCACAAGTACTGAAATTGAAACTGTGATCACAAATCTTCCAACAAACAAAAGTCCAAGACCATATGGCTTCACAAGCGCATTCTATCAAACATTGAGAGAAGAGCTAACACCTACCCTTGTGAAACTCTTCCAAAAAACTGAGAGGAAGGAACGCTCCTAAGCTCATTCTACGAGGCCACCATCACCCTGATACCAAAACCAGATAAAGATATCACAATAAAAGAGAATTATAGGTCAATATCACTGATGAACATAGATGCAAAAACCCTCAACAAAATACTAGCAAACCGAATCCAACAACACACTAAAAGGATCATACACCATGATCAAGTGTGCTTTATCCCAGGGATGCAAGGATTTTTCAAAATCCACAAATCAGTGTGGTACACCACATCAAGAAACTGAAGAATAAAAACCATATGATCATCTCAATAGATTCAGAAAAAGGTTTTGACAAAATCAACATCCATTTATGATAAAATCTTTCCAGAAAGTGGGCATAGAGGGAACCTACCTCAACATAATAGAGGCCATATATGACAACCCCACAGCAAACATCATTCTCAATGGTGAAAAACTGAAAGCATTTCCTCTAAGATCAGGAACAAGACAAGGATGTCCACTGTTGCCACTATTATTCAACATAAGTTTGGAAGTCCTAGCCATGGCAATCAGAGAAGAAAAATAAATAAAAGGAATCCAAATTGGAAAAGAAGAAGTAAAGCTATCACTGTTTTCAGATGACATGATACTATACATAGAAAACCCTAAAGATGATGCCAGAAAAATACTAGAGCTAACCAATGAATTTGGTAAAGTAGCAGGATACAAAATTAATGCACAGAAATCTCTTGCATTCCCATACACTAACAACAGAAGATCAGAAAGACAAATCAAGGAAACAATCCCATTTACCATCACATCAAAAAGAATAAAAGACCTAGGAATAAAACTACCTAAGGAGACAAAAGACCTGTATGCAGAAAACTCTAAGATACTGATGAAAGAAATAAAAGATGACATAAACAGATGCATAGATATACAGTATTCTTGGATTGGAAGAATCAATACTGTGAAAATGACTATTCTACCCAAAGCAATCTATAGATTCAATGCAACCCCTATCAAACTACCAATGGCATTTTTCACAGAACTAGAACAAAAAAATCTATGATTTGTATGGAATCACAAAAAACTTGGAGTAGCCAAAGCAATCTTGAGAAAGAAAAATGGAGCTGGAGGAATCAAGCTCCCTGACTTCAGACTATACCACAAAGCTACAGTAATGAGGACAATATGGTACTGGCACAAAAACAGAAATATAGATCGATGGAACAGGATAGAAAGCATAGAGATAAACCCATGAACCTATGGTCACCTAATCTATGAAAAAGGAGGCAAGAATATACAATGGAGAAAAGACAACCTCCTCATTAAATGGTGCTTGGAAAACTGGACAATTACATGTAAAAAAATGAAATTAGAACACTACCTAACACCATACACAAAAATAAACTCAAAATGGATTGAAGCCCTAAATGTAAGGCTGAATACTATAAAACTCTTAGAGGAAAACATAGGCAGAACACTCTTTGACATAAATCTCAGCAATATCTTTTTCAATCCATCTCTTAGAATAATGAAAATAAAAACAAAAATAAACAAATGGGACCTAATTAAACTTAAACCTTTCACACAGCAAAGGAAACCATAAACAAGACGAAAAGACAAACCTCAGAATGGAAGAAAATATTTGCAAATGAAGCAACCAACAGGGGATTAATCTCCAAATTATACAAACAGCTCATGCAGCTCAATATCAAAAAAAAAACAAACAAACAACCCAATCAAAAAATGGACAGAATATCTAAACAGACATTTCTCCAAAGAAGACACACAGATGTTTAAAAAACATATGAAAACATGCTCAACAGCACTAATTATTAGAGAAATGCAAATCAAAACTATAATGAACTATTTCCTCACACTTGTCAGAATGGCCATCATCAAAATATCTACAAATGATAAATTCTGGAGAGGGTATGGAGAAACGAGAACCCTTCTACACTGTTGGTGGGAATGTATATTGGTACAGCCACTATGGAGAACAGTATGGATGTTTCTTAAAAAACTAAAAATAGAGCTACCATATGATCTAGCAATCCCACTTGTGAGCATATACCCAGAAAAAAACATAATTCAAAAAGATACATGCACCTCCATGTTCATTGCAGCACTATTTATAATAGCCAGGACATGGAAGCAACCTGAATGTCCATCAACAGAGGAATGGATAAAGAAGATGTGGTACATATATGCAATGGAATATTACTCAGCTATAAAGAAGAACAAAATCATGCCATTTACTGCAACATGGATGGACCTAGAGATTGTCATACTGAGTGAAGTAAGTCAGAGAAAGACAAATATCATATGATATCGCATATATGTGGAATCTAAAAAAAAGGTACATTTGAACTTATCTACAAAACAGAAATAGAGTGACAGATGTAGAAAACAAACTTATGGTTACCAGAGTTTATGGGGGGGATAAATTGGGAGATTGAGATTGACATATACACACTACTATATATAAAATATATAACTAATAAGAAACTATTGTATAACACAGGGAGCTCTACTCAATACTCTGTAGTGGCCTGTATGGGAAAAGAATCCAGAAACGAGTGGATATATGTATAACTTGTTCACTTTGCTGCACACCTGAAACTAACACAATATTATAAATCAACTATACTCCAATAAAAATTTAAAAAATAAATTATATGAACTCATATCAATTTATAGGCTGAAAAGAATGGGAATAAATAAGGAACAGTCTAAGAAATAGAAAAGAGATAAAGTATTTGAGGATGATCATGAAAATAAATGGTATGAGATGAGACTGAGAACATAGTTATAAGCATTGATTGGAATGAGGATCCTTACTAGTGTGAGCAGAGGGAAGGAATAAAGTATATGTAGGGCTATAGATTATTTGGCTTTTAGCAGAAAAAAAATAAAAATTTCTTTAGATACTTTTAATTCTTGAAAATTTAATAATTCATATCAGAAGAATTGAGTTTTCAAAAGGAAAATGCCTTGACTTTCAAAGGAAAAGACCTCTTGAGAGTAAAAGATGGAAATCTAACATCACGGTCTGGGTGGCTCTCAAACTTTGTGGTCCCAGGATCCCTTCATACTTTTAAAAAAGTACCAAAGGCCTCCAAGAGTTTCTTTTTATGTGTCATATGTGTTGTAATTATCGGTATTTACCATATTAGATATTGAAATTTAAGAAATATATATTTTTATTTTTAAAAAATAACAAGCCAATTATATTCTAATGAAATGACATCTTTTAATGAAAAATAGTTATATTTTCAAAAAGTTAGTGACAAGAGTGCTATTGTTTTACATTTTTGCAAATCTCTCTCTAGTCTTTGTTAATGTAAGACAGCTGGATTCCCATACCTAACTTTACATTTTATGTGTCGCAATATCCCATGTCATGTAACTTCTGGAAAACTCATTATACTCTATGGAGAAAATGACTTGGAAAAAGGCAAATAATTTCTTAATTATATTATAAAAATAGTTTTTCTCTTACAGATCCCTTAAAAAGGTCCTAGTGACACTACAAGTATCCCCCACCGCACTTTGAGAACTGCTATCCTATGATTAGGCCAGGATAGAGTAGAATTACTCTGCATTATAGAGAAGGACGAATTTGAAGTTTCTGGAAGGAACATTTCTTGAGAGAAGTGAGGAAACAGAAAAATATATCAAAGATGGGTAATGGTCAGGCTCTGAGGGGGTATTAGGGAGAAAGACCTGGGAAAATGGCATCAAGCTAGGTCTTTAAGGGACTTATCGCCAGTATGAAATTCCAGGTCATAAGGAATGGCCAGTGTGTTTTAGGATAGTAACGTCTGATCTTTAATATTAAGAATAACCCCTGTTGTTCTAGGTCTTAAATACACTTAGTCACCCAAACTACGAGTGCATGTTTGTTATACATCAAAGAAGAATGGTAGGTTTGAGAGTGAGAATGATGTTTTTCACAGTAGAAAGAAAATTTCAGTGGGCAGATTCAAGGGATGGATAAGCCATCATCGCCATGGTAAAACACTTTGGCACTCATTGTATGCATATAATTAGGGTTCAATTTTTTCTTTAAACATTAAAGATTTTACCTAGGCAGTGGGCACCTAGGTATGTGGTAATCAGAAATAAGATGTTGGATAGTTGAGTCGGATCAGGCTGGATTGCCTAAACTTTCTGCGTGCACCAAGCAAGTCCTGAAAATGAGAGATGTGGGAATTGGGAAAGGGGTTGAGGAGAGTAACAGATATTTTTAATAGTTGCTGGGTGAAGTGTTTCATAGTTTCTGAGACTAACAGATATTTTTACTAGCTCCAAAAAAATAGAACCAATAGTGTTCTATTACAGAGAGAGAGAGAGAGAGAGAGGTTTATTTTAAGGAATCAGCTCAGGCAACTGTGGGGGCCGGCAAGTCTGAAATCTGCTGAGCAGACTGGCAGCCTGGAGACGGCGGAAGAGTTGATACTGCAGTCTTACAGTTGAAGTCAGTGGAGGCAAAATTCCTTCTTTCTTGGGAGACCTCAGTCTTTTAAGATTTTCAGTTGATTGGATGGTACTCAACCACATTATGGAGGATAATCTGCTTTTCTCAAAGCCTACTGATTAAACTGTTAATTACATCTAAAAAAATACCTTCACAGCAACACCTAGACTGGTGCTTGACCATAGACTAGCCAAGTTGACACATGAAATTAATCATTTCAGGGGACATGGATAGGTTGGACCAAGGACCAAGGACAAATAAAGGAATGCCGTGTAATAGCAAGGGTCCAGATGAGGCTGGAAACCACTCTTTTATTGTGTAACTACTCCACATGATTGTTGGGATTTTCTCAAGCAGTGCTTAGAGTTTGGATATAGGAGTAGAGAAGATGAATTATGGGAATGTCCCAGGAATGGAGTTAAGATATGACATTGTATAAGGATTGTGAGGAAGATGAGTGACTGTTGACAGAATATTTGTATAATCACCATAGGTCAGGGCTTTTCAGGGAAAGGAGTCTGTATGATTGACAGACAATGAAGTGATTTGGAGACTTCAGGGCTCTATGGCATAAAGTGCAGGGGTGGTGGGAATAGGTGTATGAGAGAGGTGACAGGTTGGAAAATATAGGAAATTGTTGACAAAGAATTAAGTACTAAAGTTTGATATTACATGTTAGAGTGATTCAGAATGATGACAAATTCAAGGAGTGGTTTTGATGGTCACTGAAATTGTGAATGATAAAGAACTGTGAGATTTAAATGTAGAATGGGATTTCCACATATTTGCTGGGGCCACCTAAGATGGTGGCTAAATTTGAGCTAAAGCTTTGATTCATATGCTAACATTTATAATCAATGAGGGGCATAAGAAAGTTGGGAGAGAGAAGTAGTCAGTGGTGTGTGACCAGATGCCACGTAACTCAAAGATGGAGTATGTAAAGTATTATAATTTGGAAATAGCCAGGCAAAGCAAGAATAATACCAAAAATCTCATGAGACTTGTGGGGTTATGAAAGTCAGGAGAATAAGATGCTTCCAGTAGGGAAGGTGTAAGGAAAACAGCATAATGATTTTGGTAAAGGCCAAGACAGGGAAAAAGTATCTTTTAATGAGTCTGAGTATATAATTTGCTTTCCATGAAATGGGAGTTTGAGAATATGCACTTAAGATTTGTTAGAACAGTGGAGTTTCTAGAATTTCCATACAGGAGAGGGTTTCAGGTAGAAAATGGGTTGGAAGTGGAGCCTCGGAGACTTGTCTGGAAGCTGCATTTGCAGAATAAGTACCTTGTTTCCTTAGATCGCTGAATACAGAACTCTCTGTAATCCACCCCTTAGGTTCTTGGCTCATGTGCATGGAGGTAGGTGATGGGGAGGCCAGAGGAGTTTGCGATGAGAGAATGAAAGATTTCTAGGGCTAATATTTCAGCTAATGGTGATAGGAGGGCAAGTGAAATGAGTTAGTATCCAGATCCAGAGTCTTCCATGACTGTTCAAAGAGAATCACAGAGGATGAACTCAACGCTGTGGAGGGGGTACAGCTGTGACTATGATGAGGCAGAGTCAGGTTTAGGGCTGGCAAGTCAAGGGCCTGGACAATTGGTTCATTCCTACTCATCTCCTAAAACTCAATTCAAAAGTCACTTTATAGAAAATGATTTTCCTGACCCTCCCTCTCATACAGAAACAATTGTTTTCTCCTTTACCCTGAGCATGCTTTTATCAGAGCTCTTACAACACCTTTTGTTTTATATCTCAATCTCCTATCCTCAAATCTAGGCTTTTTTGAAAGCAAAAGCACTACTTTTTGTGATGTTTTGCCTATGGTGCTGAGTGTCTGATATTTAGTATAAGCATGAAATTTATCACTGTCACACAATAAGTGGCAAAGCTGAGTTAAACTTGGTAATCCATTCATTCATTTGATAAAAATGTATTGAGCACCTACTATGTGCTAGGACCTAGAGAAGTGATCATGATGGAAATTGGTTTGCACCCTCATACTGCTTAAAACCTGGGAATGGGCTTCCCTGGTGGCGCAGTGGTTGAGAGTCTGCCTGCTGATGCAGGGGACACAGGTTCATGCCCCGGTCCGAGAAGATCCCACATGCCGCCGAGCGGCTAGGCCCGTGAGCCATGGCCACTGAGCCTGCGCGTCTGGAGCCTGTGCTCCGCAACGGGAGAGGCCACAACAGTGAGAGGCCCGCGTACCGCAAAAATAAATAAATAAATAAAACCTGGGAAGATTTTTACTTTCTTGATCTCCATCAAGCATGAAAATCTTGAAAAGGTATCAGTGATAATGCCATACAGAGTTCAGACTTCATTCCAGTCACTCTAGGATCCCAGGGGCAGGAGATTTTCTGATGTCACAGTTCAATTAGTTTCTTTCAAGCAGCATTATTTATTGCTTCACCTCTCAACCTTATACTGTGTGTCTGCCCTGATACACCTCAGCAAAACCATGACAGCGAATGCATGGCTTTTTCTCAATCAGAGCAAGGCTAACTGTCAAAGGACAGCAGGTTTCACTGGGTTGGAATCGTGGTTTTAGAGCTAGAGGGGGCTCTCTGGATAAAGGAATGGGCACAGACTGAACTAGCCAACATGTTTCTGGGTGAATTGGCCAAAGAGAAAGGAACTGTCAGCACTCAAGATGAATATGGGAGAAAACAACATGGTACATGTCAGACAATTCAGTAAGTAAACGAAGGTATTTAAACAGCATCACTTAGGCATTTCATTTGGTGGAAGAAAATGAGACTAATGTCCCATGGGGACTGAAACAGCAATTATCTGCATTCCTTCATTGATGCTTCTCCCCTCCCCACTTTCCTTTCACTTCTCTCCTTCCACTCAACATTCTAAGGTCTTACCTATATCTTCTCCGTTTCCGTAGAGAGACATACCTTTAAGTTTGACAAACTCAGCGGTCTACCAGTGCCAGACCAGCATGGCTTGTCCAGTTCCCTTCACCTGGAAGAAAAGGGATGCCAGGATCGAGGCAAGTGCTCCTTCTCAGTCCCTTCAGAAACAGTTCATTGCAAAAGACTCTTAAGAGGTAATCTTTACACTCTATGCTTTGTGCCCTTCATCACGATTCTATTGTCAACCATGTGAGCTCAACTGTTAACTGCTCACTTAAAAAAAAATGATCTCTTCCCCCACCCTCATTTTGCCTAGTAACAGCCTGACAAACAAATAGCACCTGCCCTCGCTCACAGAGACAAATAAGAGAAAATGGAAAACTAAAGGCGAGAATCATGAGAATACCACTAATGCCCGATGACTGATCTTGTTAGCGTGCATAGTGTGTTCTCAGATTTTTCCAGAACCTTAGATCTCTCTACTGAACAACCACAAATGCGCACACATACACACGCACACAAAAGCACTTTGGAACGGGCTGTGTAGCTCCCCCCACCCTCTGCCTGGAGCTTGATTGTCAGTCTCATACACAAACCCAGACAATGCTCTCAATAGGCATCTTTTGGGGAGACAATTGCAAAAAGCATGATAACGGGATTTGTCACCCTGATGTGGCTGCTGTTTCAGCAAGCATTTCAATAATGAAAGAAAATTTTACTAATTGTAAATGTGAATGAATTTCAGCTGTCTCTTCTTAAAAAAAAATTCTTTTGGAAGAAAGCCAATTAAGATCATCTGTCTAATGCATCTCTTCACCCCCACTGTAACAATATGTCAGTTATAATAGATGTCTAATAAACTCAGACTTCTCAGGACAGGGTGCTGAGCATGCTGAAAGAAGGAGCGATCAGAGCCTCTACCTGCACAATGTTTGGAGGTGACTGATGGAACTTCTCTCTATGAAAGTTTAATCCATAGGGCGGTAGAGCTGGGGGGCATTTACAATACATCAACACACCAAGAAAAACTGGATTTCAAAACAATCATCTTCCCTACTGGTGGCCTGGTGCACTGATTGTCATTTTTCCAGGGAACTGTAGAAGTTAATTGTCAAAATCCGTAGACTGGCTCCTGGATGCCTGCTGCCTTACATCCCGAGAGGAAGCCTTTACCTGAGGGAGAAAACACAAGTGGCTTCAGAAACTGGAGCCTAAGCAATCTTGTTGGCAAATTCTCTTTCATGAAGAAATCTTCATATAAAACCTACTCCCCTACAAGTGTGAGACATTATCTCTTGCTATCTCAGCTGCTGCTCTAGGCTGCTCAGCTAGCTGACTTTAATCATTGAAGGCCAAGCTATAGTTAGTCCATTTAGGGCACTCTGCTTTGTCCTTTGGAGTCAGTCAAAGGTACTGTCCTCACTGTGACACACACTGTGTTCAACCCACCATGGAGACTAAATCACTTTCACTAAAGTCCCAGTCCGGCCATTATGCTCACATTAACATCACCATTGCTTTTACCAGCATCAACATTGCCTGCATGGCCACCTTCGCCATCACAGTTCGTACTAATAGCATGGAACTTGCCAACACTTCTGCTATGGTCTACAGTAACATCATTGTCATCTTCGTTACCACTGCCACCAGAACCATCGACATTTCTGTTGTAAGTTGCATAATGGTCCCCAAAGATATCCAGGTTCTGATCCCTGGAACCTGTAAATATTACCTTATATGGCAAAAGGTACTTTGAAGATGTGATTAAATTAAGGATCTAGAGGTGGGGAGATTATCCTGGATTATCCAGGGCTTCTAATGTAATCATAAGGGATACAGAGTTTGTATTTCTCAAAATGGCATTTTGACACTGTTCTCCACCAGGGAAGGAGAAACTTAAGATGAGCAGCTTAGATATTTGTGCAGAAGTCCTAGATAGTGTCTCTTCTCTTTTTAATCTAGATTATTCCATGAAGATAGTATGGAATTTATCTCAAATTGACAGAAGGCAATTGCTCTGCAAGCAAAGAGTAAATAGTGATGGCCTATTCATTTTCTTACCTCAACAGTTCAAACCTCAAACAGGAGGAAAAGTATCTTATTTTCTCCAATTTCCCTTGATCTATCATCCCGGCCACCCATGGCATATGCAGATGATTTTGAGAATATTCATTTGTGGGTAAGTCATATGTATAAAAATTAGTAGATATAGGAGTGACTTTTTGACTTTTTAAAATAAACCCATTGATGAAGTTATTTGATATTTCATACTCCAAGTAAAAAGAAAGCAGTTAGAATAGGAAGAAAATTATCAATTTTGTTTCTTACCATTGGCAGGATTTACTAACCATTTATTTGCACATGGCTGGGTCCTAGGCAGGGTGGCTTTGCTTTCCTGGAGCTACAATAAGCCTGAATAATTCAGATTAGGTGACTACACTAATTGAATTTAGCACATAATTAGCTCACGGTTTTCACTTCACTTTGCCATGCAAGTCCATTTTAAAAAGTAAAACTCATTCTAATTTAACTGTTTTCTAAATACTTCAAATCAAAGCTTGGTCAACCAATTTGTATAGTTAGGAAAAGAATATATCTCCTTTGAGTTATATTTTTGAAGATTCAATGTAGTATTGATATGCTAAAAATAATTTATTTTTTCCTTTATAAATGTAATATAATTATAAACACTTTGACAAAAAACACATAATCCTATCCCTTGGACATAACCATTTGTAGCAATTTTCTACTTTTTCATTCTTTTTTTCCCTATGCCTATAATAGTTACATAATTAAAACTAGAGTGTAAGTACCATTTAAAATACTTTAAATAAAATATTTAAAAATTTTTGAATTATTTTTCATTGAAAATTATGGATAATCTTCAAAGTATACAAAATATTTACCTAACATGTAAATTAGAAATATCAAAATTAATATCTTAAAATATAAAAAATGTTTTTTTCAGATAGTATTCTGAAAAGCAATCTTAGAAAGTTGAAGGTACACCAAACATGCCTTATTTGTCTCTTCCTATTTGATATAATACATTTCTTTATTATCTTTAAAACATGTATAACCATCATCATTGGTTACATGTAATGGAGTCTTGTCTGGGTGAACTGGAGCCCTCAAACTGTCAGTAAATCTAATAACCTCTCAATAGAGGCCATGTCTAGTACACATCAGTACAGTCCAAGATATATAATTCTTAAAGCTAAATTTATGAGCATTTCCATCAGCTCTTATATGACGATTAAAGTATACATTACTAAACCATACTACAAACTAAACTTAAACTTCTGTAAAGTGACTTTGACACTTTGGGCATTGTAGTGAATTAACATTGTTAAGGAGTAAAATTTCTGTGTACATAGTGAATACTTACTCTTGTCCTTTAAGATAACTCAGTTAATATAGATGATCAAAATTGGGCTTCCCTGGTGGCGCAGTGGTTGAGAGTCCGCCTGCCGATGCAGGGGACACGGGTTCGTGCCGCGGTCTGAGAAGATCCCACATGCCGCGGAGCGGCTAGGCCTGTGAGCCATGGCCGCTGAGCCTGCGCCTCCAGAGCCTGTGCTCCGCAATGGGAGAGACCACAACAGGGAGAGGCCCGCGTACCACAAAAAAAAAAAAAAAAAAAAAAAAAGAGATCAAAATTATTTCCACTTCTAATCTTGCTTATATAGCTTTAAAATGTCTTCAATATAAAGCAGATATGGAATTTACTGCATAGGTTTTCTTCTTTATGTTTCAGTTTCTCCAACAATAAAATGGTGATATCTAATTAAAACTTATATAACTATTTTATTTGAAAAGAATTATCTATAAAGCATTTGGAACTATAAGATTTCCTTAAGAAAAATAAATGGAAAAAAATCAAATTTATGCATAGAAATTAGCAAACATACAATACGGGGATTAAATTAAAATATAAAATTAAAAAAATACTGAGATTATCATCAAATACTCATCTCTGTAACATCTTGGAGGCAGAGTAGAACTGTGAACATGGAGTTTGGAATCAGTTATTTGGGTTTATTTGGGCTTGAATCCTTGTTCTGTTCTCACTTGGTGGTTATTTAGAATAGGTGCTTTACCACTTTGAGCTTGATTTCCATGTAACAATATTATTGTTACATAGTGGTTTCCTCAAATGTATATTCTTTGCAATAGGCATTGTTTAGAGTTGTGCTGTTCAATATGGAAGATACTAGCCCCATGTGACTATTTAAATTTAAATTAAAAAAATTAAATACAATAAAAATTTTTTCTCTCAGTTGCACTAGCCACATTTCAAGGACTCACCTTGTGGTCAGTGGCTACCATATTGGACAGTAAAGATACAGGAAACATTTCCAACATCACAAAAAGTTCGGTTGGAGGACACTGGTCAGAGCATAACTGTTGTGTGAAAAAAAATTTTTGTGTGTTAAAAGATTTCGGAAACACTGATTAAACAAAGTGAAACATATTTCTATATCACAGCACATCTTGTAGGTTTTGGTATGTGTAACATGGATATCCAAAAACAATGACATTCTGGCAGAAGCTGTTCCTCATCCGATAAAAATCCTCCCCCTTCCCTTTTTTTTTCTTGCAAACACGACCCAAGTTTTATTATTATTTGGGACTTTTTTCCTCTATTTTACAAATTGTTTGTAATGTGACTATATTACATATGTAAGAAAAATTAAATTGTTTATTTGAAAAAGATCCTTTGATCTCAAGGAAAGTGCAGCTAGCTCCTGAACTAAGAATGTACATGTGACCTAGTTCTGAAATGCTAAGAGAAACCTGGTACATTTCCAGAAGAATTTTAATACCTGATGGAAGAGATGGGCCTGATGTCAATACTTAATATAAACTATAGTAATTACTTTAAATTGCTCATTGACAGTACATAGAAATAGTAACGAATGCCCTAGGTATACAAAGTGATCATTCCACTCTGACTGTCCAGAACATGAATATCTTTCATTCTTGTGTGATATCTGGGACTTACTCAGCTTACAGTTTCCCATTGGTTGCTATTTCCCCAATAGTTGTTTACCTCCTGGCCTCCTGGAGTCTCACCATATATTTGTGCAGATGGATATTTAGCCAAATATTCAAAGGGACCCTTAGGCAGATCTCTGGAACTCTTTCTTTGTGAAGTTCCTGCCTCTTCGCTTATCTGTTCTATAAGTTTTAGGTATCTTGGCCTTCCGAGACTTAGATGTCTGCTCCCTCGTCTCAGTGAGACTTCTGCCCTCACTGAGATATTTGGGCCTCTCCTTTCCGCACTACGGCTCTGAAAGTGCCTCCACACCGGGGACTGTGGTCACTGTAGTCTCACCTTACTTGCTTCCCTTCTCTCAGGAATCACAGTCCTGCATTGCCTTATTATCTAATGTCTGAAAACTCTTGTTTCATGTATTTTATTCAGCCCTGTCCTGCTTGTGGTGAGAAAACTGGTTTGGTTCTAGCTGGAAGCAGAATCACTTTGTTGACTTTCCCAGTGTACATCGTGTCAGCCAACAGGATGTATGTTGTGTGTTTCCCAAGTTCTTGGTGCTCCTAAGAAGGGCAATGTTATTGCTTGTAAAGGAATTGTTTATTAGCAACCACGTTAACTGCTTAATAATGAAGTGATGTTTTCAGTATTTTGCACTCTAATCTGGTAGTTTTTACTTCTTTGTAAGTACTTTACTGTTTTTTAGTGAATATGGGAAGCTGGTTTGGGGATTTAGGCCACAATAAAATGCATTGTAATTTTTCCTATTTAAAATAATGGGAAATAGGTTCCTGCTTAGCTGTATCATGGACAAGGTCTAAATTTCAGAAATTTCTGAATTACTAATATTAACTGGAGGATGCCTTTATGTGTATAAGGCACCAACTGTTCTTGCACACACCTTGTCTGTCTTTTTCACAACTATATCCTAAGGACCTAGAATACTTCCTGGCATATAGAGGAGGACTATGAAATATTTGCTGAGTAAATGATCTATAAGTGTTCAAGATGGAACTCTCTATGATGATGATAATAATAATTACTATTATAAATATTATAACATACTTGTTATATATAAGTATAATCATTATCTCTTGGATTATTAGTTGTTGTTTTAATTAAATGAATAACACTGAACCATGCTGTGTGCTAGGCTGAACTAACTAACTTAAAGGAGCCATGCTCCTTCTCCATGAAATATTAGGAACTGAGAATGGATAATATACAGTCAATATGCACATTTAGCAAGATTTAACAAAGTATCAGTCAGGTTAGGTGGGGCTATTGGTTTTATTATGTGACTAAACATTAGAACTGCAGTCAGCTATATCAACATCTACCTTCTCAAAGTATGGAAGGACATTAAACTAATGCCGGTTTAGGGATAAGAACTCATTCTCTCAGAACCCATGAACTCTGGACCTGTCTCACCCCCAACATTTGTGTGGGTGAAGGTAAGAGTACAAATGGAGACCCACACACCATAGGTCTAAATGTAAGTTTCAGATGAGTTACTCAACATTTTAATAAAATATGTCCTATCCTGAAAACTTGATAAATATATTTTCATAATGCCTGGAAAACCATGCTTGAATTTAGAATTCTTTTTTTTTTTTTTTTTTTTTTTTTGCGTTATGCGGGCCTCTCACTGTCGTGGCCTCTCCCGTTGCGGCATGTGGGATCTTCGCGGACTGGGGCACGAACCCGTGTCTCCTGCATCGGCAGGCGGACTCCCAACCACTGTGCCACCAGGAAACCCCTGAATTTAGAATTCTTGAACTCCTCAATGTTCATGTTCCAAAGTAGTTTGTCAGTTTAGCCTGACCCCCACTCCTTTTTTCCACCCTTGGCTCTCCTGCCTCAGGAGGATTTTTGTGTACGTACTTGTAAACACCCAGCCTACATATCCAAACTTTGTCCACATCCTTTGCTGTCCTTTGGCCGCCCCTTAAGTGTAGGGGCATTTACACCCAGTGGTGAATTTAGACTTCAGAAGCACTGACCCAAGGACAACTCCCACCCAGGCCATTGAAGAGGCTCCTCAGTCATTTGGGCAGGTGATTCCTTGGCCTGAATGTCAAGGCATGATCTGACAGGGATGGGAATACAGCATCCACGAGACACCTCCCCTGGGTCCAGTAAACTCCCTTCCCATAAACAGAGGCATGGCACTGGGGGTCAGAGAATGTTCTTTAAATTACCAGACCCAGAGCAGGGTCCCTCTTAACTGGACCTAATATATTGGGATTATAAATATATGGGAATATAAAAGTTAAGAAGTTAAGCTACTCACATAGTGGATTTTTTTTTTTTTTCCGGCACGCAGGCCTCTCACTGCTGTGGCCTCCCCCACTGCGGAGCACAGGCTCCGGACGCGCAGGCTCAGCGGCCATGGCTCATGGACCCAGCCGCTCCACGGCATGTGGGATCTTCCCGGACTGGGGCACGAACCCGTGTCCCCTGCATCGGCAGGCTGACTCAACCACTGCGCCACCAGGGAAGCCCCACATAGTGGATTTTAATGGCAGACACTCTGGCTCTCTGACCAATATCCACATTCCCTTCTTTCTTAGGAATAGAACCCTGATTTTGTTTAGGGCAGCAGTATTTCTAGCTTAGAAGCTATATCTCCAAGATACACTTGCAATCAGGGGTGACCACGCAATATGGTTCTAACCAATGAAACAGAAGCAACATTTTTCTGGGGATTTCTGTGAGAGCTTTGTTTTCTTGATACAGTCTCTCCCTTCTCTTCTTGGTGTTTTCTTCTACTTATCTGGAACACATGTGTGAACCTGAAGGTGGAATGACATCTTTAACTGTGAGATGGACTCACAGATGAAAATCACATGGTAAAGATGACATAGAAGAAACATAAAAGAATCCTGGCACATTGGTGATATTAAAGAATTACATCACCAGCCTTCTTATGTTGAAATAAACCCCTATTTGACTAAGCCATTATAGGCATGCATCCAAAAGTAACTCCTAATAAATGCAATCAGTTGATTTACATAATCCTTATTCTTCAAAAAACATGCATGTTTGTATGTTGCTTGTTAACGTGTACCAATAATAGGGGAACTGACCAAATTTATGTATTAAATTTATGAATTATCTTTTTGTCTGTCCACTAGGCTCCTTGAATATAGGGACTGAGTTTTATTTATCATTTTCCCCAGTGCTTTCCACATAATCTGAAACATAATCACATTAATAGCACAAAGATAGAGATGTGTTAAAAGTTTGGATTAAAAAAATTAGCTTCTATATACTGAGCTCCTTCACATTTATACTGTGCCATAATGGTTTATAATCAAGGTAGATAGTAAAGCGACACCATCTTGAAATAAAATGTAAATGGGAGGATGTTTTTAATTTCTGAATTGTTTGTTCATATTGGTCCCCAACATTCTTTTCCAAAAAGAAAAAAAAAAAAAAAAAAAAAGAAAGAAACAGACCTAAGAGCTAATCTGAGAAATTTGAATTGTACTAGTAAAAAGACAATGGATGAATATTTTTCTTCCTTGGTGATTCACTAACAATTTCAAAGAAAAACTTTAGGCTCAGTTTATAAATATCTTAATCATTTATTCCTAGAAGTGGAAAAAAACTATTTTTATTTATGATTTTGTTAAATATCTCAACTACTATATTTTTGGTGGTAACAGAGGAACTCAATATTTAGAATTATAAACCTGATGCATTTGCATAAAATGAGCATCCTGAATACACTTTCTACAGAAAAATATATAGAACTTTGGTGAAAGATCAGCATACACAAATGGCAGAATTTTCAAACTGATATATGGGAGATTTATCAAGAAATATACCTTTCTTCCACCTAATTTATTGTGTCTTTATCTTTTGAGAAGAGAAAGCCTCTATTCTTTGATTTCACATCAATGTCTCGGTACGTGCACCTATGCAGAAAATAAAAAGACATATTTATAGTTTTAGTTGAAGTTTCCTTTGTGTCTACTCTAAGATCCAAATAATTGTTTGAAAAAAGTAAACAAGATCATTTCTCCCTAGTCTAGAAAGTAGAAGATATTAGATTAGCAAAGAGAGTGGGTTTGAAGTTGGGCAGACTTAACATTTAGATTTTTTTTAACAGTGGTACTCAAATATGAAATCATCAGTTCTTTGTAGATAGGAATTTTTTTTATCTTACTTTTCTTTGAATGGAGCACAGTTGGTTCATTAATTTTAGTTTCTTTCTGAAATACACTCTATGAACACGTGCCATAAATTCCAACATATTCAGCACTGCACACTCAAGATGATATCTGCTTGTAATTGTGTTCTGCTTGTATTGACATCCACAAGTTTTTCTCACTCTTTCCTCTTCCAAATTAAAGGTATAAGAAATACTGTTGAATATGATTTATTACTTCCTCAGAGGATCTGAACAGAAACTATTATCTCCTTCAAATCTTTTGTGCTATCTTTATTGAAAATTTTCAGGGAGACCTGAACCAGTGTACTTACTGTTGACCTCAAAGCTACGGCACCACAATTTTTGTGCTGGAAACCAAATCAAACCAAACAAAACAAATAAAAGAGCTAGAAAGGATAGACATTTAGAGTTACAAAAAAAAAAAAAAGGTGTGCAATATGTTCTGATCAACAAGAATTCAACATATTGCATCATCTGAGGCACAACTACCTTTAAAAAAAAAGCATAGAATAAATGATGCAATTTTCATATTTATGTCATTATAACCCATAGACATGACATCAGAATGTTCACAAAGAAGAAAGGCTATAGTAAAAATGAGCTATTTTTCTGTATACTTAAACATATTAGCACTCATAGTAAATTGTATTAAAACTAAAAATGGGTTAGATCTTGTGGTGAACATTATCAATATTCATTTGTATGCTTACATTAGTTAACTGGGCATTAATTCTACATCAGCCTAAGCTAGAAAAAGGAAAACTTAGTTCTGTTTCCTCCTGTTACGACTGACTGTTTATTTGTTCATTTACTCGTTCAATAAATATTTTTATGGGCTCTATATGAAGTGGTTCCTACAAATAAATGCAAAACCTTGATATGTGAAATAATATCGGTATGTGCAATGTATAATGGGGTCTCAGTTCTCCCTGAAGAAGCAAGACAATAACTCTTCAACTGAATCCTGGGACAGGATGTTTCAAAGTTGAACTGGAGAGGATGCCAAACCAGAGTGGAGGCAGTGGAGATGAGGAGATGAGAGGTGTGAAGACAGCAGAAGAAATAAGAGTCAATAATTGACTTGCTGTTAGGGGTGATGGGGAGGAAGACTCCTGGTACGAGCAACTTGGTGAATAGTGTCACTATTTACTGAAAGGCAACAATCTGAGAGAGTAGATGATGAGATAACTTTGAGCTTTGTTGAGTTCTAATTGCCTGGGACACGTCTGAGAGGAGATTCCACTAGCAGTTGGATCTACAGGTCTGGAGCTCATAGAAAGATGGTACTGGAGCTAGAAGTCTTTAGCATAGGGATGCTTTCTGAAGCCTTCTAGTGGATGAGCTCCCATAGGGAGAGTGTGTGGAGAGAGAAGATGTGAAGACTGGAATGGCCAATGGCTTTGTTAGACTGAAGCATAGTATGGGCGGAAGAGAGCAGGGATTGGAATCTCAAGGCCTCTGAATGCCAGGCTGAGGAAATTGGGTTTTGTTTCCTGGGTCGTATGGAACAATAGTCCAGTGTCTTTGTCAAAACTTGTTTTCTGAGGATTCCTTTGGTGTGAAAGATAGGCAAAAGCCAGATGAACCAATTTGGAAACAACAGTTGGTGAAATGTACCAAAGATCCGAGTGGAGATGACCCAGATCTTAAGGCTCTGGAGAAGCTGTGGGGTCAGAGACATTCCAGTGGCAGATTCTATAAGACTGAGCACCTGATAGGGTATGGGGGAAAGGCTTATGTGACCAAGAAGACATTAAGCCCCATTTAGATGACAGAATGCTGAATTTGAAAAGATGACTGTAGGATGGATGTCAAGTAAGGTTTCAAATTTAAACAGGTTGCATTGGAGGGGAGGGGAGATAGCCCACAGGCTTGGACACCTGACCCTAGCTCTGGCCAGAGCCAAAGAGGCTGTCAAGGATGGACTGAAGAATTGGGAGTCATATGAAGTGAGGTGATAGCTGATTCCATGAGAATATTTCCTCTTAGAGAAATGCTGTCCACACGGAGACCAGGGAATAATATAAGATACACTTAAAAGAGACTCCTGCAGCCACAGAGCACAGGGAGATCAGCTCGGTGCTTTGTGACCGCCTGGAGGGGTGGGATGGGGAGGGTGGGAGGGAGGGAGATGCATGAGGGAAGGGATGTGGGAACAGATGTATATGTATGACTGATTCACTTTGTTATAAAGCAGAAACTAATAAAAAAAATGACCATTAAAAACCAGTAAAAAAATAAATAAATAAATAAACTACCAAAAAAAAAAAAAAAAAAGAGAGACTCCTAGAAATGAAGTGCTTTGTGTTTCTATTGTCATTGGATACCCCTAGTCTATACATGAAGTACCAGGAGGCTAAGCAAATTTTTTGGACTTATTGGTAACAATGTTAAATCGAACACCAATCCTGAATTTTTGTATTCTCTCCTTTGCTCATGAGCTTAAAATAATTATTGAAAACAGTATTTTCTAGTTTTTGAAAATATAATGTTGTAACTCAGGTTTGGCTGTTCAAATTTCCTGATAACACTGGCTGAGGACAGTCTCCCAACAAGACCAGTTAAAGGCTACCAGTTTCCCACTATGACTTCAGGAATGCATGCACAGTGCCTAATGTATTATTAACTATCCAGAAGGTACTCTGGTTTCTGCTGTTTCACAGAACAAGTATGGCAGCCTGCATTGTTTTCTAAAACACCTTTCAAAACTGACTCTCAGTTTTGTCTTACCTGTGGACATTTAAAAATAACTGAGTTGTGTACTCTGTTTTCATTTCTTGGAGCAAATAAAAGTAAAAAAGATACTATTAGCATTTGGGTCCTGGAGCCACAGTTGGAGATGCATTTTTTCCCCCTTTCCTTCTTGTTGTATATTTTTTAATGAAAGGTTGTTATTTTTGTTGATTGACCAATTACAGGAGCTGGTGGCTGCTACCTACTTCTAAGGCTTGATTCTATTGTAAAGCCTCATAGGCTAATGCTGCTTCAGTCTTGCCCTAAAGAGACATAAAAGGATACACTTGCAGTTAAGTCTCCTGGCAGATGAAGGAGCATAAACCATTGATCACAATGTAAGATGCTGAAAACTGAAAAGGAATCCAATTTATTTTAAATAAAACTACTCTGTTCTCCAGTGACAGATTCCAGAATCAGACGACAGAAAGGAACTGACAGCAGATGTTTTAGAGCCAAGACACAGAGAGACTGAGTAATAGTATAGAAAAGAAATTGCTTTGAACCTCACCCCTGCTTTAAATACTTCAAATCAATAGGGTCACAGAGCTCTTTAATAGAGTGATGAGGTCTTGCCCTAGCAGATCTGCACAGTGACAAGTTGATGTGCATCCTAGCAGCAGGGTCATAAAAATGGCAGGCTTCTCCCTGAAAGGGGGCTTTGTGTGAGCGGGGTCCATTGGAGTGACTCCCCTGTATGGCCACTCTCGAGAGCCAGGTCCTAACAGTCTCCATCTAAATGGGACTGACCTCATGAATTACCTCAGGAAACTTAATCTATAAACTGGCTTCTTCTTATGCAGACTGATGAATTCTTGTTTATTCCTAAATGGCTGTCACAAGACCTATTCATCAAACTCTTAAGGGGGGGAGGAGGCTCTCAGAAGCCAGCCTCAAGTGCGGCACCGTTAAATAATCATTAGGCTTCACGGCTGGTCTTGAGACCCACTCCAAATCCACAAAGAAGACTTCTTTTTTATTTTTTAAACTATTCATCAGAACTGCATTGAGATGAGATTCTGACCTGATTAAAAAAAAAAAAAAGAGTGCTTTTTGTCACTATCAGTTTCATGGCTGTGTTCTTTCTCTTTTGAGAGTTGTTTTTTTTTTTTTTAAACAAAAGTAAAAGAAAATAAAGGCAGATGGCCAACTCTTTTCAATATCCGTTTGCTTTATTTGAGCAGTTTAATGTAGTGAAACAGAGTGAAATGTAGCTACTTGCTAAATGGTAAACAACACCATTACCCAGAATTCTGCTGTAGATTGGTACAAAACAGGGTGCTGGTGATTAATTAAACTGTTGTTGTAATTGTAATGCATGATACATAATAGTGTGCCGTGTATTTTAAAAGCAGCAAATTAGCAAATAATAACTTTCCTACATAGCACATCTCCATTGCTTGCTGCTAATGCATAAATAATCAAAAATAAAAGGCTATTATGCAACTACTTAATAAAACGAATGTTTCTGATGTTCACTAATCTGTAAGCATGTGCTACTGAAGCTACACACCATGGCTACTGTGGGTCAGATGCCTCTGGAGGCAAGAGGAAGAAGTTTCCCCCCAGTGGACTTTCTACTGTCTACTGAATTATAATCTTCCCCATCCTCGTAACAGTCATACATGCAGTGGTCTACTCTACATGTGTTATGCTTTTGTAGGATTCCAGCCTGGGTTATGGAAATGGCTGCCCAAATACTTTTTATAGAGGAAGTATAAAATTATAAAGAGCAATTTTCTGATGCCAATATTCATGTTTTGCCTACTTTTTCACTCTGACAAGTAAAAAAAATGGAATGTCAAGGTAATCATTTCCCTTCCCCAATTCTTTCTACCTGAAATTCTCTAACATTTGGTGGGCAAAGAAAGAGACCCAAAAGAAGGTAATTTAGACCGAATGCATGCTGGCCACTCACCTGGGATGACTGAGGTAAAAATGCACAGATGGAAAGGGCTCTGGTGATTTCCATGAACATGAGAAACTTTCAGCACAATGTCATTTTTCCTTTCCCTATCTTATATAAGCTGAATGATCAACCTGGGATATTTTTACTTAAATAGCTTTATTGAGGTATAATTTACGTACTGTAAAATTCACCCATTTGACTGCACAATTCAGTGATCTTTAATAAACTTACAGAGTTGTGCAGCCATCACCACAGTTCAATTTTAGAACATTTCTATCACTTTCAAAAGATTCCATGTCCCGATTTGCAGTCAACCCTGTGCCCGCCCCAAGATTTAGGCAACCACTAACCTGTTTTAGGTCTTTATAGATTTGCCTTTTCTGGAACTTTCATATAAATAAAATCATACAATATGCAGTCTTTTATGTCTGGCTTCTTTAACTTAGCACAATATTTTTGATGTTTACCCATGTTGTAGCATATATCAGTATTTTCATACCTCTTTATGGCTGAATAGTATTCCATCAAATAGATACACCACATTATGCTTATCTGTTTACCAACTGATGAACCTTTGGAAATAATTTCATTTCTCTTGGGTGGATTACTAGTACTGGAGTTGTTGAGTCATATGGTAAATTGGTTCAACCTGAACTTTTAAAATGATCTCTCTCCGTTTGCAAAATGATACTGAATTCCAGGACGAGAGCTGTTAGTAATTTGTACCCTGGTAGGATTGGGAGATACTGGGTCTGCTTGCATTTCCACCATTTCCACCCATGTGACCCCAGCCACAGTCATGCTGCTCACTTTCCCTGAACGATAGCTCCCCTCCGTCGAATTCCCAAAGGCAAAAGAGAACAATCAATCAGACTTGGTTAAACAGCATTGCTGTTTGGTTGCCTCAATTAGCAGGTCACAGAGACAGATAATATTTTGGCACACTGCCGTAAGCGCCCAGACCAGAGGCAGCACCCTGATGTCTGAAATCGGGGTGTGGAGGTGACGTAGGAGCTGGTGCGTCTTGCCTGCTTTGGTCAAGTGCTATTCCAGGAGAAGAGGGTGAGTGAACTGCAGGAGCACTTTGCCAACACAGAAGCTCCTTTTATGTGATGCTGGTTGAGTGGGCTTTTCCCTTTCAATCACATAAACATGCCCCAGGAGATAAAGTGTCTGGGGCCCTACGTTTCCCACTTCTCTCAACCATTTACTACTGGTGGTGAATAAGGACGCTGCCTGTTTTTGTGCTAGGGATTATTTTTGGATACATGGACACCTCTGTGCTTTCTACTCCCAGCCTTTGGCTTGGAGTGCTGATAACCACACTTCATCCCACCTGCACTCTCTGAAAATTAAAAACAAATGATGACTTCTCTAAGTGTAGCCTAGTAAAACTCTGATCAGTGCTATAAAACAAAATGTAGTTGATTGCTGCCTGGAACGCAAGTAATGCATTTCAACTCTCACCTTCCTCCTTTAATAGTCCAAGTAGTGTATAGTCAATAAGGACTCGGAGTGTGTGTGTGTGTGTGTGTGTGTGTGTGTGTGTGTGTGTGTATTCTTCCTTCTTTGCTAGACACAAGATTCTGCTCTCTGCCTCACAGGGGGATTCAGTGGAGCTCAAAGAATTTGCCAAGTGAAACAGGACATCCTGAGAGCCGAAAGTGGTATAAACCCCTCAGAGTGAGCTGCCCAAACTTCTGCAGCATTCAGAAGTTTCATGGAGCATACACAACTTCTCAAAGGGAGATGAGAACATTATGTATGAATAACTCCGTCTGCACAGGGTGTGTGCTATGAACAGGCTCTGCCCACTTGTACTTGTTTCTTCTCTGAGAAAGCATGGTTTCTTAAATTGCATAAGGGCAGGGTTCTGCTTTTACTTACCTAAGATTGCCCATGCTGTGGAGCCGGAATGTGGCACAGAGAGTACCCCAAGGGGAACACATGAAAATAGAATAGTGCAGTTGGACAAGGGCAGGGGTACCTGAGTCAAAGCAATGCCAGGTTTACAGTACATTCCTTACAGGTGTCTTCCTAGTGTAGCCTCAGCAATGTAGCCAAGGACTGGAATGTACTTCGGATGAAAGTTGTGGCAAAAAGCTTAATTTCTTTTATTCTTTTGGTTGCCTGGATCTGAGACTCACATAAGTCACTCTAAGGAAAAGGAGACTTATTTTAAGGATAAGTGTGATTAAGAATTAGAAGTGAAAGACCATCCAGAAAAACAATAAGGACCTGTTATTGGCAGCCAGTCTCATCAGTGTCTCTGCATGCCCTGCCCAATCTCCACCCATTGCAGATTGGCCAGTTTCTCCATCTTCCAGGATCGAGTAGGAGAGAGCCTGTATGATTGGCCATGTGGAAACCATCACCCCTATGGAGTAGAGTGCTTCGCTCCAGGTTACATTGTAGATTACTTGCCAAAATGTGAATGATTCTTGCACCACTTTTCATCCTGTACATTCATTGGACATTTCTGCACAAAGACTGGGCGAGTACTACCTCTGCGAGTTTGGAAAGACAACTGTTCTTTAGAGAAAGGGAAGTTGAACAAGGTGAGAAGTGTATTAATCAGCTCAGTGTAGAAGTCAAACGAAAGAGGAATGATTCATGTTCTTGCATCAGACAAGTAAACAAACAAAGGCTGATATATAGGAAAGGATTTTGATTTGAATTTGTGGCAGCTAGTTATGAATTAATTCAATAAATGTGAACTGAGGTCCTACTTGTGCAAAACATATGGGTCCTGACTACTAAGAAAGGAGTAGGTCAGCATGAGTGGAGTACCTAGTAGTTCAAGGAATTATTTGTTCATCTACAAATGAAAAGCCTGAGGGTCAGAAAATTTGAGACTTCTGGACTTGAACCCATGTTTCTGTGGCTCCAAAGTCCATGCTCTCTATCAGACTGCCTTCCAAAGATGGATATGGCTGGTTTTCTCCATCTAGGAATTTAAATATAATTGGAAAAATAAAGGTAACTATCAGAAAAGAATGCAGTTACTTCTCCTGAGAATGTATGTGTCAGAAATGTTTTTTATAATAATGTGAATTATTACTATATGTGTGTGTGTATATACACTTTTCACTTTATAAGCATATGGAGCCTAAATCTTCAGTATAGAATGCACAGATCATTTGTTTACAATTTACTTACTAGACATAGTTTATGCATTCACTTTCTTGGTACAGCTGTAGATGGGCTAGAGCCTCTGACTCAGGTGTCCTCAGCTCTGGTATGGCTTCCATCTAAGCTGCATTGCTTCTGACTCCACAAGGCTCAAAGGACTTAGAGTCACATGCTTTTTTGTTTAAGAGTCACTTCATTTAACAATGGTCATTGATGGTTTTTACGTGATCTGAATAAGAGCAAAATTCTAATGCCACTCCTTATTAACTTAGCTAATGAGACAATTTCTAATGGTAAAGTGATTCAAACCCCACACTAAAATGACTTTTTAGTTGTTTTTCCTCTTAATTTCAAAAGTGAAAGCTAAAATCAGTTTTTCTGAAGTAGTTCAAAGAACTGGTATTTAGATTTAGGCAACTTGTAAAAATTTTTTTAAAACTTCTTAATATTAAAAAAATGTAAAATAAAAAAACCCTACAAACAATTGATATGAACCCTCAGCAGCATGAACACCTTGTCTGTATCCTCAGATGAGTCTCACAATGCAAGTGCCAGCAGGAACTTCTGACCCCCAACATCTCTGAGCCCTGAAGTCTGGTGGTTGCTCTTCACACCATGGCAGCTGGACTCATCTTGGTCCTGTTCTGTTTGAGAGTCCCTTGCTCATGGTGGATGTGATGACCTGGGTTTCTTCTTTACCAAGTAAATAGCTCACTAAGGATTTAGAGCTATTCTTTTTGTGTTGTTGGTTGATCTGTCTTAGGACTATCTTCGTCCACAGGGGGAAGGTGCAATTTGCTTGCCTTTTCTCCTTCATTTTGTGCTGATCAGGGTGCCTCTGTCTGGGAGAATGTTGGAAAGGACTGAGTGCTTTCTTCACATGTCTGCATAACCAGTGGACTAATAATCATAAGTGTGCACAGCAAGAAATAAAATATTTTTTCTCACCTAGAAGACACTGTCCTATATGTGAAGGGCATGTCTCAGACATGTTTTCCCCAAACTCTCAGCATAAAAGTCAGTCTTCCTTGTCTTCTTTTCTAGTTATAATCAATCATAATGTGAGATTCTCCCAAAGTTTATGCTTAGTATCTTACTAAAAAACTAGTTAACCCACATGCTTTTTTCATGTGTTTTCTTTGTTTTGTTTTGTTTTTGGAATAGGTTGATCTCAAGTCCCATTCTATCTCCCAGAACCTTTTGCCCCAAACAGGGCTAATTGTACTAATTTATTTTATAATACTTTATTGGGTTGATATTAATGTTACTTAGATTTATTTTATAAGAATTTTATGACATTATGGGGTGTTACAAATCTGTGAAAAACATTTCATTTGAATTATTTGATCTTCTAAACTCTGAAAGGTAGAATGAAAGTCAAAATAAGCAGGGAATAAAAATAGTCTGCTTTCCTTGGAAATAAGATTTTCCTCTTAACTATTAGCCAGTGATAATTTCCTGTATTCACAGATTTGTTAATGTAACATCTCCATCCCTAAACATTGCATTTATAAAAATTCTACTTTAAATGTATTCCTTTTGACCACTGAAGAATTTTATAAGCATGGTTTCTAAATGAATTTTACTGAATATTACTGCTCAATACCATCATTTTGATTGCATTTATATGAAACTGTCATTTGAAAGAATTAGGATGAGCGTTTCTGAGTTTAAATTCTTTGGAAAGTGAGTGTTGAAGCTAAGATGAAAGTTCAGGTCTCCATTCTTAGTTTAATCCTCTTCTTTTCTAAAAGTCAATATTATTGAAAATAGCATCTCAGTGGCAGGGAGTATCTTAACAGTTCTTGGCTCAATCTCAGCCAAGAATCCAATATATGGGGGAAGTTATATATATCAGACTTTCTGAGGAGTTATCAAGGGAATAACAGCTTGTGTTCCCATTACATGTGTGCAAACTCAACATTTTTGGTCAAAGTTGTAATTCCAGCGTGATTTCCCCTGGACACTCTGGCTCATCTCTCTTTGCTCCCAAATGGTTAGTGTTCAAACACCAAGTAATAAGAATAAGCCAAATATAGTTAGGAAATGAAATTTTCTGTGAAGAAATGTAAAAACCTTGTGACACTGGAGTCCTTGCCCAAAGGTTTGGCTTATATTGACAGAGTCGATTATACTTTTATTGGTTTCTGCTCCCCTGAAAAACCTATGAAATATATCTCATGGGACATTAGTTTTCCCCATTCACAATAATTCAGGCATAAGTTAATAAAGTATTTTTCAGGAGGAAGCTGGCTAAGAGGACCACCTCCATAAAGTTCTGCCCAGCTTCCATGATGGAGTCTTTCTGGTCACTGGGCACACAGGTGCAGACTAACAAAGCCTGGTAGGGACACACTTACTTCCCACCAACACAACCCAATAAATCTGTTGTTTCCTGTAAGTATTTTATTAGAAATAAGATTAATCAAATTGAACCAAAGTAGGAATTTCCATATGATGAATTTTGACCTGTTAAACAATGAAGAATCATTGTAGTATGGCAGGGTAATATTTTGAAATTTTAACTAGTGTATACTTTAATTGTTCACCAGGACACCTTGGCTTCTGAGGTTCAAAATCTTAAGTCTAAACAAAGAGGAAGGATTTGTATATTAAAACATAATTGGGGGTGAATAAGTGATGGGGAAAAGCAAGGCTTACCACACACCTTCCTCCCAGCTTCCAAGACTTGAAACCAATTATCCCAGATTGTGGAAGGAGGAGAACATAAAAGTAAAATAAAAAGTAAGGAGATAATGTGCATCCCTGAGAAAGAAGATCTCTCACTCTTGTTCCTCCACCTTTTGAAAGCAGCATTTAGGAAGACTAGATATTGCAGCTGCAAGAGGGAAGATTGAGTGGTGAGTGAAACTGAAAACTTACTTTTATAAAGCACAGCAATCCTTGAGAAATCTATAATCTAACATAACAACAACAACAAATATATATATATATATCTCAACTGATACAACAAAAATAGACAACTGTTGGTTGAAAATAGCCCTGGAATTTGTTGAGTTGACTAACTGGACCAATGCTTAGTAGATTAGATTAGGATGAAAGATGCAGTATTTGAAAAGAATGATGATGCTTTTAATTGTATTAACTTGATATGACTCTCTTATACTTCCTGGACCAGTGATTAATTATGCTACCACAAACTAGCTACTAAACATTAGGGTTTTTTTTTCCTATTTATTCTTCAACCTCAAACTAACCAAAAAATAAGAAACTTTTGTCAGTTGGAGTTTGTGGGTGTCAGCAGCAGGAGGCAGAATTTGGCTAACTTAAGAAGAAAAAACAATATATTGCAAGATTATGGGAAAGTTTCAGGATCAAGAAGAGGCTGAAAACCAGGCAGAGAAAGGACAGGAGCCAGGCAACTTCCAGGGACTCAGGATCATCTCTATAGGAATCATGACAGTCTTCTCCAGGCACTATGGCTGGAATGAGTCACATCCAAACATATTAATTCCCTGCCATGATTTATATTTTAGGGAAGGAACTTAGGTCACATGCTTGCCACCTGGATAGAAGAAGGATGAGGTTCCTTGACTGATAGTACCACCAAGCTGTACTCAATGATACAGAGGGAAAGCCCTCAACAGGAAATAGTCCTGGTACACACAGAAGGAAGAATTGGTTTTACAGAGCCAACCAGTAACACAGGTTCCTTGCCTGTTGTATGCCATTCTGACACTTGTGAATAAACAGCAGAGGTACCTCTAATATCTATGCAATAGTTCCACTTATTTCCTTCTGTGTTTTCTGGCTTACAGTTTCCATTTGGATGTCAGAATTGCTCTCAAGTGCCAATTGCCTTTTAGGAGGAGGAACAACTTAACAGATCCTGAGATGCTAAGACTGGCTCTGAGCCAGAGATACTAAGTGCTGAACATTAACAGTTGGCCAGTGACCAGGAGGTCTCCTATATGCAGTCATATATCTCTTCTTAAAAGAGAATGTCCTTCCCAATCAACATGAAAAACAGCCCCAACACACTCATTATTTAATGTGCTTTTGTAAATATCTTCTGCTGACAGAAGCTTTTTCTGTTGTAAAGGAAACTGCTACCTCTTCATTCATCGCTGAGATCAACCCTAGGAACCTAAGTATTTGGAACCTCTCAGTCTTCACAATGCATAATTCAGTTAACCTTACATCTAAAGTAAATGATATATTTTATTTATTAAACTAAGTGATCATTTGCATTCAGAGTCAAAGAATGAGTGATAGGCATTTTTCATTGCAGTCTAAAATTTTCAGTTTGCAACAATGACATTCTGACTTAAATAATGCTGAGTATTCTAATGGACTTTCTGCATCAGTATACTGGGTCTTTCAGGCAAACTAAAGAAATACCAACTGCTTTCTATATAAGTACATTAATCACTCATTTATTTCTACCATTTATTAGAAATCAATTATTATAGGATACTGAACACTCAAAGACCAGTTCATTTAAAAAAATCAATTACACAGTTAGGTTGTATAATGTATCAATTAGTTTAAATGATTTTGGCCTTTTGGAAACTATTTGTAATGTACAAATATATCTCATTAAATTAATAGAAATAATGTTAATAATTCAGCAACTTGCATTTTTATACATATAATTTCTGTGATAGCACTAGATATAAATATTGGATATGGGGATATGGAGAATGCTACAACTCATCACTTTCTACGTATGTCATGAAAAGAGTAGCTAGGTTGGGTGGTAGCCCCTACTATGGGTTTATCCCTTCATGTAATCTAATCTGTCTAACCTGGAGGCAAAAAACCAGAGCAATCGATTTGTCTGGCTGGAACACAGACATGACATACAGACACACACTCAAATGCATGACATACACACATTCATGACACACAAAGAGGCCAGAGGAGTCCACTCCTGATTATCTGTAAATCTAAGCTGGTAAAATTCAGACTATAAAGTAGTTTTCTGTTTGAGTTTTGCCTGTGTACTTATTTCACCATGGTATTCTTCATTGCACCTATTCATAGTAGTTGTTCAGTTTTTTTTTAATAAAAGTGTCAATGAAAAAATCCACACAGTTTATTAATGCCATTTATAGTAGTTTCTACTGTGCTTAATATCTGTGTTTTGAAAGAAACAGAAAAAAAATAATTATTTTATTTTGTTTTGACACTTTTCCTTATTCTGTCCGGTGGAGATATTAATGAGAAATTTATAACCTCAAAGCAGGTGCTGGCACAGAAAAACAAGAGTCCAAAGTCATCCACAAGCTGAGTCATCAGCTGCTGGACATTGGAGAATAAGTCCTCTCCTGATTCAATGCTCAAGAGTCCTGCAATGTCTTATGCTGTTTTTTTCCCTCTAAAAGAAATGCAAAGGGAAATGTAAGCTACAGCCAATTTGTAGGAGAAAATAACACCAAATTTATTCAGTTTATGATAAAAAACACATGTATGTCAAAGACAAATTTCATGCTCAAAATACATGACATTCCTGGTATTTTCCTAAGATATTCTTGTGAAATTCCTGGAATCTTGAATATTTTAACCACTGTAGGGCAGAAGCTACTGTCAGACACATGGGCCTTGGAACTAACTACTCCACCTCTTTGATTGGTCTTTAAATTTTCAGGGCTGCAAAGTATTCCAAGAAAACATTTAAATAAATTGTTGGCAATTAGAAAATTGAAATACTGACAGTATTTCAGTTAGTAACAGTTATCCCTGCAACACTACTATTTTTCCAAAGTAAAAACTTGGATTGTTTCAAAATATATCATTTCATCAACCTTATAATCTAGACAGCAGCAGAATTTCATTTTATAACAGTAAAATTGTATGAGGACAAAACAAATCTTAGATGCAAATGTTTATAGTCACATACATGTATTTTTAGAAGCATTGTCATTCATCATAAACAATTGAATTCCTTTTCTGAAATTCAATGGAATGTTATTTTTCTACTTAAGTGGGTATTTATATTCTGAGTTTTAAGATTTCTTTTTTTTTTCCAATTTGATAAGGTCAGTGGCTTCTTACATTTTTCTTCTAAAATAAATAACCAACAGGAACGATAGTGATTTAACATTTCCCTGTGATACCACAGATATAGTTAAATCATGAACTCTTAAAGAGATCTGCCTCATGTCTTAAAGTGTTCCTTCTAGAACCTAGTTTCATGAGATGAAAATTACTTCATTTTTCAATGGGATTAACTTAGAAGGATAACATAGAAAGAAGTTCAGAGAATTGACATTTTGATTGGGAAAATATCCTATCACAAGCTATTTAGATTGACAAAATGGAGAACTTTGGGATGAAATCATACTCTTTGTAATGCTAGCACAAAGTGATTGGTCACCGTTAGGAATTAAGTAAGTAGTTTACTCTTAAACTTTAAAAAAATAGAAAGATACTTTCTGATGAATTAAAGAAATATGGATTGCCGGATCTGCTTCTTTGTCCCTCTGAAATGTTTCTATAATATGAACATTTAGGCTAACCAGAATCTCTCTCTCATTCCAAGAGGAACTTGGCACTGTGTCTCCCAGAAGGGGGTTACAATGTCCCACACAACACATCGAACTCTGAGAGTAAAGGAGCGCTGTTGGGAAGAATAGGAGGTGAGGGCAATGAGAGGGGAGAAACGAAAGTCAGTTCAAGTTCTTGACCTGTGGGAACTGCAGCCCCTGGAGACCATTTGTGAGATGTGTCCAAGCTCCCCAAATCCTACTAGGGTGCCTGGGTGCTGACTGCAATCCGTTAGACTGGGTCAGGAACTAGCTCTTATTTCCTAAGTGTCATGTTTAGAGCAAATTTGGTCCGATGGAACTTCAGAAATATGATCATCTGAGTTATCACAGGGAGAGTTTCAATTGAACCACAAATCCGCAGACAAATCTGTCCATGCCTCTGAAGTCCTTTTGCAATTCAAAGGCCCTGTGGTTTCCTGCTGAAGACTAGACAGATGGGACTGCTGGGAGAAAATAAATGGTTCCCCGGATTCTGAGTGGACACATTTCACACATCATAACTAGAACCCAATTTCTTGTGTTTCCCTTGCAGAACCCATAAAACTAATAAAATCAATTATTGCATGTAGAATCAGCATTAAGGTCTACAAGTTCTTTTTTGTATGTGAGATAGAAAAATACAAATAACTGAAGAATATTTTTTAGTTAAATAATTTCCTGTATTTTGAATGAATATGATTCAGACTGAAAACAAAACAAAAGCACTATTTCTTTTAAGCTGGTCAAATTTACTTGACAGCAGTTCTGGTTTTCAAAAGAATGACAGAAATGTTCCTTTTCTTCCTCTGTTCCTGGCTTACGCTTCAGCTCTACTTCCTCAGCATCTCAAATGATGCAGGAAATATGCACCAGCCTTAAGGTTGTCAGATTTAGCAAATAAAAACATAGAATATCCAGGTAAATTTAGATTTTATATCTTAAGATGAATTTTTTTTAGTATAAGCATGTCCCGTGTAATATTGGGAATAGATTTATACTACCATTTTTTTGTTGTTTATCTGAAATTCAAATTTAAATGGGTGTTCTATGTTTTATTTGTCAACCCTGTCTGACCTTCCTGTGCTCTGTTTCCATGAGTGGTTGATTTGACAGACAATGTGCTCTATACTGCTTATCTACCTTTCTGGTCAGAGATCTAGTGCTTTTTTTCAGATCCCCCACCTTCACCAGAGCCACCATGACCTCAAGCTGCTCTCAGATGTAAACCATTTTGCTGTTGGTTAAAAATCATAAAAGCCAAAAGAATTTAGGATTCCAGTGATAAACATAAAACAACTCATTGCCCTGATATCTTGGTAAAATTCTCACTGTTTAGAACTTTAGATGTCAGTGAAAGAAAAAGAATGTACCAAATCCTCCCCACTAAAGCTGGGCCACTGAAACTCTTGAATTTGAATCCCGACTCTGCCACCTACAAGCTATATGAGCAGAAGCAAGCTATTTGAAATCTGCGTCTCAGCATCCTCACTTTCAATTTGAGGATGATGGTAGATAATAATGATAGCTACCCTGGGAGAAAGATTAAATGAGATAAAACATATAAAGTACTTAGCACAGTCATAGTAACAGCTATTTCTAGTACTACTTTTATCATTACTACCTCGACAACTATTGCTGTCACTACAGTTATGTACAAGGCATTGTGGCAGATAATACAAAGCAGATGTTAAAGGGCTTGCAGCCTGTTTTGGAAGTAGCCTAACTCTTTAAGAAATAAAGAACAATACAAGCCAGCAGGTTCTAAGTGTCAAATGAGGGTCACAGATGGATAGACTACAGGGGCTCAGGAGAGGAAGGGACGTTGACCACATCCCTGGAAGCATATGGGGATAGAATAGTTTATGTCCAACCATTTTCTCCTGGGAACTTTCCTCTTAATGTACACCTCCAAATGCAGATAACTGATTACTTGTTATGGTTCTACCAGCTGCCTTAGGTGTTTTCACTATAACAAACAGAAGCACTCTCTCTAGAATCACCAATAATTTTCTCCAGGTTAAATTCAAAGGCTATTATTTCTTCCATATCCTTCCAAAAATTTTTGTGACCATCTGTAGGTCATGCATCATTCTTAACATTCTTTTTAAAAAAAATATACAATATGTGTGTACCTGCTCTACTCTCTTCTTTCTACCTATTGCTTTGGTTGTCAGTTCTGTGCCTTTTCTTTTTTACTCTTTTCTACATTTTTTACTTTTGAGCTCCTTCATGCAAATGGTTACTGTTGCTCATTCTATAGGAATATTTTGTCCCTTCTAAAACAATCCCTTCCAATAAATCACTAAAACAGTTCAGTCTCTGTTATCTATACTCATCATAATTACATGCTGTTGAAAGAGGTATATCTGGGTAATGTGGCACATTTGTGAAAATATTGGTGAGCCTGTAATCTTATACCAGCAATGAATTCATGAAATTGGAGTCAATATAAAATTAACATTGGACTGAACAGAGGAAGGCTGACAGATGTCCACTCAAATAAATTAATATTTCCAATTTAATTGAATCATTTTGCAAGTTTCCTGGGCTGAGTCATGTGGTTCTCCCCTCTGCCCCACCACCCAAAATATTATTAGGTTGTCACTTCAGTAAACATTGAGAAATGGTAAGCTTTATGTTTTCTTCTTTTTTACAGTGACACCCATTAATCTATTTCTGACACTTTGTGAAACAGGCATGTGCCAGGGACCGTAACAAATAGGACAATAGAAGAAGGTGGAAGGTCAAAGGTGGTGGGGAGCCAGAGAAGGAAAATCATGGGGAGTTTTCTAATTTATCAACATAGGAGTCCTGCAATTTGTTTTAATATAACAAGCTATACAGCCTTAAGGATTTTATGGAAAGTAAGATGTTCAGCAAGTGGAGGCAAGAACCTTTCCAGAACACCAATTATGTGCCTGGTTCTCATGTTAAAAAATAACTAAAATGCAAGCCCTGCATCCAAGGTCTCACATGCAGCCTGAAAGGATCTGAATGATATTAGACTAACAAATTGGCCTACTTGAGCAAAACATTTGTTCTTTTACAAAACTAATGCATCAACAGAACTGGTTGGTTTAGGTAACTCTTCAGAAAAAAACAATTTTAAAACCCAACGTGAGAAAAGTGAAATACGTGTTTCTGCCTGGGGACGAAAGATGATTTGGATATTAATGAACAATAAAGCAAAACCAACTATCAAGAAATTGATTACTTGTCTTTTGGCATTTAGGGTCTACTCAAAGTCATAGTTTATAAGCCATTTTCCACATTCATTTTCATATAGAAGAATACTCTTTTTTAATAGGAACAAAAATGTCTATAATTCATACAAAACTTTGTCATCTGCAGAGAGTTTATTTACATACATGATGAAGGAAACAGGATCAGCAGTCAGAGAACATGGGTTTTGGTTCAACTCTACTGCTTTCAAGGTCATCAGTTTTTCCATCTGTTAAAAGGGAATGCTAATACCTTTCAGGATTGTTAAGAGAATTCACTGAGATGCCTAATACCTTTGTCCCTTGGGATCCATATAGTTGCAAAGAATTAACACCTCAATTATCCAAATTGTATAAAAATAATTGTTATTACAATAAAGTATACTAATTTTGAAGCAAAAAACAAACAAAAAAAGGTTTTCTTATGTTTGTCATTCAGAAATGCCTGTCAGAGTATATAAAGAATTTAGTTTATCAATTAATTACATACATGTACGTGAGCATCTTGAACAAGGTTATCAACAAATATTTGCTAACAGATTTAAGAAGACACTGATGAATATCAAAATTAAAAAAAATTCTGAAGATTTTACATGCATAATATAAAAGAAAAAGGTCTTTCTTACCATTATATTTAAATTACACACCCTTTGTGGTAGGGCAGATTTTGTGCTGATACACCCCAGAATAGGCCTACCTGTCATTTATGGCCAGTATCCTTTAAGATTTGCTGACGTCCACGACATAGTTATTAAGTAGTTTTCATTTCACCCCGCTTATAAAGACATTTTCAAAATTGCAAAAAATAATTGGTTGAGATCCAATTCATTCTCACCATATTATATCACTAGAGAGAGTCACTATTATTTGTTATTTAATTACTTCATGGGCAAGATCTGTGCAACTGCTTTGTCCCCTTTCTTAAGTAATACACAAAATAAATTACACAGAATGGCTATAGTAGCGATAAATATTCCCATCCATGAAACTTTTTGTATTTTATAGTTCTTATTGGCTACATCTACACAGTGCTAACCATCTAGATAAAAACTTTGAAAGATATTAAATTAAAAATTATTCAGATATTTAGAAATACATTTTATATTTACCTTTATTGGTATCCTTCTTTGTTATATGTTTTGGGAATGTCTTGGATAAGAAATGAATTATTTTCCAGCCTACATACAGGTATGTGGTGTGTTGATTTGTTAGAAAATGTTCAGATGATTAGTTGTTCATATCGATGACTGGAAATCACCAGTAGGATCACTATTACTGATTTTTTTTTTTTTTTTTTTTTTGCCTCAGGCTCTGATATGGCACAACACAGCACTGTTCCTGATTCTGTGTCATTTACAATTTTGATATTTTGTTTGTCATGGATTTTTTTTGTATTTACTTTGATGGAGGGGTAGACATATAGATCAATTGAACAGAATTAAGAACTCAGAAATAAACAAACCAAATATGCTCAACTGATTTTTGACAAGGATGCAATAACAGTTCAAGGGAGGAAAGGTTGCCTTTTCAATAAATAGTGCTAGAGCAATTAAACATCATAGGCAAAAATGAACCTCAACCTAAGTTTTATATCTTATGCAACAAAATAACTCAAAATGAAATTAAATACAAAAAAATAAAACTATAAAACTTTTAGAAGGAAACATAGGAGAAATCTTTGGAATCTGAGGCTAGACAAAGAGTTTTTATACTTGACACTAAAAGCACAATCCAAAACTGAAAATTATTAATAAATTGGACTTCATCATGATCTATAACTTTTACTCTTTTAAGCCTCCATGAAGAGGATAAAAAGACAAGCTACAGAAAGGGGGGGGTGCGAATATTTGCAAAACACATATCCAACAAAGGACAAGCATCTAGAATATATAAAGACCTCTGAAATTCAACAGTAAAAAAAAAAAAACAAAAAAAAATCCAATTAGGAAATAGACAAAGGACATGAAGAAAAGTTTTTCTGAAGAGGATATACAGATGGCAAGTAAGCAATGAAAAGATGTTAAATATCATTGGTGTTAGAGAAATGCAAACTAAAACCACTTCACCTGTCAGAATGCCTAAAATGAAAAATAGTGACTAAGAAAAATGCTGGTAAAGAGGGAGAAAATGGATCACTCATACATTGCTGGTGGGAATGTAAAATGGTACAGCCATTCTGGAAAACAGTTTGGTAGTTTCTTAGAGACCTAAACATGCAACTGACATATGACCCAGCCATTGTAGCTTTGGTCATTTATCCTCCTAAAATGAAAACTATGTTCACACAAAAATCTATACATGATGTTTTATAGGAGCTTGATTGGAAATAGCCCCAAAGTGGAAACAAGCCAGTTCCCCCTCGATGAGTGAATGGATAAACACACTGTAGCTCATCCACACTACAGAATACTACTCAGCAATAAAAAGGAACAATCAATGCATACAACAACCTGGATAAATCTCCAAAGAATTATGCTCAGTGGAAAAAAATAAATCTCCAAGGGTTATATACCGTATGACTCGGTTGATAGAACATTCTCTAAATGACAAAATTATTAAAACGGAGAAGCCACTTGTGATTGCCGAGAGGGAGGTAGGTGTTGGACAGGAGTGGGTATGACTATAAAAGGGCACATGAGGAACCCTTGTTGTGATGGAAATGCTCTATATCTTGACTGTATCACTGTCAATATTCCTGGTTGTGATTATTACTATAGCTGTACAAGATGTTACCATCAGGGGGAAGCTGTGTAAAGGGAAGTGGTAGGAAATTCTCTATATATTATTTCTTATAGCTGCATGTGAAACTACAATTATCTCAAAAATTTAAAAAAATAGTTTAATTAGAAACATACTTTAAAAATATATTATACTGAAACATTATTTATATTGGTTACTGAGTTTGTTGGTGTCCCCTTAAATTTTCTACCTGAGAAGAGTACCTTTCTTACCTCACTGTAATCTCAGCTCTAGAAGTCAGATTAAAAGAGGGAGAAACTAGAATGAATGGGAGTAGAAAGGAAGAGTTAGAGGTTCCTAAGGAGTGCTCTGCTAGCTTACAGTGATGGAAGACTTTAAGATATTTGGGGCAATAAGACAAGAAAGATAGACTAGAAACCACAAAAGCTTCTGGAAAAGTTTAGAGATGCAGAGCTTGAGAACAGAATCTTCCTTTCAGCACTTGGAGGCAGGCACAAAGAGGGGGGATATTATGCAAATACAGATATTTAGAGGAATAAAACAAAACTAGGTTTTTGTTGTTGTTCCCCTTTCATCACTCTCTCCCTCCTGCTGTGAATCTTGCCAGGAGGAATCTTAGAATGCTAATGTCTCAGTATTTGACACAGCCAGTGATCATTGCACAGTGGCCAATTGATTTCTGACTCAGTCTTTGCAAATCAGCCCTGTAACTTCACATTCATTCCAAGCCTCCAGGAGTTGAGCACAGCAACGACAGAGCCCACCTTCACTGTCAGATAATAAAGTTTAGTCATGCAGCTTAAAATAAAATAAGCAAGAAGCAGATGGCAAAAGGACAGAATGTAGTGTATTTAATCTATCCATGTTTGCATGGAAGCAATTGTCTTCTTGGCTCCAGAAAAACTGAGCAAGACAAACAATAGTGCTTCTCTTTCCTGGGCACATATGACAACTGTTTATATAGGTGATCTGGAGTTTGGGGTAATTTGCCCCTCAGCTTGCTGAATTCTCTTTCTTGGAACCAGGAAACTGAGCTGGCCCACTTCTCCCTACAGGCAATCAGTGCAGGGGGAGGTTTAGCAGAGCTTGCTCAGTAAACAATGCTGATCAAAATGATAATACCCAAATGAAACCAATATTGGACCAAGTGGACCTCTCAAGACCTGGGGTGCTCATCTATAATAAAAGAGCTGTCAGACCAAATGCTCAAGTGCTACATGTTTCAGTGTAAACTGTTAGGCAGTCACCACTCTGAAATGCAAGTGGTGAAGTAGCATCATGGAAATTTTATTCCAATTTGGCTTATTTAGAATCCCTGCAATGCTGGAGAAAGGCAATGGGAAAAAATGACTTCGCTCCTCTGAGGGGGCACTCTGACACAGAAATCTGCAAGGCTGACTTGAGCCCTTTGCTTGGAATTTATTCTTGTTCCAATTCAAATGGTGCCTGAGTACATTTTAATGACATGTCAATTAAGGCCCATAGCTGACTGCCAGAGTAGAAGTGTCCAATAGAAATCTATGAGCAAGAAGAAGGTAGGGTAAACAACAAGGTCTTACTGTATAGCACGGAGAACTGTATTCAGTATCCTATGATAAACCATAATGGAAAAGAATATAAAAAAGAATTATATATGTGTAACTGGATCACTTCACTGTACAGCAGAAATTGACACAACATTGTAAATCAGCTATACTTCAACTAAAAAAGAAAGAATGAGGTAGAGCTGGGCA
The DNA here is from genome assembly GCF_025265405.1 of Mesoplodon densirostris. Classification (NCBI taxonomy): domain Eukaryota; kingdom Metazoa; phylum Chordata; class Mammalia; order Artiodactyla; family Ziphiidae; genus Mesoplodon; species Mesoplodon densirostris. The sequence continues at coordinate 51,358,577 of NC_082673.1, read as the reverse complement.
GTTAGAAAAGAAGAGGCTGTGAGGAAATGGGAAGAAAGGTTAAAAAGCGAGTGAAAATGAGGTTCAGACCAGCTATTTTTTCCATTATGTTTAATCAAATTTCAGAGAAAACATTCATAAAACCTGCATGCTTTTAAAAAGAATCCATTCAAATACAAGGAACTTGGGGTTGATCAAGAAGAGAACTGTCAGTAGCTCCACCATCTGACATTGTTCTGCATCTACATCTTTGGAGAGTGTAGGTTTCAAAGAGGGGAAATGCTATGTGACACAACATGCAAAGCCATTCCCCTGATCCACAGAAGCTGGGTTTTGAGTTTAGTCTTCTGGTACATGGACTATGCTTGTTGTTTACTACCGTGAGTCAGGAACCAAATGAGGAAGACAATAAAGAAGCTGGCTTTCCCTTCTCATTGTATATCTATTCTCAACCATTCCAAGTCTTTACCAAGTCAAGTACTCTACAAAAGCTTCCATTGATTCTCTGAGTTTCTATCCTATAGACTATGTAACACACATCTGAACCCTTAAATTTCATGTTTTCATTTTCATCTACCTCACATGTTCATCCTCTTGACCAACTGGGTCTTAGCACTAGCATTAATATGGCTAGCAAAATAGCCAGGTTGCTGTTTTCATAGAACTTACTCTCAGGCAGGGGAGCAGATTTTAATGAAAGTTCCTTAAAAACAAGGACCCTTCCTGGATTCCATGATTTCTCAAAGAGTGTGTTTAAATGGTTTCATCTGAAAATATGTAATCTCAGGAGTGCACTGAACTCATCCAGTATAGTGCCTCCTTAAGCAGGTTTTCTTTATAAAAATACAGATGTTGAGCATATCATTTTGATTATTTCCTGAGAGCAAAGTATGAGACTTTTAAAAATGGGGTTATTGTAAAGTATAGTACATCATGGGCAATAAGAAATGAAATTGCCCATGCTATAACAAAAGTAGAGGCTGGAACATGCTTCTGACTGTGGTTCTAACCATGTGGACAGAGAAATGGAGAAAGCTGGTCAGCAGAGGGAGAAAATGAAGCAGACACTCAGAGGGACACAGCCATGAGGGATCGTGACCAGCCTTCACTGAGCAGTTTCCCAGTCCAGTGGACTTTCAGTGTTAAACCCAGGAAAGTTCCAGGCAAGCTGGGATGAGTTGGCCGCTCTACTAGGAATTCCTGGAACCCAACTTTGTTCTTGCACTTGATTCTATGAGAGTTTCTTCTTTTGGTTTACATTTTTCTGATTAGGGTTTCTGTCACTTACTTGTAAACCAGAGTCCTACTGAAAAATAATTAGGTTGTATTTTTCACCTTATAAAGAGTTTCTGAGTCTCACAACAACTCATTAAAACAAAGAAGATGACATCCATATTTTAGAGAGGAGAGGATGGACTCGGAATCCTGGGAACATTTATCAAGATCATATGGCAAGTGTTCAGGAGATTTGTATTTCTAGGAAGCCTCCTTCTCAGTGTGTAGGGTTTAAGCATCTTGCAGTAATGGATTCTGTAATTCGTGGGCAATCCACCAGTCAAAACCTGCACTTCTAGTGACTCCTACCCACACCTCTACTTTGTTAAGTCTGGTGGTTGTATACACTTTCTATACCCTGTGTTAAACTCTACCATCATCACCCCTTTTCCTATCTATAGTCTTCATTGCAGCTTCACTGCTTGACAAGTGGGAAAGTAAGAATAACCAAAACTCAGAGATTACCTCCCTTTGGGGCTTTACATACATTATCTAATTTAATCCTGAAGGTTATTGTGTGAGGTAGGTTTTACCATTTCACTTTACAGATAAAGGATCTGAAACTCAGAGATTATTAAGTGGCTTGTTCAATGTTCCACAGCTGTTATCCAGTGGAGCCATGATTCAGATCAACAGCTTCTGGCTCCAAACTTCCGGGTATGCGGATGGCACTATTTTGGAATATGCCAATTTTTTCACATGAGAGAACAAAAGGGAGTCTGTGCAAACTTTAGGGATGGAGAAAGGCCAGTGAGAACTTCAGGTGACTCTCAATGCCCAGTCTTAGGGCTGTCCTATGCAGTATAATTCTAGAGCTGCTAGAACAAGAGAAGCCCCAAGATATATGGCATTTTCTATTCACGATTCATTTATACTCACTCTGGAATTTTCTCTTTCATGTATTTGAAAGGCTCCCTGAATGAATGTTCCTCAACAGGAAAAAAAAATTCGAAAAGAAGGAGAAAAAGACATGATCTTTTGTTTAATGTCTATTATTTTTTTATGTCATTATGTCATAGGTGTTTATTATAAAATCATAATAATTGAATTACAAAATTATTGAAAATACAGTTGGACAAAACAAATTATAAAGAGCCATCCTTAATATGACACCCCCAAATCACACTTGTAAAGATTTTGCCATTTATTTTTTCTGGTTAAAATCACATATAACCATGCACACAGATGCACGGGCACACACACACACTTTTTAACCAAAAATAAAATCATGTAAAAATGGCTTTGTAACCAATTTATTTCCTTTTTAAAAATAAATTGTGAATATCTGTACATGTCAATGAACACTAATTTTTATTGTTTTTTTCTAATAGAATAGAGCATGAATCTCTACCCATATAGATGCCAATAGTTATGCTGTTTAACTGTTGTTTCCTCTTCCCCCACCCTCATTACCAAAATTCAAGCCCATCCATGAGTAATGCAGTGTCTGATGAGCTGAAGTATTTAGTAAGCTAATGTTCACTGTCCACAGCAGGAGGCCTGCACAGCTTGGCTGATGAGAAATGAACTGCCTGAAGCAATCTTTTAATGGCAACTAATTTCCCATATTTGATTCTCAGCTTAGCCAACTAATATCTAGTTCAAGCGTGACGAAGCATTCACAGTTCCTTTTGAAAGTTCTCTGAGAAGCCAAACAGTGTGTTCAGGGCCATCGTGACCTTCTCAGATCTTGTCCTGGCTTTTCCAGACCAAACCTTGATCAGCAGTGGTCAGTGATCTTACAAAAAGAGTTTAAGGGTGAGTCTTCATATTGAGAGCTTTCTCTTTTTAATTCCATTTTCAGATAAGTTGGTGATGAAAATTACTGGGCAACAAAGTTTATAAATGTCCATTAAGACTCTTCAGAGAGACCATACATCTAACCCTTAAGAATATTTTCATTTTCTCTGTTTCCTCCAAATGATTTTGCATCAATCAGTTTTTCTTACTCTTAATGCATTCAAGATATCTAATGTGTGTTAAGCCCCTCTATCCTTGTCTTAAATAAATCCTATTACTCTGTGAGTCTATCCCATTACACAGTGATTACTGAATAGAGCTCAACTTAATTGGATATGATCATGTCCTGGTATATAGAATTATCATCCAGGAAAGTTAGTATTTTCAGTTGTCATCAATATCCCTATTTCTGTTATATTTTACATTTAATTATTTTTCCAAATCTATGGAAGGTTTTATTAACATTTTTTAAAAAATAGCTCTAGGGCTTCCCTGGTGGCACAGTAGTTAGGAGTCCGCCTGCCGATGCAGGGGACGCAGGTTCGTGCCCCAGTCCAGGAAGATCCCACATGCCGCGGAGCAGCTGGGCCCATGAGCCATGACCGCTGAGCCTGCTCGTCCTGAGCCTGTGCTCTGCAACGGGAGAGGCCACAACAGTGAGAGGCCCGCATACCGCCAAAAAAAAAAAAAAAATAGCTCTAAATATTTTTAATAACTACAGTATGACTAGATTCTGGGGAGAATATATTCAAAGATCACTTGCTCACAAGATTTATAGGCAGAGAGTGAGGTAGAGGGTAGCATAGTGAACACTGATGGGCCTGAAATGTAGGTGCATGCCTGTGTATGTACGTGCACACATGCATGTGTACACATACACCGCAGACACACACACACACACACACACACGCTGAAGTTATTTGTGTCATCAAAAGAAAGTGCCACCTCCTGCTCCCCCACCTCCCACCCGTGACCACTATTTCCCATTCCTAGTTTCTGGAAACCAGAAATATGAATATTTTTATTTTGGACCAGATCACCATTTTTCAATCCTAAAATAACCTCACCACTTTATTTACACTTCAGTAAGAATTGCAATCTCAAACGGTACTATAAATAATTCACAAAAGCCCAGCCTGATATAGGCAGCACAGAGAGCCTCATAAAAGGAAAAGAGTCAGAGAGCTGTCAGGAAGCATGGTGGGAAGTGGGTCCACAGCCTACACTGACCACATCACATGCTCCTGTCTATCCTGGGCTGTTCATTCCGGGGAATTAGCCTTCCCAATAAACAAGACTCAAGTGGTTCATTCCATTCCAGCCCTTTAGGAAAGAGTGAGATCATTGTTTGACTGCCTTAGAGAAATATTGGGACGGAGACTCCTTTGACCCAATATTCCCTTAAATTACCCAGGAAGCAATTTTCTGAGTTGCACACTCACTGATATTAATCCATTGGTGGAGTGGTTGTCTAGCATGGAAACTTCTGTTCTTCCATGGAGCCTAAGAAAGCCCATCACTTTTCTAGAACATTCTTACCTTGAAGTAGTACAAAACCACATCACACAATGGTTAGGGTAGTAGGTTCTGGAGTCTGGCCGATCTGGCTTTGAATCTCAGCTCTGCCATGTGTTCTTGCTATAATCTTGGACAAGTTATGCAGCCTTTCTAAGTCTCAGTTCTTTAATCAGTAAGATGGGGAAAATAATAACAACCATCACGTAAGGCTACATGAGGAATAAATTACATAAAGTGTACAAAGTTCTTAGATGAGTGCCTAAGACATAATACATGATTAACTCTTGCTGTTACTATATTATTATTACTGTTATCATTTTATCTATGTTTTCAAAGCCCAGTCAAGTTAGGAATAATTTCTTTGTTATAGTATTTTAGGTACTTGGTTAGGGCACAGACTCTGATTCCTTAATAGTTCATGTCAATTAGATGATATTCTCATACCTAATACACTTCAATAATCAGACTGCAGATATTGAAAGCTTCAGAAAAGTTCTACTTTTCTATTTCCTTGTTACTTATTTATTTTGTCTTGTTTCATTTTGTTTTAGGTTGAATTCTAATAAAAGTAAATTAACTATAGTCTTTAGATCTCTGTGCTTTTTTTAACTTATTGATGTTAAGAAGAATGGCTTAACAAGTGTCAAAGATTGCCATGAAAAGGGAGGATTGGCACTGAATATTTTAAAAGGGAGGAGTAAAAAATATTGGGCAGTAAATGATATTCACAGTCCATAGTGTTGAATTATCACTTAATAAAAAGTTTCGTTTTTACCTTGCTGCACTGTCTAATATGGTAGCCATTAGGCTCATGTGACTCTTTCATTTAAATTAAATTTTTTTTAATTAAAAAAAAATTGTTCCTGAGTTCCCACTAGCTACACTTTAAGTGTTCAACTGTTACATGGAGGTAGTGGCTACTATATTAGACAGTGAAGATTATGGGACATTTCTGTAAATACAGAAAGTTCTCCTTGAATGCTTGACTTTCTAGGGTGCAGGGAGGAAAAGGTCAACTTCTGAGTGGATTGAAGCTAATGTGCAGATCCTTTCCACTCTCCCCTGGGAATCATATTTCCTAGGCTTAAGTGTCGTGAAAATATACTCACTCTTCAATTTTAGAAGACAAATCTGGTTTTGACCCAAACTTTGGACCTTGGGCTGAGCTCCAAGGTACAAACATGATGTGACAAACAAACATGATGTGTTTTTTGGACATAAACAATTAGTCACTTTCCATCTTTGCTTTTTGAGTAAACATGTACATAAAACCAAGTTGAGTATGCAGATTTCACCTCATTCTATCCTTGTTAGATCTGGAGAAAGTCAGGGAAACTTGCTTCAAAGGTGGCTCTGTCCAGTATGACTTCAGTTGAGTTGGGTCACCTGTTACCTGGTAGTGAGATAGGTGGGGCCCTGGTGGTCAGCCCCCACAAGTGCAGGAGGGAACCACAATCCGACCAACACTAACAGATGAAATAATCCTGCTAGGGTTCACCTTGACCTGGAACAGGCATCAGTACAATGTACTTAATACCAGCACTAGTAATACAAGATGCAATAAATAATAATAATCAGATTCAGTTTCCACATGAACAAAACTATTGTCTCCATTTTGAAGAACTTTGATTCTGTGTATTTAAGTGACTTGCTGAAATTTGGATATCTGGAATTGACACAGCTACACGGGATTTCAATCAGGTTTTCTGATGACAAATCCTGGGCTTTCCTCCATGAACTAGAATATGTTGTAGCTTTAGTAATAAATATAGAATAACTAGTATCTTTGACAGTGTGGCCAGAGAGTGGATTTTCCTCTTAGGCTAATGACTTATCTTTTATTAGCATGAACATCCCATTCACACATGATTCTAATAAGAATGTCACAAATATGATATGATTATAATTATTATTTTATTTTTACAGACAAAGTTCCATGGGTGCCAAGCAAAAGTGCATTTGCCCTATTATTTCTCAAAAGCTCACCTGGCATATGCCAATCAGGTAATTGCTTGTGCAAATGCATCATTAGGTGCACAATTACCTCATTTGAAACACAAATTCAGGGCTGAGTGGAAACAGCCCCTGCATGTACAGTTTCCTGAGTGTACTCATCATTACACCCAATATGGAAAAATTAGCCCTTAAATCCTTTTCCCACCCATGGCTTTCTGTTTCCTTCACTGATGGTATCCATTAAAATAAAAGAAAACATGATGTGTTTTCTGGACATAAGCAGTTAGTCACTTTCCATCTTTGCTTTTTGAGTAAACATGTACATAAAACCAAGCTGAGTATGCAAACTTCACTCCATTCTATCCAGGCAGGATAATTCTCCCTTTACCCCAGGCTCCGGATGACATTCTATTTCATAACTGTTTGCATGGAAATGATGAAGGCTTTATTTTATTTTATTTTATTTTTTTCTTTCCAAATACATTTGGCAAAATCTTCCAAGCTGTCTCTTTATGGCAGAATATTGTCCCTGGCCCATTTATATGCTAATTGATGAAGTGTTACCTTTTACTGACAAGTATTTACATGTTAATTAACTTTGGGAGGAGGGTTAGAAATACTAGTTTGCCCTGTTTAAAGTGATAGAGGGGATGCTCCTTCCTTTCAAGAAGAGAACAAAGACAGTATCATAAAAGGAAATTATTTAATTACCTCCTCCTAAGAATTAGAAATATGTTTTCCAACTTTTCTCTCTGTAGAGGAATCCTCCGGATTGTGACCTGAGGCACAAAAGGAGCAGGGAGTGAACATTCCTCCTTTTAATCTGAGATCCAGGTGAACACATCTGGTGTGGGGAATCTAGGTCAGTGATAGTGAAGGAGTAAGAAAAAGAAAAAAGAAAGCAAACTTGGAAATAGTATTTTTTTAATGGAGTATTCCTGAGAATAAATGGATTCCATGAAAACCCATACAAGTGAATTAGAAATAGTCTCTTGACCTCTTACATTCTTATGCTGGTGTATGTCCTGTCAGTCACTGGAGGAGGAAAAGGAGGGCTATGATAGAAAGATAACATGACAGTGAAAATACTGGGAAACTGCTAGGAAGAAATGATCAAAGTAGAGAGGCAGGAGATAGATGGGTCCCAGGCTGAACAGTTTCTCTCCTGTGGACAGAAACTCCATAATAGCAGAAATTCCATAAAAGCAAGATGGTGGAGGAGGCTGGGCCCTGCCCAGGTAAGAGATAAATGACCACATATTCCTCATTCTTGAAGTCAAGCAGACCTCCCAACAACACATGCGCAGAAAGGCTCCCTGGAGGTCAAAAAGGGAGGGGACGCTACCTCATAGTAAGTGATGTCCGTTACCGATAGGCCTCTTCGCTAGAATCCATCTTGCCTGAGAGATGCGCACGCAGATCAGGGAGGACCCTGAGATATACCAAATACGGACTCAGCAACAGGCAAAGCAAGATGATTGGTCATAGGAAACCCAGAAGAAATGCCCCATAAAAGTGATTCAAACTACCACGAGGGTGAAACTCTCTCTCTGAGCCTACCTGTGTGTCTATCCACACGTACCATACTCTTTTTCCTCCTAATAAACACTTTACTTGCTTCACTACTCTCTGTCTCTATGTGGAAATTCATTTCTACACAGCTGACAGGCCAGGGCCTTGTTACTGGCCACTGGTCCCTGGTGGTCTAGTGGCTAGGATTTAGCACTCTCACTGCCGTGGCCTGACTTCAATCTCTGGCTGGGAACTGAAACCCTGCTTCAAGCCGCTGCAGGCCAAGGCTGCCCGAGATCAGTAGGAGTCAATAATGTTATAAGAACTAAATGAAGAGTACTTTGAATTCAACGAACAAAAAAAATCTCTACTGTAAAGTACAGCAGATCAAATGGGAGTGTTTCATTGAGGCAGATTAAAAATTTTAATTGTATATTTGAGCAAAAATTAAATCGTGCAGCACCAAACCAGAGTTGTTTAGGGGGGCACCACTGCAGGAGCTAGGTGCCAACTAAAAATTGGCACTTGCCATCTACCTCTGCAAGAGTTAAATCATGAGCCACCACAGCTGCTGACCTTCAACACATCCTGAAGGGAGTTCAGGGTGGAGATCAGGATGAGGTACTCTGTGCTTTGGGAAAAACTAGAAGAACAGGTCTTCAGATACTTAGGTATTCTCAGGAGAAGATTTTATGAGCCCAATTCTTGCACCTCCTCATACCTAGAAAAGCACTAAAATCATTAGTGGTGACATCTGTGAAACTGAGCAGGACCCTCTGGGACTCCTAGGCATGGAAAACTTTCTGTGTCCCCTATTTTTTGTTTGTAGGGAGTAGGCTTCAACCTCCATGACATTCTCTGAGTTCTAAAGGGCAAATTCAAAGAGTTGCTAATCAGGGAAGGGAGGGGATGCAGAGACAAGGGAGGAGCAGTCAGGAAACAGTAGTGCAGCCTTGGGGCAGGGTCCTGGTTCCACCTCAAGGGATACATATAACTATCTTTGAGCTCTTCTGCGGAACCAAAACCCCCAACAAATGGAAGATGTAAGCTACTTGATGAAGGATTCTTCATTTCAGAGAGAAGGTCACAGTTTCATAACCTTGAGAACCACAGAAGCTCATCAGAAGACCACCTGAGACCAGGTTAAAGGAATGCAGGCCCTGTACATACCCTGATCCTTATCAGCAACCTTGCCCTTGAGCCACTGCTATAAAACTCCTCACCAAGTCCCCCTGGGTTGGGACACAGTTTTGAGGGCATGAGCCCGCTTTGTCCCCTTTTACCTGGCAAAGCAATAAAACTATTGTCTTCGGGCTTCCCTCGTGGCGCAGTGGTTGAGAGTCTGCCTGCTGATGCAGGGGACGTGGGTTTGTGCCCTGGTCCAGGAAGATCCCACATGCCGCGGAGCAGCTAGGCCCGTGAGCCATGGCTGCTGAGCCTGCAAGTCCAGAGCCTGTGCTCTGTAATAAAAGAGGCCACAACAGTGAGAGGCCCGTGTACTGCAAAAAACAAACAAACAAACAAAAAACAAAACAAACAAACAAACCAAAAAAACTATAGTCTTCTACTTCACCTAAAACTCTGAGGTGGAATTTTCAACATCATCTGCTACTGGTGACTAGCGGAAAGCCTCTGCCAAAATGTGTGCTTGACTGCGTGCACCACCTTCACTAAAATCATTCATAACACTGACCTTCCCCCCTGCCTCTTTGGAGCAGTTTCTCAGAGCTATCTGAAATGTTGTCTCCTTGGCTATAGTCCTCATTTTGCCCCAAATAAAACTTAACTCACAAGTGGTGCATTTATTTATTTTTGGTAGACATAAGGGAAAGACTTATAGAGAAGAGGAAAAAGAAAAACAGAATTATTTGACTGATGGTAGCTGAAGCCGTTGCTTTATTTGGGAAAGCCTGGTTGGCTGTTTGTGATTGGCCCTCCTTAGGGTTCCATTTCTTAAACTTGAGGCATTACAGACTTAGGTTTTGGTTTGCTTACACCTAATGGCCTACCTGTTTAATTAATTTAACAAGATCAAGCAGTAAAAAAGCATACAAATTTATCCCTGTCACCATGTGAAGGACACTTGGGGGGGCAGTTGATTTAGTAAATTCAGTACTTGTCCCTCTAAGTCTGATAAACTCATAAATGTCCATGCTTACCCTGATGATATTCATGGACTTTTTCAGAGTTTTAGGTAAATACCAGCTGGTACCCAGGATTGCCTGTCTTTGTTATCCTCTTAAGTAACAAATCCTAGAGATTTTACCTCCTCTCTATCTTTAAAATATATCTGACCCCTGCTCTCCATTTCTGCTACATTTTTAGATCTTCATCATTTACTCCCTTAATATCACTAAAAATCTCCTACCTGGTTACACTAGTTCCAGCATGGCCAGTCTCCAATTCATCTTCCACACTTCAGCCAGAATGATACACCACATTCTCATCTTGTTGCAGGAAGGGGAACCTCTTCCAGGGCCTGAGAGTGGGCTCTTGCTTAATACTGGGAAATGAATTGTCTGAGGAGACAACAAAGCAAGAGACTTTATTGGAAAGGGGTGCCAGGGCAGAGAGAAGCAGGATAAGGGAACCCAGGAGGACTGCTCTGCCATGTGGCTCACAGTCTCAGGTTTTATGGTGATGGGGTTAGTTTCTGGTGGTCTCAGGCCGTATCATCTGACTCAGGGTCCTTCCTGGTGGCACGCATATCTCTCAGTGGAGGTGGATTCCAGTGTGAGGGTTTCTGGGAGGTTGGAAGGACATATCGTCTCCTCCCTCTTCGTTGGGCCCCTCCCGAATTCTCCCTGTTAGTTTTCGGCAGCAGCACCCTATTCTTTATCAGGACCTCCTGTTGCGAGACAACTCAGGCAAGCAGTTATCATTGTGCCTGGCCAAGGCAGGCAGTTTCAGTCAATGGTTCCCTAATTTAAGTTCACTGATTCATTTATTTACCAGACATTTACTGGGAATCCTCCATGTCATAAGCTTAGTGCTAGGTGTGTAAGTTTTACATGACCTCTTACTCTAAGATATTTGAATGGACTCAATACACAAGTTACATACCTCTCTACCTGCTAACTGGTAATGATTTTCATTAAATATAAAAAAGTTTAAGAAAACTATGCTCTTAGCTATGAACTTTGGATTAGTGGTACTTTTTGTGTTGAGTTCAATAGAGAACATAGAAATATTTGTAGTTTTCTAGAAATTTAAATATGTAAAATTTACATAATTCTTTTCTAACAGCATAGATCTATCCTACTGATAGAGGTAACATTAGTGAAGCTACTGCTCAGGAGACAAGGAAAACTAGAAGGTTCATTTCATCCTGTGCAACTTCTCTATTCTTCAAAAAGGAAATGGTGGGTGGTATAAGATGGTGAGGTCTGTTTGGGGAGGGAGGTGGGAACTTGTGTACATTAACATATAGAGGGGGAGAAAAAGGTAAAGAGAGGGCAAGAAAAGGTCAAGGAATTGTGTGTGTTGGGGGGACACGGGAATAGTGGAGGGAGAAAGAAGGCAGGCTAAGAAGAGAAAAAAGACAAAAAATTTTTCATTTTAAAGCAGAAAAGTGCCCCTGATAGGAACATGAAGAAATATAGAGTAAATACGTTATATCTATTTAAATACATTGAAAATTAAACTTTAGCAATAGACATCATTTTGCACCTGAAGATAGCATGTTCCCTTTGGAAGGCTTTTTGCTGTAATAAGGAAACATGATATGCCTATAGGGTTTTATTTGTAAATCTAAGCATTACATGAAATTTCAAACTTCTGGTAAAATGGAAGAGTTTGTATCAGTATTTGGTAGAAAAAGAAATAATTTTCTGATTGTACTCTGCACAGAAGAGCATTATTGCCCTGTTGATTTTTTTTTCTTTTCACTTTCACATTTTGTTTGATCTTAAGCCAAAAGAGGAAATAGAGTCTGAGTGCCAGAACTTGGGAGGATAATTAGGGCCTTTCCTCCAACTGGCTGGCTGGAAGCAGGCAGTGAGTGCTCTTTCTCTAGGAAGCAGCAATCTGTAAGAAGCGAAAGACCAAATGTTTTTTTTTTTTTTTTCTGTTTTTATGCCAATGTGCCCCAGTTCTAGCAGTATTTATCTTAAAAAGGCTCTTGTCTAGACACGGGTATTCACGATGAAGTGACATAACCATCCCACCCAAGCCTGGTTGAGAGTCATGGGTATATAGAGATTAAATGGTAATTAGCCCTAGTTGAAATTTCGTGAGTGATATGTTGGAAAAATATATTTATACATTATTCAACAAATACTTGATGATGTTGTGTTTTAATAACATATGCCGGATTCTGTCCTAGTTGCTGGGAATACATCAATAAACCAAATCATCTGTCTTCATGGAGATTATAGTCTGGTGGATCTATACCTACTTGTTTGATTTTTTTTTCTTTTTAATCTTGCTTTATTAAATAGAAAGCTTGCTTTTAAATAGAGATGATTACTAGTTACTGGTTATGTTGGGAGGGCAGACAGTAACTTTTTCCTTTTCAATAAAGGGTAGAAAAGCTGTGGGACTCCAAAGCCCTAATTAAACCTCACTTCTTGTTATGCATTTGCTGGGAGACAAAATATCAAGGAGAAAATTAAATTCACTTATATTCTGTTTAGACACCCAAATCGAAGAGATAAGAGTAAACATCATAGGAACAGACTCTTGGGGAAAGTTCTACATTAAAAAAGGAAAAAAAAATCTTTAATATGTGATATTTTATTAAAGTTCTTTTACACACACATAAATAGCATATTGGAATCTTCTCATTACTGTTCATTTTTACTTGATAAATTAAATGTAAAAAGGAAAAAATGGTTAACTTTTTCTAAGACTTCAAAGGGTTTTGTACACAAAGGGATAAAAACAGTTCACTGTACATCCAGTCAATGACTATGGTAATTCTTTAGTATGATGAAGATGTTGTATGATATGAAATTAATAAACAATTGTTCTAATTTTTGGTAACATTATTATTTTTAGGTCTCTGTTTCTCAAGGCTTTTATTGTTTAAAATTTTATCTCTCCTTTTTAATACTCGAGTTAATGACTGAAGTGTTCACGTCAGAATTTTCCCCTTTTATGTAGCCCTCTCAAACCCTACTGTTCACATCCACTTGAAACACACATAATTATAAATCATGAGAGCCCAATTATTATCTTCTCTCCACCCCATATCCTCACAGGTGCCTGGCTACTTCAGGAGTGTGAGCTAATCACAGGGAAGATTCATCCTCACTCAGCTGCCTCATTTGATCAACTAAAGAATGAGTCCAACAAAAGTGGTCTCCTTAACGGAACTGATTTTCATTTTTCCTTATTAGTTTATAGAGGATTGAGACAGTGAAAGGACAGAAGAACATAATGAAGAATGACAATTAAAAATCATTTTTTTCTGACACTTTATTTTATTTTGACACTTTCTCTTCTTAAAAAACATTAAAGGGGCTTCCCTGGTGGCGCAGTGGTTGAGAGTCTGCCTGCCAATGCAGGGGACATGGGTTTGAGCCCTGGTCCGGGAAGATCCCACATGCCTCAGAGCAACTGGGCCCGTGAGCCACGGCTACTGAGCCTGCGCGTCTGGAGCCTGTGCTCCGCAACAAGACAGGCCGCGACAGTGAGAGAGGCCCGCGCACCGCGATGAAGAGTGGCCCCCGCTTGCCACAACTAGAGAAAGCCCTCGCACAGAAACGAAGACCCAGCACAGCCATAAATAAATAAAGCAAAACTGTCAAAAAAAAAAAAAGTCTTTATAAAAAAAAACAAAAAACATTAAAAATAAAAATTTAGCTATTTGCAGAGTTTTTTTCTTTCTCATTCTCTGCTACTTGTTTTCCCCTGCTTTTACCCCTAATGAAGAGGGAATTAGAAAATCCATGGTCTAAGTGCTAAGATGATCTGATAGACCTCCAGTTTTCAGCTGTACTGAGAATAAGAACTATAAACAGTCGACCCTTGAACAAAGCAGGGGTTAGGGGCACTGACCTTCCACCCCATTGAAAATCTGAGTATAATTTATAGTCGGCCCTCTGTATCCACAGTTTTGCATCTGACGACTCAACCAACCGAGGATAAGGATTCAACCAACAGGGGACGTGTAGTACTGTAGTATTTACTTTTGAAAAAAAATCTGCATATTAAGTGGACCCATGCAGTTCAAACCCATGTTGTTTAAGAGTCAACTGTACTCCATCAAGGAGCTTGACATTGGCTCTATCATCCCAGAAATCCAGGAGAGCCTCTCCACAACGAAAAACAGAGGGCAGCAAAGTCAGGAAATTATGAGCGTGTGTATAAAATTGTGTAATTGTGTAATTTTGCTCATAATAAGTTTAATTATTATAATTTTTGGCCAGTTTTTCCTCTTAAACACTATTATTATGTTATTCAAAATTAATTACCTAGTAAAGCTGTAATTCACCTTTCTAATTCACCTGACTTTTTCCTGGTAACACAGAAGAAAAGAAATTGAGTAAGCTTTCTATTCTCTTAGTGCCAGGATAAAAATAAAGTGATGCTGAAGAGAAAAAAAGGACCTTCTGTCAGAAATCTTTACTGCAAGTAAAGACAACTGGAGTCCAAGTGACTTTTAAAAAGGGAGTGAGAAAGTATCTTACACAACTAAGAAGTCCTGAAGTAGGCAGGTGAAGATTAATTCCATAGATCAACAATGTCTCCCAAAGAACCCAGCTCTTCCCTTCTCTCCTGTCTTCTCTAGAATCATAAGCTGGCTGTCCACAGCTAGTAGGAACTATTTGCTTCTTATTCATATCTAACAAGAAGTGACAGTGTATCTTGCAGAAGTTCTCTAAGATCATAAGCAAACTTCTTAACATAAAATACATAAAAATGTATCTGGGTGTCCGATTGGTCCAATTAGTCATGTTTTCTGAACCAATCACCATGGCCAAGAGGATGAAGCCTGCTTATTCATTGGTTGAGCCAATCAGGACCCACACAGGAGGTGGGGGTAGAGTCAGTACATGTATGGGTGAGATATTGATGCCTGAATTATGGAAAACCCAAAGAAAAGGAGACTGGACGTTGGGAGGTACAAAACAGTACATATTCTTCTCAAGGCTGAAAATCAGAAGGCTCAGGCCATTCTCAAAATGTCACTTACAAAATGATAAATAGTTATACAATAAGCATTAATTCAATAAGATTTTTTTTTTTTTCGGCATGCGGGCCTCTCACTGTTGTGGCCTCTCCCATTGCGGAGCACAGGCTCCAGACACACAGGCTCAGCGGCCATGGCTCACAGGCCCAGCCACTCCGCGGCATGTGGGATCTACCTGGACCGGGGTACGAACCCGTGTTCCCTGCATCGGCAGGCGGACTCTCAACCACTGCGCCACCAGGGAAGCCCAATTCAATAAGATTTTAAAGCTCTAGTAAAATGAGTTTTACATATGTAAGGTGAATTTTGGCATGTGTTTTACATATGCATGGTGACTGTATTGCATATTTTTTTATTTTCTGTATATTTTTATTTTTATTTATTTATTTATTTATTTTTTACCCTCTTAAACTTATCTGACTAGGGAGAGACTGCACCTTGCTGGGCTAGCCAATTCTTAGAAATAGCATTTGATAGGCTCACTGATCCAGAGCCACAACTCATCTACTGCCCCATACACACCAGGAGGCAATATTCCTCTGCCTTAATCATCCCAGGGCCAGGTACCAGGCAACTAAGGACCATACCTCATAGCTTACACTTCATGGAAATTATTCAAACTAGACAACCTTAAACTGTTCATCCTGTCTGACCTTTCCTGAAGAAACACCAGTAAAGGCTTTAGTCTCAGTTGTCCCCATGCTCTTGTCACCTGACCCAAGCCTGGTACTTCCCCTGTGACCCTGTGTGGCATTTCCTGATCCCAGTCTAGGACTATGAGTATAGTAAACTGTTTTCCTGAGGCTTCCTGTGTCTCCTCTTGTGGCAGAACCTGACTATCTTGTAGCAGAACACAGAAAAGTGAATTAGTAGGTTGGCTTTTATATCTCAGAGAATAGACATTCAGGCACAGGGATCGTATGAGAGTGAGATTGTACTGCATTATCCACAAGTTATATAATAATGACTAGTCATGACACGTGCCCTGTAATGATGACCAGTCTGTGGGTGTGACGTGCCCCTGAAGGACTGAGGGCAGCAGGCCTGGAAGGACCTGTTACACAAGTCTTAGCTCCAGAAATCTCCAGAGGTCTCCCAACAAGGTCCTACCATGGTGCTCTCTTCAGCACAACACAGGGTCCACTGTGTACATTTTAGATAAAGTTCTAGATGTTGGGGATGTCAAAACCCTTCACTTAAACAATATTTTTCTCACTGTAGTGTGTAGAAAGTGTAACTCTTACTCTACCCACCTGAAAATTTAAGAACCGTCACATTCCTCTATTTTCTTTAAAATAAACTAAATCCAATTAACTTCTTTGGTGATGACTGAGAATATAATCTTAGACATTAGCAAGATTTTTCCATCTCATTTTCCTTCTCCTCCCTGCTCTTGACCTTCTTTTCACTTTTACTTCTGTCTCCTTTCCATAGTCCCTTCAAGTTGCTTAGTCTTTAAGAATTTGTATCCCAGTAAATTTTTATTATACTTTGAAACAAAGACCTTTAGTGCCATAAGGAAGTGTTAGGATCTGACTACTTCATTCAATAGGAAAGGGGAAAATGCAATAAGAATAAATACAAGTTAATTATTCAAACCACTATATTGTCGTGTAACCATGAGATATACTCTACAAACAGTTAACATCAAGTTTCCTGTAATATATTGTCTCTCCCCTCAGAAAAACACTTGGAATAAATTGTCAAGGGAAAGTATGCAAAATCCTTCCCTGGAGATCTTAAGAATAAGCCCAAGAATTTCCTAACCTAGAGGTTTAAGAGTGCCTTAAAGTTCTTCAAATTCTTCTGCTTCTATCAGCCTCTATACCTTTCTGTACGCCCGCCAACCTCTGCAAGGACTGCTTCCTCCTTTCCCCTCTACTTTTCACCTAGTTAAATCCTATTCATTCTAATCACCTCAACTCAGAAGTTACCCTCCCCCATACAAATGATGCCCGCACATCCTGAGGTTTTCCTTTGGCGTACATAGACTTTGCAAATATAATTTGTGTGCCATTAATTGGTTAATGTCTACCCTCCCTGCCAGAGTCAGACTCATGTGGCCAATGACCATGTTCACTTTCCAAATTCCAGCATGGTGCATGTTCCATACTTGTTTATCAAATAAATGAATGTAGATTCATTTCACCTGGCAGATAGAAAATGTCTTAGAAATTAAGAGGGAAAAATTTGTTTTGGAGTGCCCAGCACTATGCCATACTTATTATTTTATTCTCATAGCAACCTGAAGTGATAGATGGCATTATCTTAGTTTTGGCAGATGAAAAAGCTGAACCTTCAGAGATTGTTTAACTTACTTGAGATCACAGTAGGTACCAAGAATATCTGGGTCAGCTATTGTGTGTTTTTCCATGGTCCCTTTGTCTCTTTCATCAACAGCCTCTGGAACAGTGAAAGTGGGGAATGCAAAACATTATATTTCTCCCTTAAAAGAAATAGACAGAAAAGGGATCATCCTGATGAGAAGAAATAAGGGAAAAGACATTTAAGCTAGCTCTGAAAATGTAAAGAGATATGTCATTTTTTCTGATTACCCTCTGCCTTCATCGTTGATAGGAAACCAGCATTGAATCTAGATCATAGAGGACTTCCTGTATATAGCAGGAAGTTCCATGTTCTCTGATGGCTGGCATGGTTATTTCTGCAAAGTCAAAGGGACCATCACTATGCTGATGCTCAATCAGCGATTTGCTTTTATTCCATGACTGGTTTTATTGGGATGGATTTTTTCCAAGTGTGCCTGTAAAAAGTACAGGACTGAACAAGGTTCATGGCTATCGCTGGGCCTGGCAACATGAGGGTCATTTCCACGACACATGCAAATCAACATTCACTGGCCCCAGCAGTGCTACTCTGGTGGAGTGTGCAAAGTTCTCTCTGTTTTGCGTCTGCTTCAGTCTTTTAAGCAAACTAAAGGATCATTTTTAGCGGGTGCCCTTGTCAGCTGTTTCTCTGAGAATAGAGCCTTTGATAACATCCAGAAAAAAAGTAATTGTGCCACCGCCCTGCTTCATTTACATAACTGAGATTGATGAGAAAGGAAGGAAAGTGTTTACAGTGCAGGAAGATAGGAATTTCAGGATTAAGTAGGAAGCAAACCGAAATGAACTGTCTGGGGTAATTATGAAACACATACTTCATATGTTTTCATTAGATATTGCTATTATACTACACAAGGCAAAGGAGTTTGATTAAACTATGGTTCAGTATATAAATGTATGCATAAATTACAGGGAAAATAGTTACTTCATTACATTTCAAGAATTCTTCGGGGACATCAGTAAGTAGAAATTTAGTCATTGGGTACGCTGCATTAGAATAAAACTATGGTCAGGCAAGGAGAGAGGAGTTACCAAACAGATAACAAGTGTGCCCACAAAACATGGCCAAAGAAACCTGATGATCATAGATTTAAAAAAAAAAGCCAAGGTGGCAATATGGTATGCAATATAAAAAGCCATAACAACTTCATAGCTATTACTGGTATCTATTGAAAAATAATATCCTTAAAATAATCTTTATGTAAATTATATGTTTACCAATTCTATTCTGCTATTATGATATTTGTACTTAAGTGCCTAAGACAAACTGAATAGTTTCTCATTGTGCCAGGACATCTTTGAGAAAGCCTCAGTGAGGCCCTGTTATTCCTCAGGTAGCCAATAGTGAGTTTCACCTTCTCTGGTTAGTCCTTTATCCATTAACCACCCACATTTGCTCCTCTGGAGGCTCTGCCTGAGTCTTACCTTGGAATAGAGTTAAAGGAAAAATGGGTTTCCTCTAGCCCCAGCCATAAGCATTCGCTCTCCTCCTCAAACACTTACTGCTATTATCCTTAGTCAGTGACTGTATCAAATTGAGCTGATTTATTATATTCACTCAACAAATATTCTTTCCACAAATATTTGCCTATTAAGTGAAAGACAGAATGCTTTACTTTCCTAGAGCTGCTGTAAAAAATTACCGCAAACTTGAAAACAAAGAAAATGAGTTGTCTCACAGTTCTGGAGGTCAGAAATCCAAAATCAAGGTGTTGGCAGGTTGGTTCCTACTGGAAACCGTAAGGTAGGAACTGTCCTGTGCCTTTCTCCCAGCTTCACGATACTTCATTCCCTTTTTCTTCTTTTCTGTGCTGTATAAGGACACTCTGATTGGGTTTAAGGCCTACATTAATCCTATGATTATCTCTTATGAATAAGAGATAATCTTATCTTATCTCTTATGAAATCCTATGATTTCATCTCTTGAACCTTATCTTCACTGTACCTGCAAAGACACTTATACCAAAAAAGGTCACATTCTAAGGTGGCCATAAATTTAGGGGAAACACTATTAAATCCACTGCACAGATTAAATTGGATTTGGCTGAAGAAATTATCAGAGTTTTAGGTCACAAGTCTGGGCCTGCTCAGCATCCCACAGATGTCTAGTGTGTTTGATATGTGTGAACAAAGTCCTGATTGAAGCTCAAGATCAGAGCTTTGGCCAAATCCCCTGATCTGATCAGATGACTCTAAGCAGTGTCTTCAAACTATGGATAGGAGAATTCTAGGTTTTGCAAGAGGTATCTATGGATAGGGGCAGACGATTAAGGGACCTCTAGGTAAATGAAATGATACTTCAACTAGAGTGGCTGAGCTTTTTCCTGTTTTATGTACTGAGGTTCGGTGTAAAAATTTATTTGTAAAAGATAATCCACTTCATAAATGATTGAAAATTAGTGACCAAAAGTTCCATTGCCCCAAACACATATTTTCAAGTAAGGAAGCACATTGCAGTTTTCAAAATTTGGCACGAAATTAACTCCTTCCAAGGGCCTGAAGGAATGACTCACAGAGCTGGTGAGTTTCAAGAGGAGAGGTGGCTGTAAGAGAAGGCCTACACCCAAGGTGCTGCTTCACCTGGTGACCACTTTTCACCACTGTTTTGAAACCAGCAGCTTCAAATAGGACTGGAGCTATGGGTCATCAATATACTCTGAGAACAGAGCAAAGCATTTTATAAAAGGCTCCTCTCTGAATACTTAGGGGGTGAATGTTATCAGCTTAGAGTCAGGCTCATTCATTGTCCTCATACTGGCAAATGCTTAGTAAACGTGAATAGTATTGGGTTGTGAGGAGTAGACTCAGGTTGAGGTATCATGGTGATTATTTAGGGAGTTGGGGAAAGCTCCTTTAACTCCCATTCAGGCTTCTCAGCTCTTCAGCAACCCCAAAGCAGTAAGATTGCTGGAGTTATAGAGGCTTTCTGGACTCACATCTGTTTATGAAAAACCTCAAACTCTAAGCTAAGCAAATCTATTTAACTCACTGTAATTATAAATATGAGCTTTTATTATTCAAATGACTTCTTCATATGCCAGGAAAACCACCTTGCAAAGCTTATTAAGAACCACAGAACAGAAATCTTTGTTCTCAGAAATGACAGATGTCTTAAAGAAAAACAAAGCAAAATAATACTATAAAACCCAATCTCTCCCAAATGGCAGCTTTTTATACTAGATGAAGAATAGATATTTGACCTCCAAACCAGTGAGATGTCTGGAATGGAAAAAATGGCCACTTGCTGCTTCAGCTTGATTAATAGGCTTCTACTTCAGTTGGTTTGGGATGCTCATTATGAAGTGTTTCCACCGAGATCATGTGGAGTCAACTCTGACAGCCCCTCTTCTCACCCCTTCCCCCTCCCCACCCCACCATCACCACCAAATATAGTGTCATTCTAAAGTCTACATTCTCTGACATTACTTTGATCTTAAGGGCATTCTTAGTCATTCTGAATTCTCATTCTGTAGTTTCTAATTAGTTTTCTTGCATTAATTTAAATGTATTTCTTTGGAGATGGGACTGGAATGGGGGTAAAGTGCATGCCTCCATCAAACATGTCTCATTTCAGACTAAGCTTAATCATGGACACTGGTGGCTTGGTCAGGGGCTGAGTGTCTGAGTGATGACAAGAGATATGGGCTTGTTTCAAAAGGTGAGGTGGTGGGATCACTTATTCCCTTTGAGGGATAGTCCAGGTAAGTGGTGAAGGGCACAGGCTCTTGGTAAAATTCTGCTGTCATTTACTAGCTGGTGACCTCAGGCAAGGTCCTGGACTCTCAGTCATAAAAATTACATAGATCAACATGTATAAAGTATTTGGACCTGTACCTGGCACCTTGTAAGTGTTAGCTATTAAACAAGTCAGACAAAGCCTCCGTCATCATCTTCATGATCAGTCAATAAATCCATTGGTTCATTTCAAGTACTGGTATGAAATACATAAGAAACAGGAAAGGGACTAAGGCTCAGCTGGAGATAAACAAATTGACGTGAAAGGGTTAGAAAGGAAAGAGTGTAGCTGGATTGTAGGGGGAGGGAATAGGGTAAGAGATTAGGTGAGGGAGGCAGGTAGTGGCCAGATCATGAGGGGCTTTTGGGTCATGGTAAGGAAATTGGATTTTACCCAAATGTAGTGAGAATCCACTGGATATGACATTATGAGATTTATGCTTTAAAACGATCCTTTGTTTGTTGTATGGACTATGAGCTGTAGAAGGGCAGAAGCAGAATTATGAAGGCCAGTTAGGGGGCTCATGTCATGAAAGAGCACAGGGTCTGAAACTGGAAAATCTGTGTTTTATAGCAATGTGGTCATAGGTAGGCTTTCTGAGATTTGCTTTTCTTATTCAGAAGCATGAGAAACAGTTACAGTCACCTTGCAGGGTTATTATCAGGATGAAATGAGATGATGTATATGGAAATGTTTGCTGAACCACAATGATAAACATCAGTTCTTAAGAATATTTCTACGACTACCACTTAGAATTGTGTTTTTAATGTGTGGTTCTCACGCTATGTACATCAGAATCACCTGAGGTACTTATCAAAAGTACAGAGGTTTTAGTTCAGACTTATAAATTTCCACCCACTTTTTCTAGTCACAAATACCATTCTAACTGCGGCTTTGCAGTGTAGTGGTAAGCAGTGTGCAGACTGAGGCAAGACAGCCTGTTTTCAAATTGTGGTTCTGTTGTGACAGTTTTTTTTACCCTCTCTGTGTCTCAGTTGCCTCTTCTGTAAGATGGGAATGATAAAGCACTTCTTTTATGAGATTTTGGAAAGGCTAGTGATTTAGTACATACATAAATAGAATAGAGATTGAACCACTAAATGAATGTTAATCATTGTTACTATCCAGGAAAGGTCTGGTTGGGCACAGATGTTAGTGTTGGACAAAAATCACTCAGGACTGATCCCTTGATATGCAAAGACACGGTCCTTCTTTGTGAGGTGCTCACAGCCTCACAGAGGTGACAGACAAATAAGCAGATCGATACATTGCAATGTCATAACTGGCACGCTAAACCTTAAAGGAAAGAACTGTAGGTAATAGAAAATTCAGGCCGGTTGGTGAATTTTGATTTTAATTTGTATTCCATCCTCATCTCTCTCTTTTTTAATTTAGGCCTAGTTTAGTATTCTTCTATCTTTAGATTTGTTAAACCTGGCTAACTTCAATAACAGTTAAAATACCATTTAAATACTTGGTTCTGAGAAATGAGCCTTGGAAGAAAAAGGATTGCAAAAGCTTTACTCCCTTTATTTTTCTCATAGGCTTCCTCCTAGTTTGTGTTCCAGTAAACATTTACACTTATAGCTGACTGAATAAGCTTGCTTCAGCTTTAAAGAATTCAATGCAATCTGGCTTTAGATATGGGAACATTAGCAAAGCTGAGACTATGACTATCAATTGGAGTATAAACTGGAGATGGAGAAAGAATCTCTAAGAGTTTTTGCTTTGGATGTGGACTTTTAAATTTTCTGTTGATTTTTAAATTTAGTGGTGGATCTTTAATGTGTTCCATGAAATAACTTATTAGGTGCCCATTGTGGTAGAGGACATGTAAAATTTTATGTGGTTTCCAAGATGCATAGTGTACACAAAAACACTATATATATACATATATATATATATATATATATATATATATGTATGTATGTATATATATATATAACAAGTGGGCTATGGAGGGGCAAGCGCCGTGAATGCTGTAGGAATTTAGAGAAAGAAAACAGTCAGGAGAAGCTTTATAAAGGATGTGATTCTTGACCTGGGCCTACAATGAAGGTTAAGAAAAAAATGTGTATTTTTTTGGGGGGGGTGTATGCGGGTCTCTCACTGCTGTGGCCTCTCCCGCTGCGGAGCACAGGCTCCGGATGCGCAGGCTCAGTGGCCATGGCTCACGGGCCCAGCCGCTCTGCGGCATGTGGAATCTTCCCGGACTGGGGCACAAACCCGTGTCCCCTGCATCGGCAGGCGGACTCTCAGCCACAGCGCCACCAGGGAAGCCCAAACATGTGTATTTTGCTAAAGAGATATTCTAGTACTTGATAAGGATAGGGTATGTAACCAAAAGTAAATCACTTTTCTTAATAAAACCTATCATATATTGAGAGAACATTTCTGAAGTCATAATCTCATCTTGGACAAACCATATTATATACTGTTTTAGTTTTTTTTAGGTTTTATGGGACCAAAACACATTGGCATCAACAGTGTGCATTATATTGTTTGAGGCTTAAATATGGGCCTTACTGTGTCAGTGTCACCTAGGGTGAGCTAAATAAACCTCCGTAACCTTCGTTTTCTGATTTTCACAGTGAGAAGAATGATAGTACTTACCTCATGGATTTTTTTTTTTTTTTTTTTTTTTTTGGTGCGTGGCATATTTAGACGTAGGATTGGTAGAAGTTGTGGTCAGGTTAATCTAAGTGGTTTACATATTTGAGAGCTCTAATTCAAGAGGAGAAATAGATGATTTAAAAAAAAAAGCCCTTTTTTTAAAAAAAAAATACCAGCAAGGTAAAATTGAGTTTCTGGGGAGCAAATGCCTTCCCTGATTTATGCATTGAGTATTCAGCCAAGCTAGAAACATAATGAAGAAGGTTTCCTGTCCTATAGCACCACATTTTCCTTCCAAATGTGGTCCATGGCTATCTAGGTCATGTCTACCTCCTTACTACCAATTAAATCCTTGATAGTCTGGTTTTCATCCAAATTTACTGTGGAAGGCTCTTGGAAGTGCCCTTTGAATAACCAAATCCTCTTTGACCTTGTAAAGTACTTGACATAATCATCCATTTCCTCCTTGAAATGCCCTCCAAACTGGGCTTTCTTGAGGTGGCACAGTTGGACTATAGTATTTTTCTTTCTACAGTTTGGCTGTTCACATACCACTGTCTTTATTGATTGATTGATGTTCTGATATGTCTGTATTCTGCTTCTACTATGATTTAATCAATAATTATATTTACATAATCACTTTTTACAAACTAAATTAGATCTATTTAACAACAAGAAACAATGCTAATACTAGAATAGAAAAGCCAGTATTAACTGCCATAAAAAGATAAATATTAGATAAATAGGATTTGAATAAAACAAATTCTTAAATTGTAGACACGTTTCTGCTGAAAACTTTGAACCTGAAATCCTCACTCTTTTTGTTACAGAGCGGGGCTAACAATTTTGAAAGAGGTGTTTCAACTCTTAGTGCCTATCAGAAACTTTCTATTTAATGTGATTCCAAGGATGGGAATAGCGTTCTCTCCATATGATTAAATGTTACACAAAATCAAATTCGTGTACTCTTTCAAATAATATTTTTAACCACTCGTTATCTTGATCTTACACTTCAGGAAACACAAACATATAGAATGAGACATAAAGCTCTCAGCCTGGCAGAGAGGCCAAAAATATATCTCATTTTTTTTCTAACTTGCTATATTATCTGTCTACATACACCCTCTCCTGCAGTGCAGTTGAACCACCCTCCCTTCCTAAACACATCTGGAAATTTCCAAATCTTCCTCATAGTTGTTTCTCTACCTAGAATGTCACCTCAAATGCTTTCTTCTCTACCTGTTCTCAAATGTTGCTTGAAGACTTTCTTGATTTCCTAACAAAGTAACTGCCTTTTTTAAAGTTTTTAAGAATTTAGGCTTCCCTTGGGCCACCTCATTATCAAACTCATCACCCAATATTATAATAATTGTCTGCATTCCTCTTTGGTAGGGGAGGTAGACTTATTCTTCCACATCTCCAGCAACTAGCAGATGGACCAGTAGATATTAGGCACTTAGAAAATATCTGTAGACTTGCATCGTTGTGTTGGGCTGGGGTGAGCCTGGCTGTATGCCATCCGATAGAAAGGAAACTTATTTGGGAATCAGGATATCTGATCGAGTGTCTCTGGGCAATCAGCTGATTTCTCTGACCATTTGTGATCATATCAGATCTGCCCCTGTTTACACAGAGTGAGAGAAGTCTGGTCACCGGCTACTTGAACTGGCTAGTGAGAATGCCGCTGAGGGAGGAAGGAGGAACTGAATGGAGTTCCAAAGGCAAATCCTATTTAAGGTGGCCATAGGTCATCATTGGCCCTGAGTACCCAGCCTCTCAGTGGTCAGAAACTACTTTATAAGAACAAGGGTACAGTACTCTCTCTGCTAAGAGACAAAAAACTTGCACTTTGGACTCAGCCTACTTTAATGTCTCATCTTTAAACTTCCTGTTCCTCATCTATAACAGGCAGATAATAGTGGTGTCTACTAGCTAGGATTTGTGTGATGATTAAATAAGACGATGTGTGAGAGATTTAATCAATGTTAAGTATACAGTAAGTGCTCAATAAAATATGTTTATTATTCTTGCATATTAAACTGCCTCTGAAAAACATATGAACATTTCAGATTAAGCATAAGACATATAACCCAAACTTTACATTTTTTTTATAACTAATAAAATTAAATTTGGTTGCTAAAATTTGCCTTTGTCTCTGTTTGTGTTAATCTCTGCCTTCCCCTCTTCTCCTGCATCTCTTTTCATGGCTTCTGATATTAGCAAACAAATGACCCCCAAGCACTTCTCAACTGCAACCAAAACATTGCTTTTCTTCATAGAATCCCATGGAAAGAAAACCATAGGGAAAGCCTGGAAGGGGCGGTCAGGGAGGGGACGTGGGGGAGGATGGAAGGACAACAGGCTGGGAGTGATCCTTCCTCTGGATCTTAGGTACCTTATTCAGACATGGTTATTTTACTTTCTGGATAATTTTAATCTCACCCATGACTACATGCTACATTCTGAGTCAACAGTAAGTATTTAAGATTTCTTGGGCCACTGAGTCTCATTTACTTATTGGTAGAATGAAAAGACATAAGACTCTTTATTATCTGTATTTGATTAACCACTATTCTTCCTTCCCCCTAAGAAACCTTTGGCCTCTTTTTTCTCTCCCTTCCTCCTCTACCCAACTCCACACTTTGCCCGTAACCATTCAGATTTATTATTGGTTCCTTGGCTATTTGTTCAATTTGATCTTCTGTTCATGGTCTAAGCTGAAATTTGATTCATGAGTCTTCTTTCTTTATCCTCTCTGATTTCATTCCATGATAACTCCGCCCCACTTGTCATTTCTCTGGTATCTCCTCCTGTCTCATTTCCATCAATGGCTTCAATAAAATGCATAGGTACTGCTTCCATTCCCTCTCATCACTTTTAGGCAGTCATTATGCTTAAATATTTAGCCTCTATTGATTTCCACTTGCATATCACAGTTTAGTTAAGACCATGATGTCAGATATCCTTTATGGCTTTTTCATTCCTCTTTTTCACTTGTCATGCTTCTTTGCTCCTGCATAGAGTTTCCTCAGAATTTTCCCTGGAGTGATTAAGATCTGTCTCTATTTTTTTTTTTTTTCTCCTCAGGCCACAAGCTTTCTGCTTCACTGCTTAATATTTTTTTCTTCTTTCTCTGTTTATGTTGACTATTGTTTTTCTTATTTTATTTCCTCCTTTCACTTACTAAGGAACACAACTGCTGATTCTTTACACAATCTTCTGATTTAAAGAAGCTGGTGAAGAAGTCTTCAACTGCAGCTACTCCAAATTTTCTGCTATACTGTGGTAGGATTGAAAAGAAAGGAGAAATGTTCAGAATTAGGTAATACATGAGGGACAATTTTGGTAAGTTATCCACACAAGATAGAAGAATTCAAAATGTTATTCTTATAAGCAGAACTCTGGCCATAGTAAAGATGACTGCCTGGGTCTCTGAATTTGGGAAGGTAATGTGGTAAAGAGCTTTGCTACTTAAAGTGTGGCCCATCTTGAGTAGCAACCTTGACATCACCTAGATGCTTGTTAGAAGTGAAGACCCTTTTTTCCCACCCCAGACCCACATAATCAGAATCTGCAATTTTAACAGATGTATGCACGTTACAGTTTGAAAGCACTGGCATAGAGGAGAGCCTCCTTAAAATTCAGACTAGTTCAACTTTAGCACTATTTAGGCAGACTTTAACTTGAGCCCTTTGAATTTCTATTTACTCAGCCATGAATTGTGAGTAATAACGCCTAATCTTTCAAGTTGTTGTAAGAAATAGAAATAAAATGTGTACAATTCTTGCAGTCAATAAAGAGCAATGGTTATACTAGTGGATTTCTTAAAAGATAAAACTAGGAGGGGATTTTAATTTCTCTGACTACATTTTAAATTTGGAGTCATTAAAAAGAGAAAAACCTAGTTTCAGAAATGTTCCCATTTTTCCCCCATGCCATCTGAAACAAAACCCCACATTTCTCAAGCCATATAGACGAAAGCCAAATTATTTTGTGAATTATAAAGGTATTAACAGATGTTAAGCAAATATTTAAAATTGTGTGTACAAACCAGACAAATGGATTAAATATTAACCCTTGTTATCATTTCAGGAACTTTCTTAGTATCAAGAATAATGACTGGAATTGTGTTTGAGTCTCAATTTACTTGCTAATCAGATGAGCTTGGCCAAGTCACAGAACTTTTCAGGGATTTGGTTTCTCATCTATAAAATGTGAGAAATAATAATTAGTAGGGTTGCTTTGAGAATCAAATAAAAATAATGAGATTTATTTATTTACGTGTTTGTCCGCCCATCCATCCATCCATTTGACAAACATTTATTAACTTCCTATTACATTTTGGGCACTGGGGAAGGCACTAGGCATCTAAAAGTGAAGAAGACATAGTCCTTCTCTCAAGAAGCTCACTCTTTTAAAAAGAATATCTGTAAACCCTAGCTCCCATAATATTGAACACACACTATTGAACACATAATAAATGTCAGGCACCATAGTAAACACATTATGCTATTTTACTTGTTTCTCAGGAAAACTGAGGCTTAGAGAGGTTGAGTAACTTCCCAATGGCATTCAGTGAGGCAGTGACAGACACAAAACACAATAAACCCTAGTAGTATAAACTATAGAGCAAGCACTATGAAAAAGTTAGCTGCTATGATCATGACACAGAGCAGAACCCAGAACTAGATGGCTTTATTGGAAACTTCCCTAAGCCTGGGCTTCCCTGCTTTGCATCTTTTCCTGAGAAATGAATTCTTTCTACTGTGGGCTGTTTCTTTTGTACAGATGCTTCCCAGCTGGAGCTGGGATGGAGGAGTCACCTGCAGAATGTTGAGACTTGGTCTCCTTCCCTCCTCAGAAGAAAAAAATTATCTTCTGTGGTTAAATTTCATGTTCCTTTTAACTCTCCAGCAGCCTTTTGGTCTCTGCTGTTTCTGTTTTGTGGATGAATTTATTTTACGTGTTATTTCCCCCTTAAATTTTAGGGACCTGTATCTTCCCAAAAAGAACAAAGGAAGAAAAACAACTTGTAAATTATCACAAGAAAAACCCCTGCTAAAAGCAATAAGTTTGCTGACAGATGGCAGAATCAGTTGAAAAGCAAGTACCATATTTACTGAGTCTAACCCATTTAGTCAGCCAAAAAAGTGTTATCTAATTCTATCCCCTGTGTATGTGTATGTTTTGGAATAAACAGATGCCTAATGAGAAATGTGCCTGGTGTAGTTTTGGAGGAACCTGGATAAACCCAGGTTCTGGGTCAGGGTTTGATTTTGCGCAAATTCGAGTCTATCGTAAGCTAAGTTGTTAGAGCAAAAATAGCATTGAAATGCTGTCAAAGAAACATTATTTTTAAAAAACAGCACACCCCAGAATTATTATACCACATAAGTTTGCTTTTAAAACTCCCTCTATTATATAGTTTTATATCAACCACAAAGTACTTAAAAAAAAGGACACATGCCCTGTCATCATTAGGAAAGTTGGGTGTGTGCTTGGCCAGTATAACAAATTTGAATATTATTAAGTTTTTAAAAAACTATAGAAAACAAAATGGAAATAACCCATCAAAACATACGTTTGTTATATTGTACAGGACATAGCTGAGACGTGACCTTCCACCCTCACCTCCTTCCTCCAAAACCCAGTTTTCTAAAAGAAAGAAATGCTAATCCTATGAGTATCTTATTTTGAATACTGAATTTTGAGACTGTATATTCAGATGAAGATGTATTATGACCCAGTCTAAGCCACAAGGCATAAATGAAGTCAGAGATATTGTATGTACAAAAAGAACTAAGAATAGACTCAAATTCTCAGTGAGCACATGGACCATGGTTTCTGGAAAGTGGACTTATTGGTTATTATTTAATGCCTCTGTCAGTTTCTGTAAGTAAAACATTGAGAGCAATGAATTGCACAGGGTTAGTATGAGTGCAGATATTCCTCCCTAGGTAACCAGCACTCATGGAGAAAAAGCCAAGGGACTGCTTTTCTTTTTGGACTTTTTTCTTTCCTTCCTTCCTCCTCTCCACCCCCGTTTTTCTCTTTCAGTAGAGAGCATGGAAACATGAATAATCAATTAATATAACACAAAGTAAACTTCAAAATAATGATAAAATCTTCAACTTGCTAAGAACCCATTGTAATCCTAAATGTATCTAATAACAGAACTTCAAAAGCCAAAATGACAGAAATAAAAAGCCAAATAGAAAAAGTACCCAGTCGTAATTGGAGATGTTAACAATCTTTCCTCAGTAATTGATAGAACAAGTAGACAGCAAAGCAGAAAAGATAGAAATGAATGGCTACCAACTAGACCTAATTGATTTTTATAGAAGCCCATATCTAACAGCTGCAGAACATATATTCTTTTCAAACACATATGGAACATGTGGTATCTAATTAGGCTTTAATTTTCATTTTTGTAATTCATGAGCATAAACATGCTTTTATATGATTATTGGCTATTGGCATAGATGCTATTGGTGGCCTTGAGCACAGTGCTTTTGTGCTTCAGCTGCTGCTGACAGCTTACTCTTGTCTCTTCTCAGAGGATTGCCATTGGCTGATGGGGGCCACCTCACCCTGTAGAAGCCACCCACTCGGCACTCCTAGAAGGAAATGCCATCGTGCCAGAGGCAGCCTGCAGCTAGACCAACTGATGTAGGGGTACAACAGGCCAGCTACCTCGTGTCTGGGCAGGACAAGCTGCGGGCTACAATTTATATTGCAGAGCTTCTTATAAGATCAGGTGAGGCTAGATTTAAACACAAAAAAGCAAAGTGCTTGGCTTTTCCTCTTTCCCATGCCTGCTGGTGAGGCAGTGGGCACTGCTAATGCTTCCATTTCAGCTCACCCAAGAGAAGTAAGGGAATAGATTCAAGTCTACTCACTTTGGTCTTTGTTTGTTTAAGGCATAAATTGCTAATAGTGACAGGAGAGAATTTGTTGGCTGCTTTTTATTAAAAAAAATGATACAGGGCTTTATAAGAACAGAAAAACTTTACATTTTTTTTTTCATTTGAGACCTAAAACTTTTTTAACCCAAGGTTACTAGCAGGGTTGAGTTACCTTCTTAAAATAGACACAGCTAATTCTGTAAATCGAGTTAGTCACTCATTTTTTAGGAGGTAGCCAGTGTTTTCCCCTTTTCTTCTAAGGTACAAAAAGTTCTAGTTCACATAAAAGTCCCAAAGGAAATTCTTGACTTTCTTCTGGGTAGGTTCAACCAACATTCAAGTACAGAGCTTCTTTTTTTTCTTTCCAGTAATTTGCTGAGCTGTGCTGAGCTGTGCTGCTTGGCAAGCTACTTAACCTTTCTGAACCCGAATTTAGAAAACTTCAAAATACTTGACACATTTCTCTCGAGGCGCCAGTGGAATTAGCAAATGATTCAGCAAATGGGTTTCATGATTCCTGGAAAAGTAAGCTCGTACTTTTTATAAGTACTGGGCAGTGAAAATAAGTCTTATCAAACACTTTGCCCATCTGTCCTAATGTACTATTTTAAATGAATACTCCAGTTTTTCTTTCTTTATGTGCTCATTTTATTTATGACTTCCCTTCTTCTAGAAAGCCAAGCTATGTAGCCTTCATTTGATGAAGCAAAGTCTGGAAAGCCTAAGCTTTGAGCAAGTTAGTCCTTTCTGTTTTTTATTTTTCTGACTGAAACACTAAAATATGTTTGATTTTTTAAAACTTCAAATATATTTATGATTTAGATCAGGGGTCAGATTTGGTCTAAGGGCTATAGTTGGCTAACCTGTGGTGTGGTTTAGCTGGTGGAAGAAACTTGTATGAAGCCCAGCCCATACACAAACTTTCTCCCCCTCTCTCTTTCATCCATTATTTATCTGTGGTTTGCTTTATATGCTTCAAGAGTTTTTTCCTCTTTATTTTTAATATGCCAGATTAATTTCAGAGAAATGAGCTATATATAATATTCAGCAGTAAGGTAATTATAAAAGTATGAGAGGTAATTTTCTCCACCTGACCCTTCTTACCCATCATTGCCACCACCCCCAAAACAACTGAGCCTTCCTGTCTTTTCATTTTCAAAACTTAAAATTTATCCTCGTTTTTAATCTTACTTTTACCTTCAAACATTTTTAAATTGTTTTTAAAAATATTTAAAAATTGTTTTTCAAACATTTTATTTAAAAAAATTTCAAACCTACAGAAAAGTAAAATGAATACCCATAAAATATTCACCTGAATTCACAAATTATTAACATTTTCCCACATTTGCTTTATCTCCTTTACATACATTTACTTTGCTGAAATATTTGAATGTAAGTTGCAGACATGCAGACATTATGACCCTTGACCCCTTTATACTTCAACATATATAGTCTTAGAACAAGGACATTCTCTTACATAAACATAAAACCGTTGTCATACTCTCATATGAACAGTGACAGACCAATATCATCTGATATACAACTATCCAAAATGTATCTCAGCTGACACCCCTTGCCCCCCGCCCTGAAGTAGAATCCAATTAAGGAACATACTTGGCATTTATTTGTCATGTATCTTTGTTTCCTTTAATATAATAATGGTCCCCTTGTCTTTTTATTTGTTTTTCATGACATTAATTTTTTTTTTTTTTTTTTCCGGTATGCGGGCCTCTCACTGTTGTGGCCTCTCCCGTTGCGGAGCACAGGCTCGGGACGTGCAGGCTCCGGACGCGCAGGCTCAGCGGCCATGGCTCACGGGCTCAGCCGCTCCGCGGCATATGGGATCCTCCCAGACCGGGGCACGAACCCGCATCCCCTGCATCGGCAGGCGGACTCTCAACCACTGCGCCACCAGGGAGGCCCTGACATTAATATTTTTGATGAATGTAGGTTAATTGGTGTGTAGAATGCCTTCAAATCTAGATTAGTCCAATAATTCCCTCATTACTGCATTCGAGTTAAACATTTTGGCAGGAATATTAGATTTGTGCTGTCTTGGACTTTGCATTGCATCCCACCAGGAGGCATATGATGTCTGTTTCTGTCATTCTTGGTGATGTTAACTTGGATTATTTGGTTAAGGCATACCTCCCAGCTCTCTCTTTGTAACCAAGAAGTACTCTTGTGATATTTTGAAATGAGTCTTGTCTACAGTCCCGAACAGTGCCTTCAAAAATGGCAGAAACCATGGCAGAGAGGTTCAGGGAGGGGACAGAAAGGAACTGTAAGGACCTGGGCCATGGAAGTCTAACAAATTTCCTGGTCATTGAGCAGACTTGGAAGGATGGATTCTATAAGCAACAAAGCCACCCACTCTCCAAAATACTACCCAGGCTTGGGAAAGTCTCATCTCATTGGTGACCATAATAGAAGCAAGGACAGAAGTTTTTCCTAAAGTTTCATGACTTTTAAGCTCTCAGAACCCTTGTATATACGTAGGAAAGAGGAGGAACACTGAAAATATTACTGAGATTGAACTTTCTACCAGCTAGGAGAGACAGGAAAATACAGACATAGGATGTTTCTTTGCCCCACTGCTGTGAAGTAAATTCATTCCTATTCCCAAAATGATTTATTGTTTGCATGTGTATATGTGTGTGTTTACTGAAATGGTATCATATTCTAAATATTTACTAAATGGCATAACATTTTCTTTTATGACTCATTTTTGTCACTTTACAAAATATATTGAACATCTTGCATTTTTTGAACACTTGCATAGTATTTTATTTTATGGATATATGTTATCTTTTTTTCTTGATAAGGTGTTATTATGATAAATAAGTACTAAGATAACAATGGAGTATTACATAGATTTTTTAGAAGCAGACTTGCAGCTGATTGTGCTACTCTAAGAAAGTTTTAGCTCTAAGAAACTTTGCATTCATGTTTTTCATAAGGAAAATAATTATACAGCGTTTTTTGTATTTTTACAACATTGACAGATGGTGTGTGAACAGCCTGGGAGGAGGAAAAGTGACCCAGCTTGCTTCTGCAGTGTTAGAAAAGATATCAAAGCAAGAGGCAGACACTCCCAGGGCCAAAGACTTTGTTTTCTTTTTCACTCATCTCTTTCAAATTGATCACAAATTGCTTTATTGCATTCTACTGTGTCAAAGTAATTCCTTTTTAGCTTCATATCGAAGAAATGTCTTAGCCTATGATAAAATGATTTCCTCAGTTCATGAGGCTGAGAGTAACTGGTAATAAAAATTGTTCAGAAATCTGTCATAGTCATCATAACAATATATGGAAATACAGAATATTTACTATTCAATATGAAAAGGCAAAAGTAAACATTCCAATGAGAATTATCTTGTGGGATGCAGAAAACACATGGGCAAGAAGTTAGGGAAATTTTTATGTGATCCTTCACCACTCCCTGAATGTACACTGGAACTCCACTGCTTTGCACAATGCCAGATTTAAGTTGTCATTAATTAAACAACAATATAAAGAACATTCTGTATTGCCAGTGCGAATTATTTTGTCCATTTTTCCTGTTGGTTTAGCTTATCTGTATAAACAGTTAGCCTCTAAGGTAGAAACTCTGACACCTAATTTGCAAACATTCTTGAAAAAAAAATGTTTTCTAAAGCATTGAAAATGGCTTATACCTCATGGGATGAGTGGGTGGAGGAATATGAATGGTAAGTAGTCCATATGCTTAACTTCTTTTTCAAATATCTCAGATCCTAAAGAGAAGGTAAACATGGATAACAGCAACAATTGAAAAGTGTTATGTAATAGAAAGAGTACAAAAATCAAAGTCAGAACATTTGAGTTTGGGTTCTAATTATTTCATTAACTATGTGACTGTGGGCAAGTCACTTTCAGCATCATTATTTGATAAAAAGTGTGTATGAGGGAAATGTGGACTAGATGATTGTCAAAGTCTTAGTGATTATTTTGCTTCTTCTGGCAACAAGCTTTGCAATAAGTAACATGTGTTTAAAATAATGTAATGTGATTTAGTGCTCCAAAAACTTCTCTAGTACCATGTAGCTGTTTTTTTAATTTATTTTTTTAAAAAATATTTATTTATTTATTTGGTTGCATTGGGTCTTAGTTGTGGCATGTGGGCTCCTCAGTTGTGACATGTGAACTCTTAGTTGTGGCATGCATGTGGGGTATAGTTCCCTGATGAGGGATCGAACCCAGGCACCCTGCATTGGAAGCACAGAGTCTTAACCACTGCACCACCAGGGAAGTCCCTGCTTTTTATTTATTGATAGCATATTCTGGAAAATAGAGTATGTTTATTTTCATGGTATAAGTGATAAAATAATAATATTCATAAACTTTAATGTTTTCTCTGAAAGATCTGTATATTACAAATATATAACTACAAGCCAGACTCTGAATATTGATTTCTTTTATCCACAAATATTCAGTTAGTGCATACTAGAAAGGAACTAACATGAACTGAGCACTTACTATGCTAGGAATTTGGAAAGCAAGGATTCTGGAGTCAAAACTGATTGAATTTTAAACCTGATGCTATCAATTTTTAGCTGTGACCTTGGACAACTTATGTGACCTTTGGGTGTCAGAAGTTTGTGGAGAAAGCCTCAATTCCTTGAAGGTGAAATATATCTATTTAAACACGTTTCAGTGTTTCCATTTCTGGTGCATGTGCTATATAATATTACTTATGAACCTGGATTATAGTGAAAATTATCAAGTAAAATTTTGTTTATAATAAACAGAATACATATTAAGCTTATATTTATAAATTATCTAAGTTGATGGCAGAAAAAGTCACTAGCTAACATGTTGAGCATAAATTTGGACTAGGATGGTGCTTAGAAGGGAAAGAAATCTGAAATGAGAACCAATTCTCAAGGTAGGAAATCTTTATGGAGGCCCTGAAAATAGATGCTGGATAGACAGGCCATTTAACCTGAAATCTCACTGAGAAAAGAGTCTAGGATCATACTACAGAAACCTGGAGTAGCCACATAAAAATATAGTAGCTTCGAAGACTTCTGCTCCTGGGAATCTCATGGGAAGCATTCTGAAATCTAACAAACTATTTAATCTTATGTTGAAATGTAAAATGGGAAAAATAATAGAATCACCGACATCGGGTTTTGAATGAGTTAAATGAAATAATATATGAGCAGCTGAAATATAACTTAGTTACCTAGAGACCAGTCTGCTTTGTCAAACATTCTAAAGGAAAATAAATATGAGTTCATACAAAAATCTCTGAAAAATCATGAATATGTTCTCTGAAAATCTCTTGGGAACACTAGGGAGCAGGTTAGACAGTATGCCACACAGAAAAAAAAAGTCATCTTGATCTATCTTTCTCCCCAAAGCCAAACCTCCCAGGGCAGCTGCTCCAACATTTGCTGATTCTCCGTACACACTCTTGTTAATGCTACTCTTTCCTTCCTTCATCTTGGTGCTTCTCCCCTTCTTCCCCTTGCCTGCTCTGGCCCACTCATTATCATGTAATGCCATCTGGTCTCAGTTCCTTCCAACTGAACTCCAAATGAATATGTTTATTCCTAATGATCTCCTCCAATCCCATGACCTTGTATAACATTATATAACATCTATATGCTAATGGTCACCAAATTACCATATTCAGTAAGTATCTACAGCATCTGACAGTCACTATAGAATCTTAAACCAACTACTAACTTAAATGTTATCTCCAATTGACAGGCCAAAAATGTAGCTTTTGATTCACATCATCTCAAATGTTTTCTTCTCTCATTCTTCCCTATATCAACAAGGCATCATCATTTATCTACTTTCTGAAGAGGAAGAGTTGATTTATCCTTGACCTTAAAACTTACACTGATTCTGTCAATAGGCTTTCATTTTTAACTCAAAACAAGTGGCAAATCTATCTACTTCCATCATCCTAGATCCAGACATAATCACTTCTCAAACTAGCTCCTCCGTTTAAGCCTCCTCCATGCTGTTTTCCTTATTTTTCTCTTCTTAAAGGAGGTTCAGGAATCACATGTATTTCAATGATCTCTTGGATTTGAGGTGGAATCTAAGTCTGTTCAACAGCACTTTGCTGTGAATTGTTCATAATCTGACTTGAGAAGTTTCTGATTTTTAAAACTGTACTCTACTACACCTTGCCAGAGGACAGATTGAAGAAATCACTTAAATACTCATGTAAAACACTTGCCCCCTTTATGGGGATATGCAGTGATGAGCTCCACATGTGAATTCTAGAACCTCCTCACAATACTATAAACTGGTATTTATACCAGTAACTGGCAATCCACTACAAAGACAAATCTCTTTGTGGCCTTGAGCCTCAGAATCATTTTTTTTGGATGGAACATGGTGAACATCACCTAGCCTCCATCAATCCCCAAATGGCAATGTTAATTATCCTGCCAGAATTTCTGTTCTTTGATCCAACTACAATTCTGCAATTCTAACTACAATTCTACAATCCCTAGCACAGGTTTCCCACCAGTTTCTCTTGTTTTGAGTAGCAAGTAGTCTCAACACACTCCGAAGTCTGACTAATTTCTTGTCCAGGATGAGGCAGATATGATTAGACAAGTACACACCCATTGCCTCAAATTCATTTATTCTGTCTCTTAGAGTATCACCTTGTATCCCTTCCACAATTCTTGTATCAGCCTCTTCCCTAGTCTTCCTTTATCCATCATTGCCCCCATCAACCTCTTGTACACCTTATACTATGATCTTTTCAAGCCTTAAAAGTGATCATGTCTCTTACTTGCTTGAACACTTCAAATATTTCCCATTGTTAGAAGTTAGAATAAAGACTGAAAACTTTAATATGGCCTTTAAGTAGGGTAATAATATAATTTCCTCAGCACACTGGAATGCATTTAAAAGTGAAAGGGTATGTTATTATTACATTAGACAGCAGGCATAAATTGAGACTGTCTTAGACTTTCTAGGGCATACGTCATCCTACTCTAAGCCTCTGCATTTGCTTATCCCTGCCTCTTTTTCCAGCCTCATGTCTCACTTGCTCTTGCTTTCTACACTCAGCCACATTAGGCCACTCTCAAATTCTCAAATGTGCTGTGTCATTTTAGCTGTAGAAGCACTTTTTCATCTAACTGGACTTTTCTTCATTCACCCCAGCCCCACTCTTCTCTTTGCATAGTTAATTACCTTTCTTAAGTGAAATCCTATTCTAATATCACATCAGCTAATGATCATTCCTCAGCAAACTTCATCCTTCCTGCATCCTTTAGCTAGTTCCCTCATTCTGAACTCACCAGGTACCTCACCGACAATGGACTCACGTTCCTCTAAAGCTCATATTTATTATTGTGATGATTTCATCATGTTTGTCTCTGCCCATGCAACAGAAGGCATGGCACTATTTTATCTCTGCATCTAGTAAGGTGCCTGAATTTCTGTACATAGAAAGTGCCTGATATGTTATAATGTCCACTTCATCAATAACAGTTGATTAAATTAATCAACACTGTCTTTAACACTCACAGAGTTTACATAGGAGACCTAAGGCATATATACAGAACACAAGAATAATTACCATATATATGTGACTTTTTAAAGCATGTTTTGATTTCTTTAAAAAAATGTTGAATTCAAGAAATCTTAGGCTCTCATCTACACCTCTTATGTAACCATTTAAATTTCTCCCTCTTTTAGGAGAAAAATGTTAGGTTTGGATAAAATGATATAATCATTATGGGAATTAAAGACTCATGATTCAGTGACTATATTCCACATTCATGAAATGAATGGTCCATAGTATATCCAATATTTTAATTTCAGAAACATTAACAGTCAATACTGATCATCAGTCTACTCAATAGTTCAGTGATCCATGTCGATTGTGATGACAGCTGAAATCCATTGATTGGGTATGTCCTACACAGGCAGAGTTGCCAGTGGGAAAAGCATTTTGAAGGAAGCAAGACAAAGCTTAGACCAATTTGTGAAATAACTGTCAGTTGTCACATGAGCCCCTCGTGGTCTTGTACCCTCAGACAATTCCTCCAATTCAAGTGCCAAGTTCTCTAGATGTGCCCCATCCTAACCAAAACCTATTTTCAGAAAATGATCGGTTATATACACTGCAGGGAGAATTCTAACTTCATTTATAGAAACTTCAGAATTTTAAGCATCATCTCTTAATATGCTAAAGGAATATTAGGGGATTTGACATGGGGCTTATGGACCATCCTAAGTAACTTCAAAATAAAACCTATTGAGCACTGTGATAAAGAATTAGTCTCACTATCCAGGAAAGGTTACTTTACATTAGTAATTTCACACTCATGTTTAGAATACTTCATCCATTTCTTCTTAAGATTTCAAGAATCTCTTAGTTTTAAAAATCTTTTTATTTTTTCTGCCTGAAGAAGAACGGATAAGTTAAACATGACATTTAGTATCAAATAGTGGTTAACCAATATTGTTTTTAGAGCAAGATCTTACAAAAGAAAATTTCAAGAAAAATTTTCAGTTGACACAGAATCTGTTTTTAATAGTTTAATGGTTACCATCCCTAATTATTCTCTTAGTATTGGTTACCCTCAAACTACACAAAGTCAGTCTTTGTATAGGCCATTTGATGAGAGAGAAAGAGAGAGAGAGAGGAGTAATATGACCTTTCTATCATTCTCTCTCTCTGTCATAATACACACATGCACACACACACACACACACTCTCCCACAAACACTCAGACAGGCACACACACTGCCATCTCCTGTTACATCAGGTATGGGTCTTTAGCACATAAATCAGTGGAAGAGATAATTAGCTAGGTAGAGATTAATAAGAAAGAAATGATGGAGATTCTATCACACTTTGTCATACTAAATAGAGGTTGTCAAAAATGTCTGGAAATAAGGAAAATTTTATTGACAAAATATAATTTGTATTTTCTAGACTTTTAAGATCCCTATAGAGACCTACAGAGAGCCTTTTACTTTTATAGTCAATATGCTTTCTCATGTTAAACATGAAAAGAACATAATAAATGGCATGAAAACCTTGCAGTATTAGAATATTGGTTATGAAGAAAAGTAAAAGGAACATAATATGCTTCATCTTAGAAATAGAAT
This sequence comes from Mesoplodon densirostris, assembly GCF_025265405.1. Classification (NCBI taxonomy): domain Eukaryota; kingdom Metazoa; phylum Chordata; class Mammalia; order Artiodactyla; family Ziphiidae; genus Mesoplodon; species Mesoplodon densirostris. The sequence goes on along the minus strand of NC_082673.1, from coordinate 51,318,746 downwards.
GAGAATTCAAAGACAAAATGAGTAAAATAATAGAATGAGTTGAGAAGGAGATTGAAGAGACAAGAAAACAAATTGAGAACGATTATATAAAACTAAGGAGAAAAGCAAAGACGGAGGGAGGGAGAGAGGGAGGGAGGACAGGGAGGGAAAGAAGGAAGGAAGGAAGGAAGGTAGGAAGGAAGGAAGGGGTAAGCAGGCAAGATAAATTGATTCATGAAAAATATTTTCAATTTACTAACATTAACTCACAATAATTACAATGAATACAAAGGAAAAAAGGCAAAGGGATTAAAGCAATTACAGTAGAGAGAAAACACATGATAAGAAAAGAGAATTCAACTTAATGTATCATTGCTACCTTCAAACTGAATAACCCAATAAACTGAACAGTAAAAATGTATACAAATTAAAATGAAGGATGGTTTCCCCAGAGATGAAGAGATACATTGAATCTACATAATGGAAACTCCTCTGCATCTCAGGAACTGAAAAATCACACAGAACCACATCTCAGTTAGTTAAAATGAATGGCAAAAATTGGGAAATAACTTTGCAGGTATCCATAAAAATTCATTACCTAAGGGGGGGAAATGAGACTAATTTTGGATTTCTACACAACAGTCAATACTAGAATGTGATAGAGTAATGTTTAGAAAATTCCAGGAAAAATAAAATATGACCAAAAGATATTAGCCTAGATGTAATGTGACTATAAAGACAATAGGCAGATATTTTGCAACATACAGGGACTCAGAAAAAGAGAAAAAATGAACTCCTCTTGAAAAAAAAAAAAGAAACCCTCCCCATATATTCAAGCCACACAAAAGATAAAAAAAATTCATACATGTTAAAACTGGTAAAAGAACTGTAACTTTATAATTATTAGAGACTAAAGTATAAGTGACTAAAATAATTATTAAATAATTACTTATAATACTACATATAATAACATGTCAATAATAGAATGTGTAATTATTAAAATTAGTAAAAGTGTAAAATTATTAGTATAAATATAATACTCCAACTGTCCAAAATCAGGAAGTGGAGAATTGGGAAGAAAATCTAAGATTGTTAGATTCACATATGCCATAGTAGGAGATAAGATGTAATGTACAAGTAAGACAGAATGATCTCAATAGCTTGATAATTTTCATAATTTTTTTTTTTTTTGGAAAGCATATAGGGCCTTATGGAAAGCAGTTTCCCTTGCTTGTGATTGAAAATATTTAATCTAAATTTTAGCATTACTGTAATATTTACTTTAGCTTAATTTTTCCCTATTAAACTCACATAAAATTAATTTTAATGATTTTTTAATTTACAGGTAGCATACATAATTTTATCTCATTTTTTTAAAAATATTTTTTCCTAACTAACTATTATTTCTTTGGTGCATGTGATTATTCAATGTTAACTATTATTATTTCTGAGTGGTGAGATATTGTGTAATTCTTTATAATTTTTAGTTAACAGTTTTTTGTTTGTTTGTTTGTTTTGAAGTACACGGTCCTCTCACTGTTGTGGCCTCTCCCGTTGCAGAGCACAGGCTCCGGACACGCAGGCTCAGCAGCCATGGCTCATGGGCCCAGTCGCTCCACAGCATGTGGGATCCTCCCGGACCGGGGCACGATCTCGTGTCCCCTGCATCGTCAGGCGGACTCTCAACCACTGTGCCACCAGGGAAGCCCAAGTTAACAGTTTATAGTTATGGTTTATAGTATTTTTTGAATTTTTAATAATAAACATGTAACATCTTTTAAAAATACAATCAAGTTATTCATCTAAAAATAACAAAAAAGAAAGTTAAAATACCTCAGTAATTTATTAGTTTGTGTCCTTTCATTTTTAGAAGGTCAGAGTAACTCTTTCCAGTTCTATTTCTTCATTTTCTTCACTTGTGGCTTAAAGATTTATGAATAAAAAGTCTGTTGAAATACTTCTTTGTCAAAGATTAATTTAATAGTTGGTAATTTTTACATTCACAATGTTGTTCATATTTACATAGAGTATCATAATTCTTATTTCCATTTCTTTTTTGTTTCTCTAATAGTACAAAATCATTTTCTTAAATTATAAAGTAAAAAAAAAACATACACTCTTCATATATACAATTTAAAGAAAAATAAAACCAATAACCAGGTGCTAATCACCCAGTTTATGAAATAGAATGTTTCCAGTTGTTTTGAAGTCCATCTCCACCCCCAATTTTTTTTCTATCTTTCTTACCTCATTGTTCATTCTTTGCTCTTTCTCTCCCTTAAAAGAGGACACTTTATAGGTATCTTCTTGTTTTGCTTTATGGAATCTCCATATATATATGTATGTATCCAAAACAAAATACAATTTAATTTGACCTATTTTGATTTTTATATAAATTAAATCATTATATGTACTTATTCATTCTTCTGTAATGCTATATTTTTGATATGTATTCATGCTATGCATTTGTTTATAGTTCATATTTTCACCTCTATATACTATTTGTATGAGTTCTCCAGAGAAACAGATATGATATAATATATATAGATATAATAAAAAGAGATTTATTTTTAGACATTGTCTTACATGACTATAGAGGCTGAGAAGTCCCATGATCTGCTGTCTGTAAGCTGGAGGCCCAGGAGAGCCAGTGGTGTAGTTCCAGTCCAAACCCAAAGGCCTAGGAACCAGGGGAGCCAATGATGTAAGTAACAGTTAGAGTCCAAAGGCCCAAGAACCAGGGGCAATGGTGTAAATCCTGGACATCCTGTAGCATCAATGTCCACAGACAGGAGAAGGAGGATGTCCTGCCTCAAGCAGAGAGCATATTCACCCTTCGTCTGCCTTTTTGCTCTCTTCAGGCCCTCAGCAGATTGGATGATGCCCACTTGCACTGGAGTTCTTGGAATGCCAACTGGATGTTAGAACTTCTCCATTTACCTTCATATCTCTCAATCTCTCTTTTATATTTTCCATCTCCTTGTTTTACTGTGTTAAAATCCATGTAGTTTATTGAGTTAAATATTCTGTTACAAATTATGTTTTCACCCCTGTCCAGGCTTCTTTTCAACCTACTCATTGAATTTTAGATTTCTGTTTTTAAGTTTAATTTATAGATTTTTCTACAGATATTTTACAAATCTAAGTGGTCTTTTAAAAATATTATAATTCAGTGCTCCTATGTGTGACCTCTATTTCACATTTTTAAATGCTAATAGCAGAGGGGAGTTTTAGCTGTCTGCAGATGATATGTTATAAGACTTCATTCCCTTGAGTGATTTTATCTTTCCTGATTATAACTCATGTTCCTTAGAATTTTATCTGTGGGCATACTTTGATTCTGGATTGAGGTACACAGTGTGAATTTATTTATTTATTTATTTGAGGATTTATAGCTTACATTTTGAAGGCCTGGGATTCTAGGAAGCTAGTTGTGCAGGTAACATGAATTTAAATAATTAAAATACATAAAAACCAGGACTTCCCTGGTGTCACAGTGGTTAGGAATCCATCTGCCAATGCTGGGGACAAGGGTTCAAGCCCTGGTCTGGGAAGATCCCACATGTAGTGGAGCAACTAAGCCCGTGCGCCACAACTGTTGGGCCTGTGCTCTAGAGCCCGTGAGTCACAACTGCTGAGCCTGTGTGCCACAACTACTGAAGCCCACGCACCTGGAGCTCGTGCTTTGCAACAAGAGAAGCTACTGCAATGAGAGGCCCTCACACTACAATGAAGAGTAGCCCCCACTCACCACAACTAGAGAAAGCCCGTGCACAGCAATGAAGACCCAATGCAGCCAAACATAAATAATTAATAAATTAATTTAAAAAATAAAATAGAATATATAAAAACCAACTTGTATTTACAAATTCTCAAGTACTATATTTTTTTCTATCATCTTTCATAGGAAAGATTTCTGCTGTTTCTTCTGTGTAATTAGTTTATTTTTAATTTATTTTTAATCTACTAAGGGTAGAACAATTTAGGATTCTTGCTTTGTTTCCTATCAAACTGTCCTTGGATGGCTCTAAGACTTTTCTACAGTCTGCATCAGACACTGTAAACAATGCAAATAGTCATCATCTGTGTACTGGCTAAATCAATGATAGTATATTTATATAATTGATCCTATACATCAATAGAATAAACAAACTATTGCTAGTTGTTATCATATGAATGTCTTTCAAATGAAACATTTTTTAAAAAGAAGCCATTCACAGAAATATATGTGTACTATCCATTTTTATGGGCAAAACTAATCTATAGTTGCAAAGTCAGATGGTCACACTTTAAGGGAGTTGGTAACTGGAGATGAGGGGAATGGGGTGGGGGCTGGTAATATTTTGTTGCTTGGTTACAAAGGTTGTACACATGTTACATGGAGTTACATAGGTATGTGCTCACTTTGTGAAAATTCATTGAACTGAACACCTGTGATGTGTTTGCTTTTTTGTATGTGTATTATAGTTCAGTAAAAAGTTTGCTAAAAATGTTTTTGATCCAAAGCCACTTACTGCATAGCCCATCGCTTCCCCACCAAAAGGTATCGCCAACTCAAGAAAGGAGGTAAAAGGGAGAGGCAGACAGCGTGGTGCAATGAACAGCAGGGAGAACAGCTGCCTGGATGGCTCCCCTCCTGAGGGGAGCCAGGCTGGTCCTGAGTACTGGCTCCCAACTCCATATCATGCCAATAGCATTAGGAGCACATGTTCCTACTTTCTCTTTCCATTATATTCTTGCAGCTTCTCTTTTTCTCCTTTTGTTTCCTTACAGATGATGATTAAGGAGGCAAGCACTGGAGTCAGACATCCTGAATTAGAATCCAGATGTTGCCACCTACTAGCTAGTTTGAGCTAGATGCTAACCTTTAACCTTCAGCTATCTCACTGGCAACTTGAGGACAATAATAGTTTCTAAATGAAAGGATTATCATGAGGATTTAACTAGGTAATGTGCATAAAGCACTTAGGACTATGCTCAGAACAGAGCAAGCTTTGACAAAGATTATATTTGATTATTGTTATTATTATTAACCTCCACTTCCCTTGATTTCTCTTTACATTCTCATCCTCCCTAGTCTATTTAGACTGGAACATCATCTATTTAGATTCTCCTCTATTCACTTTCCTTGTTCTCACCCTCCTTCCCACCATGCTACAGACTAAAGTAGATGGTGGCAGAGTGCCCAGATACTTTTATGATCTCCAAGAGTGCTCTCAAAAGCTATCACGCAAATTGAAAAGAGGCCATAGCTTGAGCCAAAATGAGAGAGAAAAGCTTGTGTTCTCACATATTAGAGATAAAGCCTTAAAACCCCTACAGTACCTAGCACAGTATTCTGTATTTAGACCTGGTGTTTAATAAAATATTTTTGACAAGTATGTTGAGAAGAGTCCACCCACTTCACATGCAGGGTTAGGATACAAGGTCCTTACAAATAACCTCCCACAGGTGCCCGCCTTGTATTTTAATCTTCAGTCTTCAGTTTGTGAACTTCCTTTAGTTATGGGATTTCACGACTAAATAGCCAGAGCTTTTTTTGGGGTGGAGGCACCCATTTAAAGGTTGTTTCCTTTTTGCAACATACAGTAATAATCTGTTTGATGAGTTATTTACATAGAATCTTATCTATAAATGGGTATGCTCATGCATTAGAAAGTCATTATGAAGATATAACAAAAGTTTATGTAAGGACCCTGGCACAAAGTAGGTGTGCAAAAAATGGTGGATTCTTCTTAGGTCAGATTAGAGTGTTGACCTGGAAGTACAGAAAGGGAGGAACACTCTGAATTTTCTTCTTCAGTGCTGAGAATAGCCTCCTTTCTCCTTCAGAGGAAGAGAATGGCTTCAGGCTGGAGATGGAAGAGAACCTGATGTGGTTTGATGTCAGTCTGTGAACTGCATAAGCTGCCTCCCCTTAGAAATGATACCATTTTCAAGTCACACACTGTCAGTATCGAACACTGTATTGGTGACACTGCTGTAAGTGGGTTACAGATTTTTGCTGTGGTGTATACAAAGCGTATTAGATAAATGTCTTTAGGAAAGGGAAAGGCATTAGTCTCTTAGTGATCAACAGGATAATAAATTGTGTTTTGTTTCTCTACCTGGATTTACTGTTTATCTTTTAAATAAATGCGATCTTGCTCATCCTGTCTCTGGTTTTCAGGGCTCATAGTGTCTTGAAACGCAGTCACTCTTTCCAGCATCAGTAATTCCCTAGCTTCTCTGATGGACAAAAAAGTCACATAGCTGGGGAGAACAAAGAATTGAAGCAACTAAAAGCAAAGGCAGATGACTTCGATGGCAAGTGTGGAGCAGAACATTGATAATCAACAGCACTCATCACACAGCCTCCGAACCCCAAACAGAACCAAACTTCCAGGTAGAAGCATCCTCTCCCATGTATCAAAAACATACCCATGGTTTCCCCTCCAATGTGTTGAGGGCTTTGTGACATTCTTTTGGAGGAATCTCCCCTTTATCACATTGTCAATAATGTGTGAAATGATAGACTTCTGACTACCAAGAACTTGAGTGAATAAAGATAATAAATAGTTTTTTTGAAGTAAAGCTGATTTACAGTATTATATTGGTTTCCAATGTATAGTATAGTAATTCAGTATTTTTACATATTCTACTCCATTAAAGTTATTACAAGATAATGGCTATATTTCACTGTGCTATACAATATATCCTTGTGGTTTATCTATTTTATACATAGTAGTTTGTATCTTTTAACCCTAATCCCCTATCTTGCCCTTCCCCACTGGTAACCACTAGTTTGTTTTCTATAACTGTGAGCCTGTTTCTGTTTTGTAAATAGGTTCCTTTCTATCATATTTTAGATTCCACAAATAAGTGATTTCATGTGGTTTTGCCTTTCTCTTTCTGAATTACTTCACTTAGTATAATATTATCTAGGTCCATCCATGCTGCTTCAAACGGCAGAATTTCATTCTTTTTTATGGCTGAATAATAGTTCAATATATACATATATACACACTGCATCTTCTTTATCCATTCAGATAATGTTTAAAACCATTAACAGTAACTTAACTAATTTCCATTCTATTCCACATTCTCCAATTCAAATATGATCAGTACTTAAGATTCTGCGAGAGCCAGTGTAGAGATACCCTTCACTAGCAAGGAGATTCAAGGTGGATAGGAGACTTTTGTTGGTGTAGTTTCTTTTCCTCTTTATCTTTTTGCATCTGAGCTACTCCTATTGAGGCAAACAGCTTCCTAACATCTTGAAAGATCATGGTTCAGCCAAGAAAAATGGGAATAGAGAGAATGAAAAGAAGGTCTTCATAGTTTCCTCCCGAAAGACTCATTCTGCAAAAAAAGGTAATTTATTATATTCCTTATCCCAGTTCAATAGGGGCAGCTGGCAGGCACAGGGCAGTTTATCCCCTCTCCTCCTTTTCTTCTACTAAATAACACCTGTCCAGTTTGGTTGTATATACAGCTAGTAAATGACAGATTCTTTGTAATCAACACTAAAATTAAAAATCCACGTGTAAACAGAGTGCTTCTATACCAGTATATATTATGGGGGCACATAAATTATGTAAGAAATATATATGATATTTCTACTATATGCTGGGCACTCTGCTAACATCTTGAATCAGAATGTGGCTACTGAGAAAGAATGAACATTTAAAACCAGGGAGGAAGGGCAGAGCTTCAAGATGGTGGAAGAGTAAGACATGGAGATCACCTTCCTCCCCACAAACATCTGAAATTCATCTACATGTGGAACAACTCCTACAGAACACCTACTGAACACTGGGAGAAGACCTCAGACCTCCCCAAAAGCAAGAAGCTCCCCATGTACCTGGGTAGAGCAAAAGAAAAAAGAAAAAACAGAGGCTAAAGAATAGGGATGGGACCTGCACCAGTGGGAGGGAGCCGTGAAGGAGGAAAGGTTTCCACACACTAGGAAGCCCCTTCGTGGGCAGAGACTGCGGTTGGCGGAGGGGGGGAGCTTCGGAGTAGCGGAGAAGAGCACAGCCACAGGGGTGCGGAGGACAAAGCGGAGAGATTCCCGCACAGAGGATCGGTGCCGACTGGCACTCACCAGCCCGAGAGGCTTGTCTACTCACCCACTGGGGCAGGTGGGGGCTGGGAGCTGAGGCTTGGGCTTCAGTCAGATCCCAGGGAGAGGACTGGGGCTGGCGGCGTGAACACAGCCTGAAGGGGTTAGTGCACCACAGCTAGCCGGGAGGGAGTCCGGGAAAATGTCTGGAGCTGTCAAAGAGGCAAGAGACATTTTCTTGCCTCTTTGTTTCCTGGTGCGAGAGGAGAGGGGGTTAAGAGCGCTGCTTAAAGGAGCTCCAGAGACGGGCGCGAGCCGCGGCTAAAAGCGCGGACGCCAGAGACGGGCGTGGGATGCTAAGGCTGCTGCTGCCGCCACCAAGAAGCCTGTGTGCAAGCACAGGTCACTGTCCACACCCTCCTTCCGGGGAGCCTGTGCAGCCCGTCACTGCCAGGGTCCCGGGATCCAGGGACAACTTCCCCGGGACAACACACTGCGCGCCTCAGGCTGATGGAATGTTACGCCGGCCTCTGCCGCCGCAGGCTCTACCCCGAAATGCATACCCCTCCCTCCCCCCGGCCTGAGTGAGCCAGAGCCCCCGAATCAGCTGCTCCTTTAACCCCGTCCTCTCTGAGTGAGGAACAGATGCCCTACATGCAGAGGCAGGGACAAATCCAAAGCTGACCCCCCGGAGCTATGTGAACAAAGAAGAGAAAGGGAAATCTCTCCCAGCAGCCTCTGGAACAGCGGACTGAATCTCCACAATCAACTTGGTGTACCCTGCACCTGTGGAATACATGAATAGACAACGAACCATCCCAAATTGAGGAGGTGGACTTTGGGAGCGACAATATATATATATATTTTCCCTTTTTTCTCTTTTTGTGAGAGTGTATGTGTATGTTTCTGTGTGTGATTTTGTCTGTATAGCATGGCTTTCACCATTTGTCCTAGGGTTCTGTCTGTCCAGTTTTTTTTTTTTTTTTTTTTTTTAGTATACTTTTTAGTACTTGTTATCATTGTTGGATTTGTTTTTTGGTTTGGTTGCTCTCTTCCTTCTTTCTTTATTGTTATTACTTAAACATTTTTTAATAAT